>NC_056744.1:1185175113-1185322613 GCF_019279795.1 Protopterus annectens
TATTTCTCTCTCCATTTGGTTATAGTGGGGGTACTGTGGTCTTTCTTTCTATGCCTCTGACAAGCATATTAGCTTATATATTTCAATGACTCCTTTAATTTTTGATTGCATTTCATAGGTTCATAGGTGTGTACTAGGCTAATGGCCCTGGAGCTTTTACAAGCCTAGCCCATAGGATTACTCTGGCAACTTGTCACCCGACCTTAGTTCCCAATGCCTCTGTCGAGTAGAGCCGCTGGAGTGATCCCTGTAGTGAATTTTCTATTTCCCATCCACTCATCAAGATTTCTGTTGAAGAGGGCCAGTGAGGTGCTTTGCTTGACATGTATGGTAAGTCTATTCCATAGCATGGGGAGTCTCTGGGTTATGAACCTGTCCCTACAGCATGTTCATCCTCTAAACAGTATTTAAGGTAGTACTGAATGTCTGGCCTAAACTGAAGCTAATGCAGTGTTTTTCTTCAGACTTAAATTGCTTGTTCTTGACTGCAATTTTTGACTGAAGCATGTAGTCGGACATGTTTGACTAACAGCCCACACTCAAAAAACTGACTTGGCAGTTCATGACTAGCTTATTGGCATAATTTCTATAGAACTATGGTATGGCTACACTACAGCAAAGGTATGCTCATAACACTAGCTTTTACTTTGATAATTGCAGTTTGCCAGAACTGCATGCACTTATAATATGTGAGCTAGAACTGTACTACAATGTCCTTTTTTCACTGTTGAGCAACCATGGAATTGGTATATATGACATGACTAATGGGAAGGACAACTCCCCTGAACTTTTTTGCATTTTGGATGACTTGCCGGAGCACAGAGAAAGGACATTATTTTACCTAGAATTATTTGCACCAATATGTGATAGTAACATTGTTGAGGAGATTGTGCTTTCTATAGGTTCACTTAGTATAGAACCCAGTTGCTATTTTTCTGCTTATGAGAATCTCAGGCATGTCTATGTATGCTATGCCCCCTTGCTTAATAAATGAAGTAGAACGGGAAGGATTCCGATGGTTAAGAAACTCAGCAAACTCATGCATGATTAAAAAAAGACAGTGGAAACTTAAAAGATGGATGGCATGTTAGGCCTGAAACTACCACCATCTTTCTGTTTTATGTCTACAGTTTGATATAGTCGTGAGAATGCCATTTACATGGATCTCACACTAGCAGATAGCCTATGGAGGTAAAAAGATAACTTTTCCTAGCAAAATGTCATAAGTAGTGGGGAACTGGGTGAAATCACCTACTTTTAACATCATCAAGATAGTCTGTGGGTAAGTTCACTGCTACATTTGATTAACAAAGTAACATATAGTTCAACTATGTATGCTATGTCCCTTTGCTTAATAAAGCTATGCTGTACATAACAGATAAAACTCTGTACCCATGAACTACCACATAGGTGGTAGTCTACTTAACACTGAAAGTGTGATAAGAAACCTTGGGACACAGGTGGACAGTAGTCTCTCCTTTGATAATCACATTGCCACAGAAGTCAGGAAATCCTTCTACGTGGCACACCTCATCACAAAATGTTTCTCATCCAGGAAAAAAGAGGTCATTGTTCCCCTCTACTCGTCACTCATTAGACTCATTATAGAGTACAATGCCCCTTTTGGTATGTACCTCACAAGACATCTACAAGAACTGGAAAGGCTGCAGAAATACCTCACAAAGATGATTACTGGCCTCAAACAGATGCCCTACGCAGACCATCTCAAAAAACTCCAGCTTTACTTCGTCGCATATCGCCTATTCAGAGGCGATCTCTGCCTAACACACAAAGCTATGTCAAACCCAGAGCTGTTAGACATGCTCCACTTAAAGAAATCCCAATCCCTCTGAGCTACACACTCTAGGGACCTAAACCTGGTCACCACAATAAACAGAACATGCTGGTGGGATAGATTCCTGTCCCAGAGACTCCCCATACTCTGGAACAAACTACCTATCTATATCAAACAAAGCTCCTCATTAGCACTCTTCAAGAAAAATCTTGATAATTGGATGGGAAATAGAAAATTCACCCCGGGGATCACTTCTGTGGCTCTGCTCGACAGTGGCACAGGAAAATAATTTTCTTGGATGGTGAAAGCCAGGGTACCTTTTTGGCTAGACTTATATGGGCCCTAGGGCCAATAGCCTAGTACTTACCTATGAACTTATGAACCTATGAACAATACTGTGGTGATGTACCATTTGTGTGAGAAATTAAAGTATGGATAAAAATATTGGTAAATACATGATAGAGCTAAGGGTGCAATATTTAGGTGCTTAAAGACTTGCATTACAATCATCTGTGGGACCGTCAATTCAAATTTAAGAGAGATGGGTGCATATATATATATGTGTGTGTGTGTGTGTGTGTGTGTGTGTGTGTGTGTGTGTGTGTGTGTGTGTGTGTGTGTGTTAAATATATGTATACATGTGTATATATATATATATATATATATATATATATATATATATATATATATATATATATATATATATATATTTATAGTGAGAGAGAGCTAAGACAAATGTGTCCAGATCTCAACACCAACAGAACTGTCACTGCAGGACATCAAAGCAATCAAAGGTAAATGTATAGAGCATCAGTTCTCAAATGATGGGGCCAGTCTTCCTAGGGAGACCCAGACCTCTTTCAAGAGGGGCTCCAGCAAGTCTGGAATGCTGTATTCTTAAAACTGCTGTGCAGTATTGATTTTATGTGTGACAGACAAAATGAATAAGGCTAATTGTTCATGAATATGTGCTTCCGTTACAAATCAATAATAAAACAGGCAAAATATTGACTATTTCATTTATATAGGTGTTAGACTTTTGCCATCTGGTTTTCTTCTGTACAGAGGTGCAAATATTTTTTGTTGTTTGGTTTTTGAATGGAGAGTCACAGACTACTTGATATTTACAGGAGGCTTAGGGACTCTTCTGGGACTGAAGGAGACAAAGTCAGACCGATTGGCTGAGTTTGAGAACCTATGCTACAGAAGTAGTAGCTCAGTGAAAATATAGCTAAACAAGTAAAAGAAAACAAAAAGTGAGTTGCAAGGTTTTAAAACAAAAAGTGAGTTGTAAGGTTTTAAAACAAAAAGTGAGTTGTAAGGTTTTGAGGCATGACTAATGACAGAAATAAAAATAAACTCCTAACACATGGGTGGCAGTATAAAAAGGCAAGGAAAACCATTTTGTTGCACAGTATGAACAAGGCAGACTAAAGTAAACCCATAATTCAGTGTGTAAAAAACTGAAAGTGACAAGTATGAAGCTATTTTGTGCAGTATCACTGAGGCTACACTGATATGAAGAGGAATAAACCCAAACGGCCCACACTAAACAATTGTATGTCACCATGTTTCTGGGGAAAATAAGGATTTAGATGGACTGCAGGGCCAAACTGCTGTTTTATCCCATTAAATCTTCTATATCCTGTCACTCAAACTGAATGATTCACAGCACAGGTAGTTTAGCTGTAATCCCAGAAACAGAAAGCAGTCAGGCTGGAATTCAAACCCGGTACAAAGATCTTAACAGTTCCCATTTTAGGCTGAAAACTGTATCATGACCTGAAAATATAGCATAAGAATGTATTGAACTGGACTTGAATTAGTTCTGAGGAAATTAAAACAGAAGGCCATGCCATTTTTTCATATTTGTAAACTTGTAAAGAAAATCATAGGTGAACAGAATGAAGAAAGCCCAAGAAAATATTTATTTTGTGTGTTTACTGTCTTAATGAAATGAGCCAGCATTAAGAAATCATGGTGTAGCACATTCAGTACTGATACAAGATCATGCAAAACAGAGATTAACTGTTCCTTTAGTTCAAACACAGCAGGCACTATTGTGTATTTTAATACAGTGTCTGTATTGTACTGAGATCTAGCACATGCCGGCATGACAGTGATTGAACGATGCAAAGGTGATAAGATACACCTTGTGTTAAATATTTATATTTACTATCACACTGGTTCAGCAGCATGGAATGTAAAGACGGATAAATCTCTTCCCCACCCTTTATGCCAGTGTTATTCTCAGTTTATATTATCATAGGCTACTCTTGAGCAACTACTTTGTGTTCTCCTCTCTTACCTTTTTACAAAGCTGAGAGAAGAGCATATCTATAATACATTAAATAGCCTCAATTAATTTTTTCCCAGAAATCACACATCAATGGCATACATTTCACAAAATGTAACAGCTGATTGCTTTGAACGGAAAGAAAGACATTTCCCTCTCTACTAATACAGGATTCAGAAATGTTGATACCTGAATAATGATAGGGTGTTTAACAGATGATTCCAAATGTATTAGCATCTCAAAAATGTTTTCCACTTACAGAAGCCTAATATCGTCACACTAGGAAGATTTATATATATATATATATATATATATATATATATCTATATATATATATATTGGTCTACCTGACAAAGCCGAAAGCTGACAACGCCGACGATGAGAACACCGACACCAGAAGATCAAAAACTGAGATGACCGACGGATGAAAACCCCAACGCTGAGAACACTGACATGTGAAAAGGCTGTGTAAGTATGCGGTAGTGACGGACGTTAGGGTTAGGGTGCGAGTAAGGTAAGTGTGCGATATTGATGGACTCTAGGGATAGGGGTGGTTTAAGTGAGTTAGGGTTAGGGCACGGGTTAGGTGAGTGTGCGATAGTGACAGTCTTTAGGGTTAGGGGCGGGTTAAGTGAGTTAGGGTTAGGGTGCGGGTTAGGTGAGTGTGCGATAGTGACAGTCTTTAGGGTTAGGGGCGGGTTAAGTGAGTTAGGGTTAGGGCGCGGGTTAGGTGAGTGTGCGATAGTGACAGTCTTTAGGGTTAGCGGGTTAAGTGAGTTAGGGTTAGGGCGGGTTAGGTGAGTGTGCGATAGTGACAGTCTTTAGGGTTAGGCGGGTTAAGTGAGTTAGGGTTAGGGCGGGTTAGGTGAGTGTGCGATAGTGACAGTCTTTAGGGTTAGGGGCGGGTTAAGTGAGTTAGGGTTAGGGCACGGGTTAGGTGAGTGTGCGATAGTGACGGACCTTAGGGTTAGGGTTTGGGTTAAGGTTATAGATAGTTGTGCATGTAAGGTTTAGTGTGGGTTTGTAAGGATTTTAATGTGCTTGTGCTGTGTATGTGCTTTTTGGACAGGGGATTTGTTTTGTTTGTTGATTGTCGGGATTGTGGTGTGTCGGGCATGTGAGGTTTCGTGTTTGTGAACTTTTGGTTATGTGGTGTCGGTGATTTCGTTGTCGGTGCACATGCACACACAACACACACACACACACACACACACACATATATAAATATATATATATATATATATATATATATATATATATATATATATATATATATACATATGTCATATGCAAAGCCAAGATAAGAATTATCATTGATATGATTAATAATTATTTAACACACCTTAAAAATTGGATCCAACACAGTTTAGCTTAATCAAAGGCAAATGATGCCTACTCGACCAAGTGGACATTTTTGGAAAGGTCGCCAGGGCAATGGATGAGGACAAAATGGTGCATACTGCCAATCTTGATCTGGCTAAGGCATTTGATACAATACTCCACTTGAGCATTCTAAACAAACTCACAGAATTAGGCATTAATCCCTATGTTATACACTGGATAGCCAGCTTGCTGTCAGACAGGACCCAGGAAGTTAATATAGGGAAAACCACCTCCATAAAGAAGTTGGTCACTAGTAGAGTCCCTCATGTCTCTGTGCTGGGCCTGCTCCTCTTTTGCATTTACTTCTTGTAAGTGAAAGCCAAGGTCAAATGCCTCTGGCTGACTGCAAACTAGGAACATTAATAGAACCCAGTCAAGTCACTAACATCCAGCTAACACAGACAAATGACTGGTGCCAAAGCCACAGCTTAAAATTCAATGCCAAGAAATGCATAACTGTACCCTTTGGGACATTGGCCATCCTAGGAAAGTACCTCATTAATAACACATTCCTAAGAGTGGACCAAGTAGTCAGGGATTTGGGGATCTATGTGGATCGTAACCAGGCTTTCAACCAACATGTGCCTAAGGTAGTAAGGAAATCATTCTGTGTTGATCAACTTAATAGCAGGGACATAGCATCTAGGTCCAAAAAGGTCATTGTTCTTCTGTATTCAGCTCTCATCAGACCCATCACTGAGTATAATGCCCACCTCAGTATGTACCAGACCAAGAACATGCAGTAACTGGAACATACACAGAGGATCCTCACAAACAGAATACAGGGTGTAAACAAAATGTCCTGTGTAGATTGCCTCAAAGCCGTGTCACTAGACTTGGTTTCCTACAGACTGTTGAGAGGTGATCTGTCCCTGGCATACACGGCATCCTCGGATCCCTCTCTGATGGACCTTTTGCACATCCACAAAACCAAAGACATCAGAACTATTTAATCTAGAGATTTGAACCTTATTACAACATAAATAGGACACGTTGGAGGAATAGGTATATGTCTCAGAGAATTGCCCTCCTCCGCAAAAGGCTTTCCATCCATGTGAAGCAGAGTTCTTCCCTAATCTAATTCAAGCTGGAACTGGACTAGTGGATGGAAAATTGGAAACTCACCCCAGGTCTAGCGTCTCTGTCTGTAATGGACAGAAGCAGTCTGTAAGTCATACCCTAGCTTACATATACTCCTTAAAATAACTGCTAATTAAAAGACTTGCAGGATACATTTGGGGTGCATGTCTAGACTTATAAAAAATACAGTGGTTGATAGCCTAATAAATACCTGTGAACCTATGAACTATAAATGTTCCTTGAGCAACTAACCCTCAGTGATGCAAGAAAGAATTGAAAATTTAAATTGTAAAACTAAGTCTGCAACAACATGTTCTACATCAAGGAACATTTGAGAGGAATTCCCAGTTTCATGTGTAGCACTGCAGTGGACTACAGCAATGGCTGATGTTGTGAAAGCAAGACAGAAATATGCATCCAGTATGGCACATACATCCATACTGCAGTAACAGTGAAAAAAGGGAAAAGTGTCCTATCACATTCACTGACCTTTGTGATCAATTTATGTACCAGATTGCACAGACAAAAAAATGGAATCCAGCCTGGAGGTGTCCCTACAGAAGGGCTCAGCCCATGCAACCTGTGTGAACATAGAGTGCAGGAAATGAACAATAAAGGTAAGAAAAAAAAAAAAAGAAAAACATAACTGAAAAACTGCTAGACAATAAAAACAATGTCATATTTACTAAATGAAGACTGCTGTATGGGAAAGCTGGAAATGTGAAGTGTTTGAACACCATGTGAGCAGTCACTGCAGTAGTAACATTTTTTTATTAATTTAACTTTCTTTTGCTAATTCTGGCTAGAAAATGAGCAGGAAATAACGGACTTTAAAATGTTTTTGTTCAAGTATGATCTGGTGCATTAATATAAGTTTCTTAAATACTATTGTTTTGATTTGCCTGCTGCTCTACAGTTAACTACACTGTGACCAATTTAATTGGTCAATGAGGTAAAAAAATATAACAAATGAAACGTTCAAATTTTTAATGTAGAAGCAATGAGGTGCCTACGCTACAGGAGTGAAAGAACCATGGTGCTTCCTTCTAAAAGCTGAAAGACAAGGAGCAGACTAGGGCAAGTTCAGCCATGAAAAACATAATCAGAATGTGCTATAGATTGGCATTCCCGAGGGAGAATGGTTTATATTTCATTCTAATTTTATAATTAAAGAAAATCTGAGGGCAGTTTAAAAATGAAAGAAGATGAGCAGGATGATGGTCACACTCGGGATCCCCATTTGAAAGACATTAAAGAGGTGAGGTGAACATTTGAACATGATCTTTAAACAATTACTTCTTTTCTAGTCATGTGATAACTAGGCTGCACACAATTACTCATGTTTAGTAATGGCATGACTTGTACATAAAAAAGAAAAGAAAAAAATGTAAACTCTTATTATCTACTTAATAGAGAGTTTGCCTTCCAGAGGTGGGAATTATAGGTTACATGTACTACCTACCTGTCTGAGTGCTTGATTCCACTGGCTGAGCACTTGGGATCTTAGAATTAAACCTGGCTAAAGTCACACCAAAACTCCTACCCCTAAAAGGTATTGTTTAAATGGTACTCTTCTGAGCATATTAAGGAATCAGTGATGCAACCACCAGGTCTAAATGCTTATCTTGCAAAGAACTGATAATTGAATTGTCAGGCAGGTAGTACAAACCAGGTTAACTGGACTGGGGGGCTCAATTCATGATTTTAGTAGGGGAATTAGTGTCACTTACTGGCACAGCCCTCTTTTTTCTTCATGGCTAGCCTCAACAGAAACAGACCTAATTATACAGAGTAAATAATTTAGTAGCTGACAGTGGAACAGTGGCAAAAGAGGGAAAGAGAATGGATGCTGCAGTCACATATAGTCAATTAACAGTACACACTTGAAGGGTCTCCATGACAAGATACCAACTCGTTTTTGATCAACTCACAAAACAGCAATTAGAAATGACTGAAATCCCAGAAATGAGAACAGCCTACAAGAAGAAGAAAGCAGTCTTGTAGCTAGAACAAGATTACCTGTACCATCCAGTGTGGAGGGCTGCACTATCATATCCCATCTACTTACATATACCAAGTCCAAGGCTGCACATTCTCAGGAGAAAGTGGAAAGGATAAATCTCTAACAGGGAAAATTCTGGCAGTCACACATCAGCATCAGTCACTAGTATTTTTCAAGCAGGTCTGGCTCTAACTTTAGGGGCCATCTTAAGTTGTCTAAATGTTCTCGCATTATTACTACAGGACTCATTAAGGAGGGTGTACAGCAAAAAGTTCAGACAAATTTGAGGGGTTTTCCTCTCTCACTTTCCTTAGATACCCAAAACAGCAGAAAGTTAGTAATCAATAACTGGAAAATCATACTTGGCAATAGGACTTAGCTAAGTTGGTTTAGAGCCCAAATTTACTTATAAGAAAGACTGCAATCTTAAAAGTGTGTTCAAAAGAACACAAGTTAAGTTGAATCAAAATAGACGTGGAATGTTTAAATGTCAAAATTGTAAATATTGCAGATTTATAAATGAAGGGTCTAATGTCACTCTTAAACATTCACAAATACAAATTTGGGCTAAAGGAAGATTTACTTGCAAATCTAGCATGGTTGTTTATCTTGCTACTTACGAGTCCTGTGATGGCTTTTATGTAGGAAAAACTACTATGAAATTTTCAGAGAGAATTTTTGAGTATGTTTTGGCCATCAAAAATAGAGACTTTACAAATGCATTAGTAAAGCATGCTTCTTATTTTCAAGGTTTCCATAAGTTTTAGTTTTTTTTGTAATTGATCATGTAGGTTACTGTTTATATGGTGGGGATTGAAATAACAGGTTAGAGGTAAAAGAAGTTAACTGGCAGATCAAGTTGCAAGCAAATAAAATTCCTGGACTGAATGAAAGTATTAGTGTTTGCTAAAGTTAGCGCATATTTAGTGATTTTTGTATTTTGTTTATATAAATATTGATCTTTTTTATAAATATGAATGTCTTTTTAAATTTGTTAGTTTAAACAAGGAAGTCACATGATTAATTAATTCATTAATTATCTTAAGGGTACAATCATTCTGGTTTTAAACTGTTTGTATTAGCGCTGATGAAGTTTAATTAAAGTGAATGAAAGTGCTTAGCTGCTTGCAAAAGATGTCCGTGTCTTGTACTGGATATCTTTTGAATGTTACTCTGCTGGATCAAATACTCTTATTAAACACTCAATATCAGCAATTGCAGTTTGCTTTTTAGGCCTATAAAGACTCTGGTGGTTGTTAGTGTAGTATAAACCTATGAAACTGTGCACCTATAAGGATAATAAAATCAGGTCTAGCCAAAAATAGAATGTGAAGAATAAGCAATAATTGCTTTCAATCTCAGCCAAAAGAAATTTATCAAAACTCAGAGATGTAATGGAGTGAGGGAGCAAATACTGCAACAGTGATCAATTCCAAAACCTAGAGTTGTGTTAGGTTTTTATACAACTGTACAATGGTGATCACACAATCAGTTTTTCAGTAGTGTTGTTCCTTGTGGTGGCTGTACTCATTTTCAATCTGATTTGTCTGCAAGTACCTCTTGTTACATTTAAGTCACGCATTTGGAGGGGTGTCAGTACTCCTTCGACAGACTCTTTTTAGTAGGAGCATACTGGTTAAAGTATTAGTAAAATGAAGTAATTACTAAATCATTTGGTAATTATGTGTCTCTAACATGCTCATGTTGTATGCGCATGTACAAATATGTCATACAACAGCACACCTCCCTACCACAAGAGCTGGCACAAGCAGTACATACAATTCTAGAGTCATCACTCTGCACATATACTCACAAGTACCTACAGTCATCACTCTACACATGTACTCACAAGTACCTGTAGTCAACACTCTACACATGTACTCATAGGTTCCTAAAGTCATCACTCTACACATGTACTTACAGGTTCCTATAGTCATCACTCTACACATATACTCACAGGCTCCTATAGTCATCACATTGCCCATGTACCTACAGGCTCCTATAGTCATGACACTATACGTATATTCACATGTTCCTATAGTCATCACTCTACAAGTGCACACACAAATACCTACAGTCATCACTCTGCACATGTGCTCACAGGTTCCTATAGTCATCACTCTACACATGTACTCACAGGTTCCTATATTCATCACTTTGCCCATGTACTTACAGGTTTCTATAGTCATCACTCTACACATATACTCACAAGTACCTACAATCATCACTCTACACATGTACTCACAGGTTCCTATAGTCATCACTCTGCACATGTACTCACAGGTTCCTATAGTCATCACTCTACACATGTACTCACAAGTACCTACAGTCATCACTCTACACATGTACTCACAGGTTCCTATAGTCATCACTCTGCACATGTACTCACAAGTACCTTCAGTCATCACTCTACACATTTACTCACAGGTTCCTATAGTCATCACTCTGCACATGTACTCACAAGTACCTACAGTTATCACTATACACATGTACTCACAGGTTCTTATAGTCATCACTCTACACATGTACTCACAAGTACCTGCAGTCATCACTCTACACATGTACTCACAGGTTCCTATAGTCATCACTCTACACATGTACTCACAGGTTCCTATAGTCATCACTCTACACATGTACCCACATGTTCCTATAGTCATCACTTTGCCTATGTACTCACATGTTCCTATAGTCATCACACTACAGATGTACTTACAGGTTCCTATAGTCAACAGGAACCAAACAAACACTCTGAATAGCTGGGAGCTAAGAATCATGTCAAGGGTAGAATAACCAAATTTAATCCAAGTCTTAGTATAAAATACACTCCATAAGATAAAACGATAATACACAATATTGTCTCCAAAAATGCAACCACAGTCAAGCTCTTAACAGACAGATTATTTTTCACCCTTTTATCCATTACCGCATACAGAGAGCTGCAGAACCTACAGGTTACTCCAGTCATCACTCTACACATATACCCACAGGTTCCTACAGTAATCACTGTACAAGTGCACACTCAAATACCTATAGTCATCACTCTAAACATGTACCTACAGGTTCCTGTAGTCATCACTCCAGTCATGTACTTACAGGTTCTTATAGTCATCACTCCACTCATGTACTTACAGGTTCCTATAGTCATCACTCTACACATGTACTCACAGGTTCCTATAGTCATCACTGTACAAGTGGACACACAGGTTCCTATAGTCATCACTCTACACATGTACTCACAGGTTCCTATAGTCATCACTGTACAAGTGGACACTCAAATACCTATAGTCATCACTCTAAACATGTACCCACAGGTTCCTATAGTCATCACTCTACACATGTACTCACAGGTTCCTATAGTCATCACTGTACAAGTGCACACTCAAATACCTATAGTCATCACTCTAAACATGTACCCACAGGTTCCTATAGTCATCACTCCACTCATGTACTTACAGGTTCCTATAGTCATCACTCTACACATGTACCCACAGGTTCCTATAGTCATCACTCTACACATGTACTTACAGGTTCCTATAGTCATCACTCTACACATGTACTCACAGGTTCCTATAGTCATCACTCTACAAGTGCACACTCAGTTACCTATAGTCATCACTCTGCACATGTACCCACAGGTTCCTATAGTCATCACTGTACACATGTACTCACAGGTTCCTATAGTCATCACTCTACACATGTACTTACAGGTTCCTATAGTCATCACTCTACAAGTGCACACTCAGTTACCTATAGTCATCACTCTGCACATGTACCCACTGGTTCCTATAGTAATAACTGTACAAGTGCACTCTCAAATACCTATAGTCATCACTCTAAACATGTACCCACAGGTTCCTATAGTCATCACTCCACTCATGTACTTACAGGTTCCTATAGTCTTCACTCTACACATGTACCCACAGGTTCCTATAGTCCTCACTCCACTCATGTACTTACAGGTTCCTATAGTCATCACTCTACACATGTACCCACAGGTTCCTATAGTCATCACTCCACTCATGTACTTACAGGTTCCAATAGTCATGACTCTACACATGTACTCACAGGTTCCTATAGTCATCACTCTACAAGTGCACACTCAGTTACCTATAGTCATCACTCTGCACATGTACCCACAGGATCCTATAGTCATCACTGTACAAGTGCACACTCAAATACCTATAGTCATCACTCTAAACATGTACCCACATGTACCTATAGTCATCACTCCACTCATGTACTTACAGGTTCCTATAGTCATCACTCTACACATGTACCCACAGGTTCCTATAGTCATCACTCTACAAGTGCACACTCAGTTACCTATAGTCATCACTCTGCACATGTACCCACAGGTTCCTATAGTCATCACTCTACACATGTACTCACAGGTTCCTATAGTCATCACTCTACACATGTACTTACAGGTTCCTATAGTCATCACTCTACACATGTACTCACAGGTTCCTATAGTCATCACTCTACAAGTGCACACTCAGTTACCTATAGTCATCACTCTGCACATGTACCCACAGGTTCCTATAGTCATCACTCTACACATGTACTCACAGGTTCCTATAGTCATCACTCTACACATGTACTTACAGGTTTATACAATCATCACTCTACACATGAACTCACAGGTTCCTATAGTCATCACTCTACAAGTACACACTCAGTTACCTATAGTCATCACTCTGCACATGTACCCACAGGTTCCTATAGTCATCACTGTACAAGTGCACACTCAAATACCTATAGTCATCACTCTAAACATGTACCCACAGGTTCCTGTAGTCATCACTCCACTCATGTACTTACAGGTTCCTATAGTCATAAGTCTACACATGTACTTACAGGTTCCTATAGTCATCACTTTGCCCATGTACTTACAGGTTCCTATAGTCATCACTCTAAACATATACACACAGGTTACTATAGTCATCACTCCAGTCATGTACTTACAGGTTCCTATAGTCATCACTCTACACATGTACTCACGGGTTCCTATAGTCATCACTGTACAAGTGCACACACAAATACCTATAGTCATCACTCTAAACATGTACTCACAGGTTCCTATAGTCATCACTTTGCCCATGTACTTACAGGTTCCTATAGTCATCACTCTACACATATACTCACATGTGCTTATATTCATCACTCAAGTGCACACACAAATACCTATAGTCATCACTCTACACATGTACTTACAGGTTCCTATAGTCATCACTCTACACATGTATTCACAGGTTCCTATAGTCATCACTCTGCACATGTACTCACACGTTCCTATAGTCTTCACTCTACACATGTACCCACAGGTTCCTATAGTCATCACTCTACACATGTACCCACAGGTTCCTATAGTCATCACTCTACACATGTGCTCACAGGTTCCTATAGTCATCACTCTACACATGTACTTACAGGTTCCTATAGTCATCACTCTACACATGTACTCACAGGTTCCTATAGTCATCACATTGCCCACGTACTTACAGGCTCCTATAGTCATGACCCTATATGTATACTCACATGTTCCTATAGTCATCACTCTACAAGTGCACACACAAATACCTACAGTCATCACTCTGCACATGTGCTCACAGGTTCCTATAGTCATCACTCTACACATGTACTCACAGGTTCCTATAGTCATCACTCTACACATGTACCCACAGGTTCCTATAGTCATCACTCTACACATGTACTTACAGGTTCCTATAGTCATCACTTTGCCCATGTACTTACAGGTTCATATAGTCATCACTCTACACATATACTCAGAAGTACCTACAATCATCACTCTACACATGTACTCACAGGTTCCTATAGTCATCACTCTACACATGTACTCACAAGTACCTACAGTCATCACTCTACACATGTACTCACAGGTACCTATAGTCATCACTCTGCACATGTACTCACAAGTACCTACAGTTATCACTCTACACATGTACTCACATGTTCCTATAGTCATCACTCTACACATGTACTCACAAGTACCTTCAGTCATCACTCTACACATGTACTCTCAGGTTCCTATAGTCATCACTTTGCGCATGTACTCACAAGTACCTACAGTTATCACTCTACACATGTACCCACAGGTTCCTATAGTCATCACTTTGCCTATGTACTCACATGTTCCTATAGTCATCACTCTACACATGTACTTACAGGTTCCTATAGTCATCAGGAACCAAACAAACACTCTGAATAGCTGGGAGCTAAGAATCATGTCAAGGGTAGAATAACCAAATTTAATCCAAGTCTTAGAATAAAATACACCCCATAAGATAAAACGATAATACACAGTATTGTCTCCAAAAATGCAACCACAGTCAAGCTCTTAACAGACAGATTATTTTTCATCCTTTTTTCCATTACTGCATACAGAGAGCTGCAGAACCTACAGGTTACTCCAGTCATCACTCTCCACATGTACCCACAGGTTCCTATAGTCATCACTGTACAAGTGCACACTCAAATACCTATAGTCATCACTCTAAACATGTACGCACAAGTTCCTGTAGTCATCACTCCAGTCATGTACTTACAGGTTCTTATAGTCATCACTCCACTCATGTACTTACAGGTTTCTATAGTCATCACTCTACAGATGTACTCACAGGATCCTATAGTCATCACTATACAAGTGCACACTGAAATACCTATAGTCATCACTCTAAACATGTACCCACATGTTCCTATAGTCATAACTCCACTCATGTACTTACAGGTTCCTATAGTCATCACTCTACACATGTACTCACAGGTTCCTATAGTCATCACTCTACAAAAGCACACTCAGTTACCTATAGTCATCACTCTGCACATGTACCCACAGATTCCTATAGTCATCACTCTACACATGTACTCACAGGTTCCTATAGTCATCACTCTACACATGTGCTTACAGGTTCCTATAGTCATCACTCTACACATGTACTCACAGGTTCCTGTAGTCATCACTCTACAAGTGCACACTCAGTTACCTATAGTCATCACTTTGCACATGTAACCACATGTTCCTATAGTCATCACTCTACACATGTACTCACAGGTTCCTATAGTCATCACTCTACACATGTACTCACAGGTTCCTATAGTCATCACTCTACACATGTACTTACAGGTTCCTATAGTCATCACTCTACACATGAACTCACAGGTTCCTATAGTCATCACTCTACAAGTGCACCCTCAGTTACCTATAGTCATCACTCTGGACATGTACCCACAGGTTCCTATAGTCATCACTGTACAAGTGCACACTCAAATACCTATAGTCATCACTCTAACCATGTACCCACAGGTTCCTGTAGTCATCACTCCACTCATGTACTTACAGGTTCCTATAGTCATCAGTCTACACATGTACTTACAGGTTCCTATAGTCATCACTTTGCCCATGTACTTACAGGTTCCTATAGTCATCACTCTAAATATATACACACAGGTTACTATAGTCATCACTCCAGTCATGCACGTACAGGTTCCTATAGTCATCACTCTACACATGTACTCACAGGTTCCTATAGTCATCACTGTACAAGTGCACACACAAATACCTATAGTCATCACTCTAAACATGTACTAACAGGTTCCTTTAGTCATCACTTTGCCCATGTACTTACAGGTTCCTATAGTCATCACTCTACACATATACTCACATGTGCTTATATTCATCACTCTACAAGTGCACACACAAATACCTATAGTCATCACTCTACACATGTACTTACAGGTTCCTATAGTCATCACTCTACACATGTATTCACAGGTTGCTATAGTCATCACTCTGCACATGTACTCACAGGTTCCTATAGTCTGTGTACCCACAGGTTCCTATAGTCATCACTGTACAAGTGCACACTCAAATACCTATAGTCATGACTCTAAACATGTACCCGCAGGTTCCTGTAGTCATCACTCCACTCATGTACTTACAGGTTCCTATAGTCATCAGTCTACACATGTACTTACAGGTTCCTATAGTCATCCCTTTGCCCATTTACTTACAGGTTCCTATAGTCATCACTCTAAACATATACACACAGGTTACTATAGTCATCACTCCACTCATGTACTTACAGGTTCCTATAGTCATCACTCTACACATGTACTCACCGGTTCCTATAGTCATCACTGTACAAGTGCACACACAAATACCTATAGTCATCACTCTAAACATGTACTCACAGGTTCCTTTAGTCATCACTCTACACATGTACTTACAGGTTCCTACAGTCATCACTCTACACATGTATTCACAGGTTCCTATAGTCATCACTCTGCACATGCACTCACAGGTTCCTATCGTCTTCACACTACACATGTACCCACAGGTTCCTATAGTCATCACTCTACTCATGTGCTCACAGGTTCCTATAGTCATTACTCTACACATGTACTTACAGGTTCCTACAGTCATCACTATACAAGTGCACACACAAATACCTACAGTCATCACTTTGCACATGTGCTCACAGGTTCCTATAGTCATCACTCTACACATGTACTCACAGGTTCCTATAGTCATCACTCTACACATGTACCCACAGGTTCCTATAGTCATCACTCTACACATGTTCTTACAGGTTCCTATAGTCATCACTTTGCCCATGTACTTACATGTTCATATAGTCATCACTCTACACATATACTCAGAAGTACCTAGAATCATCACTCTACACATGTACTCACAGGTTCCTATAGTCATCACTCTACACATGTACTCACAAGTACCTACAGTCATCACTATACACATGTACTCACAGGTTCCTATAGTCATCTGTCTGCACATGTTCTCACAAGTACCTACAGTTATCACTCTACACATGTACTCACAGGTTCCTATAGTCATTACTCTACACATGTACTCACAAGTACCTTCAGTCATCACTCTACACATGTACTCACAGGTTCCTATAGTCATCACTCTGCACATGTACTCACAAGTACCTACAGTTATCACTCTACACATGTACTCACAGGTTCCTATAGTCATCACTCTACACATGTACTCACAAGTACCTGCAGTCATCACTCTACATGTACTCACAGGTTCCTATAGTCATCACTCTACACATGTACTCACAAGTACCTACAGTCATCACTCTACACATGTACTCAAAGGTTCCTATAGTCATCACTCTACACATGTACTCACAAGTACCTACAGTCATCACTCTACACATGTACTCACAGGTTCCTATAGTCATCACTCTACACATGTACTCACAGGTTCCTGTAGTCATCACTCTACACATGTACCCACATGTTCCTATAGTCATCACTTTGCCTATGTACTCACATGTTCCTATAGTCATCACACTACACATGTACTTACAGGTTCCTATAGTCATCAGGAACCAAACAAACACTCTGAATAGCTGGGAGCTAAGAATCATGTCAAGGGTAGAATAACCAAATTTAATCCAAGTCTTAGTATAAAATACACTCCATAA
Source organism: Protopterus annectens (assembly GCF_019279795.1). NCBI lineage: Eukaryota > Metazoa > Chordata > Ceratodontiformes > Protopteridae > Protopterus > Protopterus annectens. The sequence continues at coordinate 1,185,193,149 of NC_056744.1, forward strand.
GATAAAACGATAATACACAATATTGTCTCCAAAAATGCAACCACAGTCAAGCGCTTAACAGACAGATTATTTTTCACCCTTTTTTCCATTACTGCATACAGAGCGCTGCAGAACCTACAGGTTACTCCAGTCATCACTCTACACATGTACCCACAGGTTCCTATAGTAATCACTGTACTAGTGCACACTCAAATACCTATAGTCATCACTCTAAACATGTACCCCCAGGTACCTGTAGTCAACACTCCAGTCATGTACTTACAGGTTCTTATAGTCATCACTCCGCTCATGTACTTACAGGTTCCTATAGTCATCACTCTACACATGTACTCACAGGTTCCTATAGTCATCACTCTACACATGTACTCACAGGTTCCTATAGTCATCACTGTACAAGTGGACACTCAAATACATATAGTCATCACTCTAAACATGTACCCACAGGTTCCTATAGTCATCACTCTACACATGTACTCACAGGTTCCTATTGTCATCACTGTAGAAGTGCACACTCAAATACCTATAGTCATCACTCTAAACATGTACCCACAGGCTCCTATAGTCATCAATCCACTCATGTACTTACAGGTTCCTATAGTCATCACTCTACACATGTACCCACAAGTTCCTATAGTCATCACTCTACACATGTACTCACAGGTTCCTATAGTCATCAATCTACACATGTACTTACAGGTTCCTGTAGTCATCACTCTACAAGTGCACACTCAGTTACCTATAGTCATCACTCTGCACATGTACCCACTGGTTCCTATAGTCATCACTGTACAAGTGCACACTCAAATACCTATAGTCATCACTCTAAACATGTACCCACAGGTTCCTATAGTCATCACTCCACTCATGTACTTACAGGTTCCTATAGTCATCACTCTAAACATGTACCCACAGGTTCCTATAGTCATCACTCCACTCATGTACTTACAGGTTCCTATAGACATCACTTTACACATGTACCCACAGGTACCTATAGTCCTCACTCCACTCATGTACTTACAGGTTCCTATAGTCATCACTCTACACATGTACCCACAGGTTCCTATAGTCATCACTCCACTCATGTACTTACAGGTTCCTATAGTCATGACTCTACACATGTACTCACAGGTTCCTATAGTCATCACTCTACAAGTGCACACTCAGTTACCTATAGTCATCACTCTGCACATGTACCCACAGGATCCTATAGTCATCACTGTACAAGTGCACACTCAAATACCTATAGTCATCACTCTAAACATGTACCCACAGGTACATATAGTCATCACTCCACTCATGTACTTACACGTTCCTATAGTCATCACTCTGCACATGTACCCACAGGTTCCTATAGTCATCACTCTACAAGTGCACACTCAGTTACCTATAGTCATCACTCTGCACATGTACCCACAGTTTCCTATAGTCATCACTCTACACATGTACTCACAGGTTCCTATAGTCATCACTCTACACATGTACTTACAGGTTCCTATAGTCATCATCCTACACATGTACTCACAGGTTCCTATAGTCATCACTCTACAAGTGCACACTCAGTTACCTATAGTCATTACTCTACACATGTACCCACAGGTTCATATAGTCATCACTGTACAAGTGCACACACAAATACCTATAGTCATCACTTTAAACATGTACTCACAGGTTCCTATAGTCATCACTTTGCCCATGTACTCACAGGTTCCTATAGTCATCACTCTACAAGTGCACACTCAGTTACCTATAGTCATTACTCTGCACATGTACCCACAGGTTCATATAGTCATCACTGTACAAGTGCACACACAAATACCTATAGTCATCACTTTAAACATGTACTCACAGGTTCCTATAGTCATCACTTTGCCCATGTACTCACAGGTTCCTATAGTCATCACTCTACAAGTGCACACTCAGTTACCTATAGTCATCACTCTGCACATGTACCCACAGTTTCCTATAGTCATCACTCTACACATGTACTCACAGGTTCCTATAGTCATCACTCTACACATGTACTTACAGGTTCCTATAGTCATCATCCTACATATATACTCACATGTGCTTATATTCATCACTCTACAAGTGCACACACAAATACCTATAGTCATCACTCTACACATGTACTTACAGGTTCCTATAGTCATCACTCTACACATGTATTCACAGGTTCCTATAGTCATCACTCTGCACATGTACTCACAGGTTCCTATAGTCTTCACTCTACACATGTACCCACAGGTTTCTATATTCATCACTCTACACATGTACCCACAGGTTCCTATAGTCATCACTCTACACATGTGCTCACATGTTCCTATAGTCATCACTCTACACATGTACTTACAGGTTCCTATATTCATCAGTCTACACATGTACTCACAGGTTCCTATAGTCATCACATTGCCCATGTACTTACAGGCTCTTATAGTCATGACACTATACGTATACTCACATGCTCCTATAGTCATCACTCTACAAGTGCACACACAAATACCTACAGTCATCACTCTGCACATGTGCTCACAGGTTCCTATAGTCATCACTCTACACATGTACTCACAGGTTCCTATAGTCATCACTCTACACATATACTCACAAGTACCTACAATCATCACTCTACACATGTACTCACAGGTTCCTATAGTCATCACTCTACACATGTACTCACAAGTACCTACAGTCATCACTCTACACATGTACTCTCAGGTTCCTATAGTCATCACTGTGCACATGTACTCACAAGTACCTACAGTTACACTCTACACATGTACTCACCGATTCCTTTAGTCATCACTCTAAACATGTACTCACAAGTACCTGCAGTCATCATTCTACACATGCACTCACAGGTTCCTATAGTCATCACTCTGCACAAGTACTCACAAGTACCTACAGTTATCACTCTACACATGTACTCACAGGTTCCTATAGTCATCACTCTACACATGTACTCACAAGTACCTGCAGTCATCACTCTACACATGTACTCACAGGTTCCTATAGTCATCACTCTACACATGTACTCACAAGTACCTACAGTCATCACTCTACATATATACTCACAGATTCCTATAGTCATCACTCTACACATGTACACACAAGTACCTACAGTCATCACTCTGCACATGTACTCACAGGTTCCTATAGTTATCACTCTACACATGTGCCCACAGGTTCCTATAGTCATCACTTTGCCTATGTACTCACATGTTCCTATAGTCATCACTCTACACATGTACTTACAGGTTCCTTTAGTCATCAGGAACCAAGCAAACACTCTGAATAGCTGGGAGCTAAGAATCATGTCAAGTGTAGAATAACCAAATTTAATCCAAGTCTTAGTATAAAATACACTCCATAAGATAAAACGATAATACACAGTATTGTATCCAAAAATGCAACCACAGTCAAGCTCTTAACAGACAGATTATTTTTCATCCTTTTTTCCATTACTGCATACAGAGAGCTGCAGAAACTACAGGTTACTCCAGTCATCAATCTACACATGTACCCACAGGTTCCTATAGTCATCACTCTACACATGTACCCACAGATTCCTATAGTCATCACTCTACACATGTACTTACAGGTTCCTATAGTCATCACTCTACACATGTACTTACAGGTTCCTATAGTCATCACTCTAGACATGTACTCACAGGTTCCTATAGTCATCACCGTACAAGTGCACACTGAAATACCTATAGTCATCACTCTAAACATGTACCCACAGTTTCCTATAGTCATCACTCTACACATGTACTTACAGCTTCCTATAGTCATCACTGTACAAGTGCACACTCAAAAACCTATAGCCATCACTCTAAACATGTACCCACAGGTTCCTATAGTCATCACTCTACACATGTACTCACAGGTTTCTATAGTCATCACTGTACAAGTGCACACTCAAATACCTATAGTCATCACTCTAAACATGTACCCACAGGTTCCTATAGTCATCACTCCACTCATGTACTTACAGGTTCCTATAGTCATCACTCTACACATGTACCCACAGGTTCCTATAGTCATCACTCTACAAGTGCACACTCAATTACCTATAGTCATCACTCTGCACATGTACCCACAGGTTCATATAGTCATCACTCTACACATGTACTCACAGGTTCCTATAGTCATCACTCTACCCATGTACTTACAGGTTCCTATAGTCATCACTCTACACATGTACTCACAGGTTCCTATAGTCATCACTCTACAAGTGCACACTCAGTTACCTATAGTCATCACTCTGCACATGTACCCACAGGTTCCTATAGTCATCACTCTACACATGTACTTACAGGTTCCTATAGTCATCACTCTACACATGTACTCACAGGTTCCTATAGTCATCACTCTACAAGTGCACACTCAGTTACCTATAGTCATCACTCTGCACATGTACCCACAGGTTCCTATAGTCATCACTCTACACATGTACTCACAGGTTCATATAGTCATCAATCTACACATGTACTTTCAGGTTCCTATAGTCATCACTCTACAAGTGCACACTCAAATACCTATAGTCATCACTCTAAACATGTACCCACAGGTACCTATAATCATCACTCCACTCATGTACTTACAGGTTCTTATAGTCATCACTCTACACATGTACTCACAGGTTCCTATAGTCATCACTGTACAAGTGCACACTCAGTTACCTATAGTCATCACTCTGCACATGTACCCACAGGTTCCTATAGTCATCACTCTACACATGTACTCACAGGTTCCTATAGTCATCAATCTACACATGTACTTACAGGTTCCTATAGTCATCACTCTACACATGTACTTACAGGTTCCTATAGTCATCACTCTACACATGTACTCACAGGTTCCTATAGTCATCACTCTACAAGTGCACACTCAGTTACCTATAGTCATCACTCTGCACATGTACCCACAGGTTTCTATAGTCATTACTGTACAAGTGCACACTCAAATACCTATAGTCATCACTTTAAACATGTACCCACAGGTTCCTATAGTCATCACTCCACTCATGTACTTACAGGTTCCTATAGTCATCACTCTACACATGTACCCACAGGTTCCTATAGTCATCACTCTACACATGTACTTACAGGTTCCTGTAGTCATCACTCCACTCATGTACTTACAGGTTCCTATAGTCATCACTCTACACATGTACCCACAGGTTCCTATAGTCATCACTCTACAAGTGCACACTCAGTTACCTATATTCATCACTCTGCACATGTACCCACAGGTTCCTATAGTCATCACTCTACACATGCACTCACAGGTTCCTATTGTCATCAATCTACACATGTACTTTCAGGTTCCTATAGTCATCACTCTACAAGTGCACACTCAAATACCTATAGTCATCACTCTACACATGTACCCACAGGTTCCTATAGTCATCACTCCACTCATGTACTTACAGGTTCCTATAGTCATCACTCTACACATGTACCCACAGGTTCCTATAGTCATCACTCTACAAGTGCACACTCAGTTACCTATATTCATCACTCTGCACATGTACCCACAGGTTCCTATAGTCATCACTCTACACATGCTCTCACAGGTTCCTATTGTCATCAATCTACACATGTACTTTCAGGTTCCTATAGTCATCACTCTACAAGTGCACACTCAAATACCTATAGTCATCACTCTAAACATGTACCCACAGGTACCTATAATCATCACTCCACTCATGTACTTACAGGTTCTTATAGACATCACTCTACACATGTACTCACAGGTTCCTATAGTCATCACTCTACAAGTGCACACTCAGTTACCTATAGTCATCACTCTGTACATGTACCCACAGGTTCCTATAGTCATCACTCTACACATGTACTCACAGGTTGCTATAGTCATCAATCTACACATGTACTTACAGGTTCCTATAGTCATCACTCTACACATGTACTCACAGGTTCCTATAGTCATCACTCTACAAGTGCACACTCAGTTACCTATAGTCATCACTCTGCACATGTACCCACAGGTTCCTATAGTCATCACTGTACAAGTGCACACTCAAATACCTACAGTCATCACTCTAAACATGTACCCACAGGTTCCTATAGTCATCACTCTACACATGTACTTACAGGTTCCTATAGTCATCACTCTACACATGTACTCACAGGTTCCTATAGTCATCACTCTACACATGTACTTACAGGTTCCTATAGTCATCACTCTAAACATGTGCCCACAGGTTCCTATAGTCATCACTCTAAACATGTACCCACAGGTTCCTATAGTCATCACTCCAGTCATGTACTTTCAGGTTCCTATAGTCATCACTCTACACATGTACTCACAGGTTCCTATAGTCATCACTCTACAAGTACACCTCAGTTACCTATAGTCATCACTCTGCACATGTACCCACAGGTTCCTATAGTCATCACTCTACACATGTACTCACAGATTCCTATAGTCATCACTCTACAAGTGCACACTCAGTTACCTATAGTCATCACTCTGCACATGTACCCACAGGTTCCTATAGTCATCACTGTACAAGTGCACACTCAAATTCCTATAGTCATCACTCTAAACATGTACAATCAGGTACCTATAGTCATCACTCCACTCATGTACTTAAAGGTCCTATAGTCATCACTCTACACATGTACTCACAGGTTCCTATAGTCATCACTATATGTAATAGGTGACTCTATCGTCAGGCACACTGATGTCCCGCTCAGCAGGCTGAACAAGGAGAGGGTCACGGTGAGCAGCCTGTCTGGTGCAAGGATCCACCACATAACATAAGCACTCAGGTCACTCCAAGGCAAATACAAATATGACTCAGTCATTGTCCATGCTGGTGTGAATGACCTGAGACGTACCTCCGTGGACTACATGAAAAGAGACATAAAGGAGCTCTCTGAGCATGTAGCCCAGGCCGGTATGACCCTGACCTTGAGTAGCATCTTACCCTCACCAAGAATGATGCCACAATATGTAGACAAGATGATCAATTTCAACAATTGGCTTAAGTACTGGTGTCATTCAAAGGGGATCCAATGCCTGTCTGCTTGGGATGATATGCTCGACAAGCCACGATGCTTCGCTAGGGACGGCTTGCACCTGTCACCCCTGGGCTTTTGGATATTGGCAAAGGCTCTTGCTACCCCCATAGCACCTTTTTTAGGCAAGGCTCAAAAGACAAACCCACCTACATAGGTATCACAAGGGATAAGAAACTAAGAGTAATGCTGCTCAACGCCAGAAGTCTAAACCTCAAGATGCACGCACTCAAAACTCTCCTTAGCATGGAGAACATCAATATCTGTGCAGTAACGGAAACCTGGTTCAGGGCTCCCGAGAGCACCCCAGCACTACCAGGTTATACCTCATACCATGCTTTTTGACCCCAAATCTTGGACCGAACCACAAAAGGAGCGGGAGTATCGATATTCATCAAAGATACCCACACCTCCAGGTTGGTGGCAAAGCACGAAGCATCAGAGACTATCCATGTGCAACTAACAGTGGGTAAAACTGCCTTCCAGTTTATAGCCTGCTACAGACCACCCTCCCAAACCCAGGAACCCCACTTGGCCTTTTTGAGAACAATGGAAAATACGAAGGTCTCTCCAAACACCATTATATTGGGCGACTTCAAACATAGACTGGGAGCATTACTCTAGCTCCAACACCCTAGCCAAAAGGTTCCTAGAATTTATAAACTCAAATGCTATGGAACAACTTGTTACCACTCCCACAAGAGGGGAAAACATACTGGACCTGATCATCACCAACATGGGGACTCTATGCTCCAGACCAGAAGTGTATCCCTCACTGGTAAGATCAGACCATAAAGTAATCTCACTGGATATTCACATCCCGACCCCACCCCCTGCCCAGAAAACCACAGTGAAAAACTTATCTAAAGCAAATTTCACACTCCTCAAAACCGAGGTGGAATCCTTCAAAGCCCCCGGGCCTGTGGAAAATACGGCCCAGACCGCAGAATCCTTTATAAATGCATTCTATGAACACCTTCAGGAATGCATGGATCATGCGATCCCAAATAAAACCAAGACCCAATCCTCCAAAGGCAGACGTTCTGTCTGGTGGACTCCAGCCATAAACAAATTATACAATAGAAGGAGGAAGCTACTAAATGATAGAGCAAAATCCCAAAAAGGGAAGGCATCACTGATCAGTATTAGCAAAAAACTATGGGCTCTCATAAAATTGTCTAAGGCCAGCTTTGAGAGAAAAATTGCACAGGACACTAAGGATAATCACAAGACTTTCTTTAGTTATGTTAGGAACCAGGGTGGTAATTCCCAGATATGCTCAGAATTAGTCCAAAATGACAAAAAATACACTGAACCCACAGACATTGCCAACATCCTAGCTGACAGGTTCAGCGCAAACTTCTCCCCCCCTCCCCAGCAAAAGGGCAAATATCTATCCCAGCAGAGTGCTGCCCCCCTGACATCTCAGATGCTCAGGAAAGAGCTGCCCTCTCCAAAGCAAAAAACACAGCATCAATGGGACCAGACGGTGTCCAGGGCTGCGTCCTACATGAACTCCAAGAAGAGCTAAACCCAAACATAAAACTACTGTTCAATCTCAGCCTTACTACAGGATATGTGCCCAAAGAGTGGCGTACAGCAACAGTGGTCCCTCTCCATAAAGGTGGTGCCTCAACGGATCCTAGAAACTATCGCCCCATAAGCCTGACTAGCTTGGTTTGCAAAGCTATGGAAAGGATCATCATGGACCTCATAAATAAAGATATTGGGGACCTACAGACACTGGATCCTACCCAGTTCGGCTTTGTTAAGGGCAGATCTTGCCTCTTAAACCTGGTTGATTTCTTTGAAACAGTCACCATGGCCATTGACGAGGGGAAGGTGGTCCACACAGCCTACCTGGACCTTGCAAATGCCTTCGATACAATACCCCACTCGGGCATTATAGATAAGCTCACCAGCTTAAATATAAACCCCTATGTCACTAGATGGATTGCAAACTGGCTCAAGGACAGAACCCACATGGTTAGAATTGCTGGAGCCATGTCAGACTCCAAACCAGTTACAAGTGGTGTCCCACAGGGCTCAGACCTGGGACCTCTCTTGTTCGGTATATATTTCTCGGAGGTACAGGCCAACACGGAAGGAATGTGGCTGACCAAGTTCGCAGATGACTGCAAACTGGGCGCCATAATCGACTCTCCAGCCGACACAAGCATCCTCCAAAAGGGCCTCATAGAAACAGACAACTGGTGCCAGAGCCATGGCCTCAAGCTAAATGCCAAAAGTGTATAGTCATCCCTTTGGCAAAAACAAAGTGCCCACAAATTACCACATAGGTGGTAATCCATTAAGTACAGAAGAAGTAATTAGGGACCTGGGGACCCAAGTCGTTAGCAATCTCTCATTTGACAACCACGTGGCCAAAGTGGTTAGAAAAACATTTTATATAGCCCACCTAATCATGAAGGGATTCACATCTAGATCAGGGGAGGTCATCGTGCCTCTTTACTCATCCCTCATCAGGCCCATAATTGAGTACAATGCCCCTTTTGGGATGTACCTTACCAGACACCTGCAGCAACTGGAAAGACCCCAAAAGTACCTCACCAAGAGGATCAAAGGGCTCAGACAGATGCCCTATGCTGCCCGGTTAAAGAAACTCCAGCTCTACTCCGTGGCATACCGTCTGTTCAGAGGCGATCTGTGCCTGACGTATAAAGCCATGTCCAACCTGGAATTAATGGACATGCTGCACCTCAGAAAATCCAAATCCCATCGAGCTACACGCTCGAGAGACTTGAACCTCAGTACTGAAATAAATACGACATGCTGGAGGGACAGATTCATAACCCAGAGGCTCCCTTCACTCTGAAATAAAATCCCAGTCCAGGTTAGGCAGAGTCCCTCATTGACTCTCTTCAAGAGGAATCTTGATGAGTGGATGGGAGATCATAGTTTTACCCCGGGTATCACTTCTGTGTCACTGTTAGACAGAGGCACAGTATACTAACCTCGAAAAAGGGCATAGCAAAATAAATTTAAAATGGGTGGCGAAAGCCAAACACATTCTGGCTAGGCTTATAAATGCCCTAGGGCAGATAGCCTAGTATGAACCTATGAACCTATGAACCTATGTACTCACAGGTTCCTCTAGTCATCACTCTACACATGTACATACAGGTTCCTATAGTCATCACTTTGCCCATGTACTTACAGGTTCCTATAGTCATCACTCTAAACATATACCCACAGGTTCCTATAGTCATCACTTCACTCATGTACTTACAGGTTCCTATAGTCATCACTCTACAAATGTACTCACAGGTTCCTATAGTCATCACTCTACAAGTGCACACTCAGTTACATATAGTCATCACTCTGCACATGTACCCACAGGTTCCTATAGTCATCACTCTACACGTGTACTCACAGGTTCCTATAGTCAACACTCTACACATGTACTCACAGGTTCCTATAGTTATCACTCTACACATGTACTTACAGGTTCCTATAATCGTTACTCTATACGTATATTCACAGGTTCCTATAGTCATCACTCTACACGTGTACTCACAGGTTCCTATAGTCATCACTCTACACATGTACTTACAGGTTCCTATAGTCATCACTTTACACATGTACTCACAAGTACCTACAGTCATCACTCTGCACATGTACCCACAGGTTCCTATAGTCATCACTCTGCACATGTACCCACAGGTTCCTATAGTCATCATTCTACACATGTACTTACAGGTTCCAATATTCATCACTTTGCCCATGTACTTACAGGTTCCTATAGTCATCACTCTACAAGTGCACACACACATACCTATAGTCATCACTCTACACATGTACTCACAAGCACCTATAGTAATCACTCTACACATGCACTGAAACATGCCTCTAGTTATCACTCTACATGTGTATTCACAAGTACCTATAGTCATCACTCTACACGTGCATTCACAAATACATATAACCAATTTATTTGCATGTACTTATATTTGCACAGCTACAGGCCATACTATACATATGCACTTTCATTCTCTATTTGTACATTTGTACACACATCCTCACATGTATGTTTAAATAAATATATGCATATACCTGTGTAATTTACAGTCTACTACTGCATGCATTTATATCTCTTGGATATTAAGGTTTTATGTGTATATATATATATATATATATATATATATATATCTATATGGGTTCACTTCAAAATCCTGAAAGCTCAAAATCCTGAATCTCAAAATCCTGAACTCAAAATCCTGAAAGCTCAAAGTACTGAAAACTCAAAATACTGAATCTCATAATATTGAAAAAAATGCAGGACACCAACACTGATGTGTGATTGTGCAGACGTTCGGGTTAGGGTGCAGGTCAGGTAAGTGTGCGATTGTGACGGACGTTAGGGTTAGGGGCGGGTTAAGTGAGTTAGGGTTAGGGCACGGGTGAGTGTGTGATAGTGACAGAATTTGGGGTTAGGGGCGCGTTAAGTGAGTTAGGGTTAGGGCATGGGTGAGGTGAGTGTGCAATAGTGATGGACCTTATATAAACCTAACTATATCCTTAAGTTCTGTACATCTTCTATAATACAGTTGGATTACTACTACTTCCCCTCTCTTCTCTCCCTGTTTTCTAAGTCTCTTTTGCTTCCTAAACTAATACATAAAGTTATTTTATAATACTTTCTCTCACTAATTCTCCTCCTTAGTTTTCTTACAGCACTTGCTCTAGATTTACTTGATGACTACTGTACAGAGGGAATCCCTGGTTTGCCCTTCCCCCCATTTTGTTACTTTTCTAGCAGTCCAGTCTGTAACTAAAAAGCAATTTCTGGCCACCTCTGGGTAAGTCTGTTCTCCTGTTAAAATATATTCCTGAAACACTATTCCATGTGTTAAAATAAGGCAGTAAAGGCGCAAAACGTCCTTATCCCTTAGACTGGCAAAGTGCGGTTTAATAACTCTTCTTCCATACCAGGGGAACAGGTTGCATTTACTCATGAGCCCCCAAGGGGAATCACTCTCATTACTTTATTTAATCAGAAGCTCAACTTCCACACTTGTTTCTGATTTTGAAGGTGAAACAATTAAGGAGGTTAAGTTTTTGTTTTTCTTTTTTTGTCTGACCACTACTTTGCTTACACTGTTTGACCTCTATATCCCTTGCATCCACCACTCACACCTTCATAGATTGATTCCAGGTGGGGGAAGGTGTGTCCTGCTTTGCTCCTCTTCCACCCCAAATTCTCCAGCCACCCCCAGGCTCCCCAATGTATACATCACTGTCTCCATCCTTCTCCCACCCATTTTTGACCACACTGTAAAGGTACTCTAAACTTCACTAAACTTACATCCCACTTCTATCACATTAATGTGATATTTATCCACCATAAACTTCCACCTACTTTCATCACTATCCAGCCTTAAGTAAATCCACTTACAAGCAACACATTATTCTCAACCCCTTCACCTTCCCATGTATACCTTCTGAGCCTGTCCCAACATCATAGACTCCTGATACTTACTTTCAGAACTGTCCTTTTACCTCTGCCCTCCACAAAGCTTCTCAACTTCACCATCGTACTCCTCCTCCTCCTCCCTTTGAACCACTACACTATACCATTGGTACCCCCATCTCTTCTCTCATCTCCAAACCTTCCCTCCACTATCACCAGGAATGACAGTCACCTACCATTCCATTCTCTGCCTAAAACTCACACACAACTCCAACTTCCCATTCCCTTTACCTCATCTACTCCAAATCTAACAAACCCAAACAACCCCACCTCAAACTCATCCTCACGGCCAGCAATGAATCTAATAAAGTACCATTCCACCATATAATACCCATAACTTTTCCTGACACCTCTAACCTGTCCTTTGCATTAATCAATGCCCAAACCATCTGTAATGAGCTTGACCAACTAAACGCCTTCCTTCCAATCACTAACCTGAAATCATGACTGTCACTGAAACTTGACTCAAACAAACCAACCATAATTTTCAGCATCTACTTCCGTGCTACAAATACCTCCAAGACATGAGACCTGGTAATACACAAAGTGGGGGCATTCTTATTCTTTATAAAAAAAAATTTAATCCATATATCATTGCTCAAGCAAATGCCTTTCAAATACTGAACCCAACTGCATCCTTCTAAAACTTCCTTCTTGGAAGAACAGTCACCTTCTAATAGCAGTTTGTTTACCTCCCTCCTCTAAAATCTCACAACAAATTTAAATCCTTTATTCTAACTATTACTGCAGCTGTCCACAGCTATTAAAATATTGTTATTCTATGTATATTTAACCTAAATAGTCTAGGTCCCCTGAGAAATGACATTGCTAAATTCCTAGCCAATATCAACCTTATGCAGTTAGTTAATGACACTACCCGTCCAAATTGTCAAACTAAGAAACACTCCCTCCTGGACCTATGATCTGCAGTGCACCCGTTGTTTTTCCCTCTTTCAGTGACCATCCCCAATAAACTTCCGAATTATCCAGTAGTCCCCAAGACTGCCCCCCCTCCCAAAGTAGTTATCTTCAGACCTAGCTTCACCATTAATACATAAAACCTCAAAGAACTTTCCCCTGATGTCCCTTTACCAGCTTAGGGAACACAAGCTCAGTTGCTGCAGCTTTTACAAATACTCTCATTCACCTAGAAAACAAATTCTTCCCTCTCACACGGCACCTTTTTAAACACAATGAAACCTCCCGGTTAACTACTGAACTGAAACTCTGCTCAAACTTAGGGACAATGCATGGTTTTCATGGAGAAAAAATTCCCTCACCAAAATACTGTACTGCCTTTACCTCTCTGCTTAACCTAACTAAGCAAGTCATATGGAGGCAACTATTTCAAACATGAAATACTTGATCTGCTAGCAAACCCAAACATTTCATGCAAGAAGAAATCTTCTCACAGGCCAAATATGCACAGATCCCATCTCCTTCCCTACCACCATCCAGATATCTGAAGGCCAACTCTCAGCGTCTGGCTATCTCAAGGAATTCAGCCATCTCCTTGGTACCACAAACTATACCCCCCAACTCTTCCAACCTCCTTTCTTTTATCCCCCTCTTCTATTTTAAGAAAATTACTCACAAAGACCTTGACCCACCTACTAGAAAACATACTTGTGGATGCACTCCTTGGTGCAGAAAACCTACTCTTTTTATTTATATTACTCTGCAAAGACTTTCCTACCACACCTATTCTCCATATTTGTAACATCTGCTTACTTCAGAACACAATGCCAGACACATGGAAAACTGCTCTTGTCAAATCTCTTCCCAAACAGCCTCAGCCAGAAAATGCCTCAAACGTCTTTCCTTTCTCCATACTCTGTACACTTGGGAAAATGCTTGAAAAGTTAATTTACAACCAACTGTTTACAGACATAAGAAAGTGTCATCTCCTCAGTCTTAAACAGCATGGATTCTGGGTGGGCCAAAGCACAATGATATCACTGTGATTACCTAAACATAAGATCCTTCTCAGTATTATAAAGGAAACCTTTCAGTAACCTTCTTTGCTGGTCTTGCTAAAACATTTGATTTTATTGACCACCTTCTGTTCCTTCACTCCCCCCAAGAAATGCAGGATAGCCCCAACACTATCACCTAGTTCAGCGTTTCTTAACAAATAGGTATTTCATAGTCAAAACAGGCTCATCCTTCAGGGATCCATACTCACCCCACTGTTGTTTTTCAATCTTTACTAACAAAATACTCTCTGATCTCCCTAACCTTCTAAGCACTCTTTATGAAATGACATTGTTATCAGTTGATCAAGTGACTCACATTCAATTACTCAAACCCAGCTTCAATCTGACCTCTACTCCCTTAGTTCTTGACTTGGCTAAACAACCATAAGCTACTCCTAAATCCATCCAAAACAAAAGTATGATATTTGGAACACACAAAAGCTGAAGAAAACTGCTAAAAAATCAACATCTCAGGGATGATCAATAAGATCAAAAGGTTTGATAAGGTCAGTGAAGGGCGCTGCTGAAAGATTTTCTTTATCTCACTTTTGGGAAGCACGGCTAGGCTTAAAAAGGCCCCCTGTAGTCATTAGCCTAGTAATTACTTGTGACCATATGAACATATCTCAATGGTTGCCCGATAGAAACAATTTTTTTAAATACTTAGATCTATAGCCAGACCAATCACTTAACTTTCAAAGCCACATTGAAAACACAAGAAGAAAAGATATTCTCATTTATTCTTGTCCTTAAAAATATTTCCCTTTCTTTCTAGACCAACTAGCACTGTAACAGGCAGAGAAGTCCTGCTTGCTTAATTTAATTGCTTAAATTTTATATGAGCTCCCCATCATGCCACAGCCTCTAAAAAAATTAATCCACTCTGCAATCAACTGAAAACTGAATCTGCTGACTCATTTTTAATTCTCCCCGTCAGGAACACCACTGCATCATTCGCTGCAAGGCCAAATGCTTACCAGTCTCCTACAGAGGTGAGCTATTCCTAGGGTATCTTTTCTTCAAACTACTTCAGCCAGGTGATTCTGACCTCTTGCAGCCAAACTCCCAAATAAAACCTCTCCCAATTAACTCCCTCATGCCAGACACACCAAACAAAACCAAACTGATTTGAAATTACTATTCTTTCCTCAATCTTGTATCCAAACTCTGTCAGTCCCACCTCACCTAAGAGAAGTCTCCTCTTTCCTCACTTTCAATACACAGTTCAAAAGACACCACTATCAAAAATCTGACTGCAAGTGCTTTTCCACTGGACACATCACCTGACTCCCTTCTCAATGTATCACTTCTACTTTGACCCTCAATTCTAATCTGCTGCTTCCATTTCATATTTAGTACTAAAATTAATCCATGTTTGTTTTTCTTCTCTGTTAATAATATTTACTCATTGTTTCAATTGTCTGCTGGACTCTATAATTATGTGATTACTCCATGTATGCAAATTTGTTCTGTTTTACTTTTTTGTGAATTTCTTCACCTGGGCTGTGCTTGCATATGGTCTCTTGTGATCAGTGTACTACTACAGTAACAAACAGAGTGTGTGTGTGTGTGTGTGTGTGTGTGTGTGTGTGTGTGTGTGTGTGTGTGTGTGTGTGTGTGTGTGTGCGTGTGTGCGTGTATAATTTCTTCACCTGGGCTGTGCTTGCATATGGTCTCTTGTGATGTGTACTACTGCAGTAACAAACAGAGTGTGTGTGTGTGTGTGTGTGTGTGTGTGTGTGTGTGTGTGTGTGTGTGTGTGTGTGTGTAATAAATAAAGAGAAAACTGGGTCTTAGTGAGTGTTGAAGTCATTGGCTGAGCTTCCTTAAAATCAGGGAAAAAGAACCATGAATTGTAGCCAACCTCAACTGAGTCTTTAAAGCAATGAAGCTTTTTTTAGAAATCAATACTTATTTACTGAAAAACAAAAGATATTAAAAAGATGAGCACTTTTGCCCTTAACAGAACTTCATCAGATCTAACTCCAGTTTACATGACATGCAGTATTCATATGCTTTAATACATAATTCATTGACAATTCACTTGTGCTAGGATCAAAAATGTATGCCATGGGCTGTTTGACCAAGTTAAAGTAGGATAGGCCTCATCGTTCATCAGATCCTGAAGCTATGGTGGCTTCCTTTCCTAAAGAGGTGCGCCACTACCTATAATTTAGCACCAGCTTCACACAGTGAGATTGTCTCTTTTCAACAAAGATTCACACATGTGTTTACCTTCCTACCACAGGCTGAGCTTGTGTTAGTCTTATGACCTGTAACATCTTCACAGTTTCACTGTGTCTGAATATTGGCAGTGGACCTGTCCTCGTGTGATACCTGATTCTGCCCACTACTATAATAATAATCTATGACTTAATCTATACTTGTATCACATATAGGCAGATTACATCTTTTGTCAATATATGGAGCGTATTAGTCATATTTAACCCTGTTCAGTTTACTGCCATAGAATGCTGTAAATTTTCTTCGACCTAGCACATTCAGAGCCCTTGCATGGTTCTTGGCACACAATTGCAATTGATATATATCAGTAGATAGTTATACTCATTCTTTCTTGGAAACGGTGGCACATGTGTATATATATATATATATATATATATATATATATATATATGTATGTTTGTGTGTGTATCTCTATATATACAGATACATGTTTATCTATCTCAATACACACAAACATAAATATTTGTATATACATATACTTAAATACCCTGAGAAATCTATATATGTATTTATATGTGCAATGCATATATATGTTTATATATAGTATATATGTGCACAAATGAGGATGTATATATGGATATACTTTTAAATATATATATCTATATATGTGAACATGATCCCATTAACATGTATACTGGTACAGGTACAACTAAGTAGTTACCAAGTACTTTAATTGTTTGTCCTTTGGAGACTTGATTAGTCACAACTGGCTATTGAACTCTTTTTAAAGGAGACCAGAGCTTATATTTATACTACTAGGATATAGTCTGACTGCTCATTTGAGAAGTTGTACTACTATTTTTAGCTGGTTCTGTGTGACCTTTTAGATCCACCTGATCTGCCACTAACTAAAGCAGATATGACCTTAGTGGAACATCTTATCCAAAAAATGGTGTGCGCACACACACACACACACACACACACAAAACCGTAGCAACACCTGTAATTCTGCACTTAAGTGTCATCAATCCAATCAACTACAGTTGTATTATATATATATATATATATATATATATATATATATATATATATATATATAGGTTTACTATCATTTTCCCGATCACTATCGTTTCTATCAACCATAGAAACGTAAACCAAATTCAGCGAACAGCACAAATGTCGAATGCGGAAGTGGTGAATGTTCGAATTAGACACAATTCGAACATGTACCACACTTCTGCAAATGGAATCACTCTCCAATACACAGTGAACAATGCATTTGCAGGGCAGCAAGCCCCCCCTGCAACCTCCATGTGGGGGGTCTGCATCCCCCACACCCCCTGCAACTTAGATATACACACTCTGAGATCGCACTATAGTGAGGGAAAGGGTACATTTCCCGATTCCCACTATAGTGCAATCTGCATGAAAATGTAGAAAGTCACAACAGTGAATGCTGTATTGCATTCACTGTTGTACGTTTCTACATTTCAGCATCCGTTCTTTCTATTCTACCAAATGGGTTCATTCGGACTAATATGAATCGTACAAAGTCTGAATGCCCATTTGATAGTAAACCTTGTTTTGAGACAGTTAAAGTGTTTTATATATATATATATATATATATATATATATATATATATCATTATATGCATGAGATGTGAGTTATGAAATTGTTTACTTTCTTCGTTATTCTGTGCATTAAATTACCTACTTATGTATTAATGAATGACTGCATTGATTTGATGATCATAATTCATCTTGCCTTATAAATTACAGCATGTCATCCATAGTTAATTTGATTCTAAGTACAAACAGTTTCATCACCATGTATATCTTCATAAATAACAGCATGTTGTACTGACAGTTTATCTGTTTATTTTCATCAGATCATTATTATGAAGCACTTTACAGTGGTTGGTTGCGTGAATGGCTATGACTTCAAAAGAAGCTTTTATTATTTCCACAAGACTCCTATCAGAAGCAAGCAGTGGTCACCACCATGAGATGTGTGGGGTAAGACTATTGAACATAGTGTGCTATGTAGTCAGCATTTTTTGCAAGGTCATTTTGTTATAACTATCAGAATCATTCTGTTCATTGGTTATCGTCTTTGTGTTGATGCTGTGTCAAATATTTTTGCCCATAAATGTATTCTTGCTGTGTGAAGGAATGTTGCTATAGAAAAATGTAAGGTCCATGCTATTTATACTCTAACTGCTCTGCCAAAGAGTCATGTCATTGCTGTTTCTTCATGCTATATGACGTGTTGGTAATCCCCTGAGATACACTTTCCAGTTTACCTTACACTAATACTATTATGTTTTTTAAGGTGCTGTGAGATATTGGGATCCTCTCAACAACCTCATGTCATGGCACAGCAAGACAACACATGTCTTTGGATGATACATCGGTCATTGTAGATGTTTGCTTAGCAACAGTGGGCATGTGTGGTGAGACAAACGAGAAGTACTGAGACCCTAACACAGTCAGATGGTTTTGAGCACCACTTCATCTATCACCCATAAATTGTACAGAAACAAGACTATTTATTCATCACAGACCATTTTGTCAGTTATTTAATCTTTAATGAACATTTTTTGTGGTTCATATTTATGTGTAATAAATAAATACTATTACATTAAGTGGTGACTTTTTTGAAAGGGTGTGCGACATGAGCCTGGTGTGTGAAAGCGGTTTGCTTGATTGCTTGTTCATACCAGACTGCATTGATGTTGGGTTATTTGAGGATTTTGATTTCCATTAAATAAAATCATTTTTTTTGATGAATATATGAATTTAGAGTGCTGGTTCCATGTTGGAGGTGGAGTTTGGATTTGTTCCATGCACCGATTGTCGGTCTGTGAACCAGAGTGTGTTGGAGTGCTGAATATACACGTGAGTGCTGACTGTTATTCTATTTATTCATGCTGGAAGATTTTAGCAGTGTAAATGGCTGAAGAAAGGATATTGAGAACATTTCTGAACAATTTGTCAGTCGATAAGGATGATTTTGCCTGTTTTATAGTTGACAACTCGGGCTTAGCAGAAACAGGTACGTGTTATTCTAATGATATGGAAGAAGAGTTTAAAAAGCTCATGGAGAATCCAAAAAAACCTACAGCAGCAACTTGGCATATCAAACTGTTAAAAGCTTGTTTAAATGCTGGTATAGCATCATGTGCCCTGTGTGTTTACATCAGTCCTGGTGTGGGAATGGATGACCACTTTTTTTGCATAAGTGGTATAATATACAACAGACGGTTTCTAAGATGTTTATTGAGCTTCTTAGTCTGGGCTGCTAAATTGTAAAATAACTATACCTATACTGTTCTAAGTATAATGTTTACAACAAATTTAGTATTTTTTTATGTTTCAGATGGGTCTAGTAAGAATGTAGTTGTATAATATGTCATAATTTTTTTTATGTACTCGCTTGTTTAGAGGTTCTGTATACATGTTCTAATTTTATGTTGTTCTTATTCTTTGTGAAATAGTGTTCCTTAACTGTATTAGTTTAAGTAGGTTTTTTCAATTAGTATTATTTAATTGATTCAACCTAATTGCTTTTATCTAATTGTAATTAGCATTATCTTGTAGCTCTATTTAAATAGTGTTATTGCAGCAGTTGTTAGTTCTGATGAAGTCCAGGGATGGACGAAAGCACTTAACAATTTTTGTGTTTTATTTCAATAAACATTTTTTCAACTGGGCCTATTGCCTGCCTTGCTGAATACGACACTTTTGGGATTGTAGTATTTTATTGGTATTGTTCGAGTTGCACACTTTTTTGATTACCAGATTTATTTAATATTGACTTCCTAAATGCAAATATTACCAAACTAATAGATGGGGCTAGTGATACAAGCTTGTATAGGAAGCCCTTTACTAGAAATTCATTATCGGAGGCTAGCAGTTGTCATCCAAATCATGCTATCAAAAATATTCCTAAGGTGTAACTCATGAATTCATGTTACACAGGCAAGAATTGAGGCCTCTAATATGTCAACAGATGAATTGCTATGTCTTAGGGATAAAAATACTGAACGTGCCAGCAATGCCTCCACACCCAGATTAATAACTACATATGGTGTGAACACTTTTAAAATTTGTGAAGTCATTAATAGATTTTGGTATTTATTGAAAACAGATGCTTTTTTCGAACAATGTTTAGATGGTCATTGTCATTTTGGATTTTGACTCGGAAAACACCTAGGGGAATATCTTTCTTCGCTTAAAAAAGATAATGCTAACAAACATAAGTTTGGACAATTGGGCAAAGCAGGTTATACGGCAGCACCTATACTGGCAGCTGTGTGTACTGCAAGGTGATATCCAAAACTAAATCTTTTGTGTCTATTAATGCATCCAAGGTCTTTAGTATTAGATATTTGATTAGGGTCTATGTTATAACAGCGAACCATCAAAAGATTGAACGCTGTTATATCGACCACAAAAAAACGAAAACAAAAAAGAGTGAACAGCCAGAACAGCTAATTTTTTCCCAGGGAAAAATTTGCTGTTCCCAAAAAAAAAAAAAAAACACTAAACACTATTTTAAGTGGGGGGCTTCACACCCCACCCCCCTACATAAATATACCAACTCTGAGATCACACTAAAGTGCTGTAAATGGCAACGTGATGGAAGCGGCCAAGTGACTTCTCTCCAAGGGAAAGAATTTGCTTAAAAGCCACTTCATTTTGTGTTTTCGACATTTACAGTTCGACGAAGACACATTTGACATAATGCATCTTCATCCTTCTGACAGGAACCCTTTGATTACATGTACAATTGAATGGGTGGTTTACATGGTGGTATGCCAGTGTGGGGCATTTTATGTTGGTCAAACTTTGAGACCCCTAAAGCAACAAATAGCAGTACATCTTAGTGATATAAATTGTAAGTACCCCAGAAGTGTACTATTTAAGCACCAATGCGAACATACTTTTGCCCTGTTTATTTTCATTAGAACTGATGGTGAAGGTTTATCTATATTATCTAAACATAAAATACTAGATGAAAAAGACAAATTATGGATTATCAACTTGGGTGCTATGTACAAACCAGGATTAAATGAGTATTGGTAGGATGTTTTGACCATTTGATGCTACTAGAATGTGATATTTAATAATTATTTGATATTTGTTGTATTTATTCTATTTATGATTTAAGTAAATTTTATAATTATTTATAAACATTTTGAGATGATAGTAATACACTAATAACATGTTTTATCACTGTATTTTAATGAACATTTTTGTGCCTCATATTTATGTGTAATAAATAGATATTGTTTTTTTAAATGGTGGCTTTTTTAAAAGGATGTGCTGCATGAGCTTGATTTGTACTGATGATGCCAGTCGTTGAAACCAGTTTGCTTGATTGCTTATTCATGCCAGACTGCATTGATGTTGGATTATTCGACCATGTTGATTTTCATTAAATAAAATCTTTTTTTTATAAACATATGAATTCAGAGTGCTGGTTCCTTGTTGGAGGTGGAATTTGGATTTTTTCCATTCACTGATTGTTGATCTGTGCACCATAATGTGTTGGAGAGCGTATTGAAAGACCACATCAGCAAAGAGAAAATCATTGAGATAACATTGGTGAAACTTTAAAACATCTAACACCTGGACCTCCGAAAGCTATCCCTGGGAAAAGAACTACTTGGCCACCAGGACAAAAATTAAGGAAGCAAGAAAAACCCTCCAAAGTGGCAGGCTTCACTCCCACACCCCCCAATCTAAATATACCAACTCTGAGATTGCACTACAGTGGGAAAAGGGTAATGTTCACCATGGTGGTCAAGTGGTTCTTTTTCCGGGGTTTGCTTTTGATGTTCGGGGTATTCAGTGTTGCCAGTTTCCCCAATGTCATCTCGATGCTTTCATCTTCGGTGATGTGGTCTTTCGATATTTTCAGGTAGATGTATAGGAGTCTACACACTTTAGTTAACTAGCCCATACTTCGACCTCAGAAACATCAACTGCAAAAAGTTGACAAACCAAATGTTGATATGTTACCACTCATACGCCAAGAAATAACCTCGGCAAATGCAATTTTCACTGTTGAATACTGGGTTTCCCACTTTTTATAAATGCATTTGTTATATTGTTATGTTATGCAGCATTTCTGTTTGCAGCTTGTATAGCTTTCAGAGATAGCTATTAGAAATATGCAAGCTGTTTGGGATAGACATGTCAATAGGTAAGTTAATGTATTGTGGTTTCAAACATCCAAACCACATTCTGTGTATCTTCTTTTATTTGAAAGTGGTCAGATGACAATATCATTGCAAGAATGTGTTGGGAAGCATTAACGACCATGTATTATGTGCGTACAGTAATCAATGGATTTTCTTGTTGTCTGTAACTGGAAAAATACATTCATCTGCATATTTTGCAAATGTGTTACAGGTCATTGCCATTACCTTAGAGGTTCTTTAGGGCAGGTAGCAGTGCCAGTAACATTGGGTTTCCTATAATGAATTGAAAAATTAGTCAGCATTGACTGTCCTCCAAAGTGAGCGGTGTATGTTCATTAGCACTGTATTTCTATGTTTCTAACTTCAGTTATTCATACTGTTTTCAGATTTCCAGCTCTTACTAACCTACTGGCTGTTATCTTCAGTTTGGGTAGTCACCCACTACTACTGAACTGCAATTACTCATGTTCCAATTGCATGTAATACATGAATGGGAACACACTGATTATTAACTTTTTTTCCTGTAAACTGTTACACACGGGTGCAGAGATCAGTGGAACTTCAAACAGACCATAAACTATTACATGTACAATACCAATGAAGTATTCAAATTCAGCGCATTCCATCCTATGCATATAGTGTGGCCCAAGTTGATGCTGCTACTAAAGGTCCAGTGGTTAACCAGAAAGACAGACCTATGTATGTGATGCATCACACCAAGATGACAATATACATGAAAGCATTTTTTTTTTATTTATTATTTTACATTTGTTAACCGGGATAGTCCGACTGGATATATGTCCATTTTCAGCGGAGGCCCGGGGAGAAAAGCTCCAAGAATAGTACATACAAAACATAAAGAAAGGCAAAAAACTTACAGAAAGGCAAAAATGTACAAAAGTTTGGTTGCCTGAAAAAGTAAGAAATACATTTTGCAACAGTATATCATTTACAACAAGAAGTCAGCAGAAGACATTAATTATGTAGTTATAGGAACTATATGTTACTATCCTAAGAGATTAATAGTTAGATGGAGGACATTAATAACTAATTTATATCGTAGTGTGAGGATTAGCCAGGCTTGGTACAGTAGCAAGACCATTTAGAGCCCAGGTATAGTTTGAGCTTGGTTTTGAAGTGATCCAGGGAAGAAATTGAGGTTATCTCAGGGGGTAATAGGTTCCAGGTTTTACCTAGGGAGTTAGAGAGGAGAGAGTCTCCGGCTTGGTTGTTGGTTTTGTAAGTCTGGATAAGCACCTTGTTGGAGGAACGAAGTGGTCGTGGATTGTTATACAGGATAATTAGGTGTTTGAGTGAGGGAGTGTTATCAGGGGCGTAGATGATTTTGTGGGCTATGATCAGTTGGTTGTATAGCACGAGACTAGGAAGTTCGAGCCAACCAAGCTGAGTTAGGTTAATGCAGTGATGTGTCCTAAAAGGGAGGCCGGTGGCAAATCTGGCAATGTGATTATAACAGGTGGTAAGTTTGTTTAGATTGGACTTGTTGTTATTTAGAAGGAGAGGTGACGCATACAGAAGAGAAGAGAGAAGATGGGAACGGGCAATGGCTACCTTGGCTAGGGGAGTTAGAAAGTTCTTTAATCTATACAGTGGACCTAGTTTTTTATTAATGGTTTTGATTAGGTGGTTGACATGCAGGTCATATTTTAAGTGGGTGTCAATGGTGACACCTAGAGGTTTAGTAGAAGGGTCAGGAGAGATAATTGTGCCATCTTTGGATTTAATTATGAAGTTAATGGGGGTGGACTTTTGTGTAGGTAAGAATATAAGCATTTTGGTCTTTTTGGGGTTTAGTTGTAGGCGGTGGTTGGATAGCCAGTTTTCTACAGTGTTAAAGGTAGTTTGGGTCCTTAGCTGTAACTCTGCAGGGGATGTGGCTGAACATGTCAAAGTTGAGTCATCTGCATATTGAATGCAGTTGACTTTAGGAATGGCAGTGTGAAGATCATTTATGAAGATGGAGAATAACAGAGGGCCTAGAATAGACCTTTGTGGAACACCCAGGTTAGTTGGTAATAAGGTGGACAGTTTTGAGTGCCAGAGTACAGCTTGTTGTCTACCACTTAGGTAGGACTCAAACCATTGAAGAGATTTGGGTTCTGGACAGAGTGGTCTTAGGGAGTGGATTAATAGTTGGTGATCCACCATATCAAAAGCTTTGGACAGATCCAGGAATAGAGCGGAAGAGATATGGTTATTATTACGATAAGAATTAATGGTGTTAGAGAAGGCTAATAGGGCTGTAGTGGTGCTATGGTGAGGTCTAAAGCCATGTTGGGTATCTGCCAGGAGATGGTTGTTTATTAAATGGTTCATAAACTGCTTTTGGATACATTTTTCCATTATTTTGGCTAGGGGAGAGAGTATGGCAATTGGCCTATAGTTGGATATTTCGGTAGAGCCTCCCCCTTTATGGAGAGGGATGACATAAGAGATTTTCCAGATATTAGGAATTTTAGCTTCAGTTAGTGTGCGATTTATAAGTACTGAGATAGGATAGGCAATGGCGTCAGCAGATATTTGTAGATATTCAGCTGGAAGTTGGTCAGCTGCAAGAGTGGTAGGTTTTAGCTTTTTGAGTAGGGTGTGTATAAGTCAGGTAGCAATAGGTTGGAAGCTAAAATGTGGAAGATTAGTAGAGGTGGAGCAGTTTGGGCTGTATGGGCTAGGTGGCAAGTTACTTGCTAGGGTTTGGATGGTCTCAGTGAAAAAGCATGATATCCAATGATGACAGCAATGATTCCTGTCTGTTCAACAGTACACAGGATGACCCTGACTGGATCAGTGATGAAAATGAAGTAAGTTTGATTGCCCAAGAAGCACCAATGCAGACAGATTTCTCTCCGTAGAAGATTACCGAATGTTAACTGTGCTGTACTGTGCATTACTAATCTGTGTCTTTGGTATTTCTCCTGTAAGTTTTATCAAATTAATAAGCAGTTTGTACATAGTATTCTCTCATCCTCACAGAAATGTACTTAGTCAGCAGTTATTCAAACACTATTCATCTGTGTTTTGCAGTAATTGACATGTCAACAGTCTTTATCAGAAAAAAACTTTTCTTGCAACACAGATTAAAAGTATGAATAAAGTTCATGAAATTAGTATTGTTGCAGTCTTTGATGTTAACCAGAAGTGCTCTTTGCAGCACTCGCAGTGTACCTAGTAATGACTCCTTCTGCAATTTGTATGGATTTACATTTATCGGTAACTTATCTAAGTACGATTGTAAATTATTTTTTATAAGACCTGTTGCACCTACTACTACTCGATCTGTCTGGGTATCTTTCTTCCACATTGCCCTTATCTCTGCCTACAAATACTTGTATGTTATGACTTTGTGTCTCTCTGTATGTAAAACACAGTAGTCACTGGGTGTAACAGTTTCAATGATCAATGCTACTTTTATCTTCTTTTCATGGACTACAATATCTGGTTTTCTTGCATCTATTTTTTGAACTGTTGGTACTAGGTGATCTCATGTGATATAAACTTCATCATTTTCTATAATGCTTTGTGGCTAATGTTTCCAAGGTTTTTCAGCCACTTCAATATCATAATGTTCGCACAATCCTCAATGCAACAGTCTTGTCACATTATGCCTTTCAGTATACAGTCCTTTTGTCATTAGTATGTCACAACCAGCAACAAGATGTGGGGCTATTTTCAATTCTGTTTTACAAAACTTACATTTGTCTGTTTCTCCCACATGTTCAATGGACTTTGTAAACCAACATGTTGTAGTCCAGTATCTTGGTCTGCCAATATTAACCTTTCATCTTTTAGGTTCATAGGTTCATAGGTAGATACTAGGCTATCTGCCCTAGGGCATTTATAAGCCTAGCCAGAGTGTATTTGGCTTCCGCCTCCCTATTAGATTAGCCTACTGTGCCTCTGTAAAGTAGGTCACGTAAGGTACCCTTTTAAGATTAGTTTACTGTGCCTCTGTCTAGCAGGGATACAGGAGAGATCCCAGGGGTGAATTTGCGGTTTCCCATCCACGCGTCCAAATTTCGCTTGAAGAGGGTCAGCGAGGGGCTATGTCTAACATAAATTGGGATTCTATTCCAGAGTGAGGGGAGCCTCTGGGAAATGAATCTGTCCCTCCAGCATGTCCTATTTATTTTTGTGCTGAGGTTTAAGTCCCTGGAGCGTGTAGCTCTAAGGTTTTTGAGGTGGAGCATGTCCATTAATTCTGGGTTTGACATGGCTTTGTACGTCAGGCATAGATCACCTCTGAGTAGGCAGTAAGCAACTGAGTAGAGCTGGAGTTTCTTTAGTTGAGCTGCATAGGACATCTGTTTGTAGCCCATGATCCTCTTGGTGAGGTACTTTTGGGGTCTCTCCAGTTGCTGCAGGTGTCGGGTAAGGTACATCCCAAAAGAGGCATTGTATTCAATTATGGACCTGATGAGTGACGAGTAGAGGAGCACAATGACCTCTCTTGATCTAGATGCGAACCCTTTTGTGATAAGGTGGGCTATATAGAAGGTCTTTCTAACAACTTTGGCAACGTGATTATCAAAGGAGAGATTACTATCTACGTTGGTCCCCAAATCTCTAATTGGTTTAAATGTATTTCTCCTTAACCACTCCTGCATTCGATCCTGATCAACATGATGTTATTCCAAGAGTTGTCTATACTTGCAACTATATTTATGCATTTTCCACATTTCTTGCCTTCTCGTCTGATCCTTTGCCTTATATTCTTTCTTTTGTTTTTTTGGCACATTCAGTTGCTGCTTAATTTTTATCTACTTCTGTTTTGATTTCCATTCTCACTTGATGCTAATATGCTTCTGCTTAACTAAGCAAGGAAGTCATCTTAGACTTATTCTCCTCATGTTTCAAAACTTTCACTACATTTGAGTCTTTGTGAGGTCAGCAGTTATGTATGCAGTCCCACAACTGCAGATCTATACATGTAATTAATTTTGAGGAGACTGATACCTGCTTCAAAACGGGGAATATATAATCTTGGTATGCACTGATTTTTATAAATCATTTGATGAGCATGAAGCATCCTTCTTGTTTTCTTGTCCAACCTATCCAACACCTTTTGGGGCCAGTCAATCACTCCAAAACTGTAGGTTAGGACAGGAAGTGCAAATTGGTTTATAGCTTGGATGTTCCTAGATACCAACGCTGTTTTCAGTATTAAGTCCTCTTAAATATTCCTTACTACGTTTTATTCGCAGTTGTTCATGTTTTATTGTTGATCCTTCATCAGTTCACAAATATTTATACATTATCTCTTGCTCAAGTTCTTTTAGATCACATTCCTGTCCCAAACTGATGTTTTCTTGGTGCTGCAGCTTTCCTGCTTTAAAGGTTGCTTTTGCACATTTATGAAGATTAAATGACATTTTTATATCATCTGAACAAGTTTTGACCACTTGCAGTTGTGCTTCCAGTTCCTCATGTGATGTATTGTACAGTTTTAAATCATTTACATTCTTTTTTTGTTTTGTGGGAGCCAAATTATAGTCATGACCAAATCTGTTAAGCAGGCAACTTAATGGGTTAAGGCAAGGCAAAAGAGCAGTGGTGACAGAGAGTCACTCTGAAATATCCCCTTTGAATTTTTCCCTGGAATAATAATTATTTTTCCTTTATTATGGCTTAACTGCAAAGTGGTTTGCCACTGTTTCATGGTTGCTGAAATGTAATCAATCTGTGTAGGGTATAAGTTATGCATTTTTAAGCATTCTTTTATCCATGAATGTGGGATACTGTCAAATGCTTTTTTTGCAGTTTATCCATGCCATACTTAGATTCTTCTCCTTTTTACAACTCTCCATTTTGACTTTTATTTAACAACAAATTATCCTTTGTTCCATATGACTTTCTTTTGTTACCCTTTTGTTCTACTGCCATGATTGATTTTTCTTCTAAATGACTATAAACTCTGTTGGCATGAATTCCAGTGTATAGTTTATAAGTCGTCGGAAGGCAAGTTATTGGTCTATAGTTGTTAGGATAGCCTGCAGGTTCACTCTTGTAGGAGCATTGTTTTTCCTGTTGTTAACCAGGCTGGTGTCTGTTCAGGGTGCACATATAAATGGTTCTTACTCATGGCTAAATCTTCATGTAAAGATGTAAATACTTTTAGCCAGAAATTAGGTACTGCATCTGGGCCTGGGTTTTTATATTTAGGAGCTTTTCTTAACTTTGTTTCAATCTCTCTGGCCATTACTTCATCCCATTTCATATTCTAAACATTTGAACTTCTTATGCTTTCTTTTACTTCTTCTATCCATTTAGCATCGTTGTTATGTTCCACAGGATCTTTATTTCTCCAAAATGTATCCATTTCTTCTTTTTTGTGGTGCTTCACTTCCTTTTGCCTTGTTTCCCAATTCTCTATAAAACATTTTGGGTCATCAGTAAATTGTTTATTATATATTTTTCCTTTATATTTATCTACATATCTCCTAAGTTTTCCTGCCTGTGCTGATATTTTTAGTTCATTATTTGCGATAATGCACAACATATCCTGGTTTGTTATAATACTGCGTGTTGCTTTTATCACGTCTATCTTTCTAGTATTTTTGTTGATCTGTTCCCTCTTTTATGCTCTTCAAACAGTGAGAGTTCCTGTCTTAATTGCTTTATAGTTTTCTCTATTCAATACTTCCATGATGGCATTTAATTTCTCTCCTTCTTTTCCCTTACTACCTTGTGTTCTTGTGGTAAGACTTTATCTGTTATTAATTTAGCCGCACAATAATATAACCTATTTACTTCTGTTACATTGAATGAATCTTTATGGACAGTCCTAATTACTGTGTTCATTTGTTTTATCAAACTTTCAACTTTTTGGGTTTTATTGACCGTCTGTTTCTTTCATTTATCTTAATATGTCTGTCCATCTCAATTTAATCAAGCAACTCTTCTCTAAGATCATTTTCTTCTAAACTGAGGGCATATTCTTTGTTCTCCATTTCCTGTGGGCATTCTATAGAAGGTTCCAGAGCATTTTCCTGTGCCATGTTCTCATCAGTTTCATATGGGAACTCTCTGGCCACAACATTGACTATGTCAGAGTTAACACAGTTTCCTGTTCTTTCCCCTGCTGTCCAACTCCATCTGAACACTTGTACTGGTTTCCTGTGGAGGGCTCCAAGCATCTTCATATTGCAACTGATCAGATGCTTCCTGCCTCACTGGTTTCTCCTTAATTTGGGTGTCCATTGCTCTATCCTGCTATGATGTCATCGGAGTTAAATTTTCTACACTAAGTCTTTCACTTCGCAGGTAATCCATAACCTCACTTTCTAGTTCTTTAACTTCCCCAATCTTCTTCTTTCGGCTTTTCCTGGTCAGGGGGTAGCCACAGCGGATCACCTGCCCACTCATGATTGGCAATAGAGTTTTTACGGTGTCGAATTAACAGCCCGGCGCCAAACCTTCCACGGAAGGCACACACACGCACGCACTCACGCCTAGGGCCAATTTAGTGTGTCCAAAAAAAGAAAAAAAAACAGTGTCACATTTGATCAGAACGTCATTTAGTCTAAACTGGAATTGACTTATCACATGTAATTGAAAACTATGTTAGACTGTAGAAAATTCTGTTGGTTTCTTTTTGAGCATATAAATTGCAATGCAGATTTGTGCTAATAAGTATTAGTTCTTTGCTAATGCTCACTGTTATGTGTAGAAGTTTGGGTATGTGCACCAGTGGTTCAATGTGTCAGAAATAGTCTCTGTTCTCTATGGTTTTGTGACTGTTGAGTTAGTATATTTAGGTTAGGGGGTGTAATCCTATTTCTATTTTTCCTCTTTGTCTTTTTCTTTTTTTTTGTACTGTAAAATTTTCCATGTCTGGATACCTTTGTCTGTATTTCTCTTCAAATATCTTTGGTGTTGCTCTTTTTATATTGATTATTTTTGCTTTCTCCTTCGCATAAATATCTCACCATATTAAACCTCTTTTTCTTTTCCATGTCCATATTTATTCTTCAGATGTCTCGTGCTCTTCTGGTTTTTCCTTACATTGGGGAATCTTTGTTCCATCACGCTATGATATAATCTGTGTTAGACTTTCTACTCTAAATACTTCACTTTGCAAGTATTCTATACTTCAACGTCTATTTTTTTTACTTCTACTTGACTAATCTTCTGGTCTATGTTCCCTCTTTGTGATCTTATTTTTCCATATCTGAATGCCTTTGCCTGTATTTCTCTGCGAATATCTTTGGGGCTGCCTTTTTTGTGTTGATTAATTTGACTTTCTCATTTGCATAAATATTGTACCATGTCAGATCTCTTTTCCTTTCCATGTCCATATTTCTTTTTTTATACCTTTCAAAAGTATTTAGATTTTGTTTTTTATATTTTTTCACTTCCTCAGTCACTTCTTTTTCCAAATGGCTCAAGGTTTCTTGCACTATATAGATCTTTTCATTAATGAACACAAATTTGCATCTGAAGCTTCTGACAGTTTTTCTTGTGGAAGTATTTTTCTTTCCTCTAATTTCTCTCATAATCTCTTTGTATATCTTGTGTCTGAAAATTATGGGATTTTTTACATAATAGTAACAATACATAATTTCTTTCTTATCCTCAGTAGTCCACTCTATCATTTTTATGGCTCTGGTTTCGCCTATCTGTTTTTGTGTTTTTAGTGGATTGCAACTTCCTTCTACAACAGGGGGACCATCCTTCCCCTGTGCCTGGTCTAGCCCCATTGTAGGAATGTTTCCATGTCTTGAGGATTCTACACTGTCATTTTTCCACTCCTGGCACCAGTCTATCAGGATTGGGCATTTTATTATCCTGGGACTTGTGCACCCAGCTATCTTTTTTATTTTTTAACCTACTTCTGTCCATGATATATGCTGTATAAAATACAGTCTATATATCAGTGTCATCTTGGTGAGATTTTGTGAAAACAGGGTCCACCTCATCAAGGTACTCATAAAGACTTGAGGATGAATTCAATTCTAGCAAGACTACTCTCCTTTGCTTGCTGATTTATTATCTCTCCATTTGGACCCCATACTTGTTCCTGTATAATGGAGGATATGGTAAGTAAGATTCCTAATATATTGCACATTACATCTACTGCTTTTCAGGCCCAATGGACTGAGGAAGGACATGCCAACAGAGAATCAGAAAACTTTTTGTTGGTTTTTGGAAGTGCTATTGTTGTAATGTTGCCTGCATATCATAGCTGCCTTGGCTCCTGCAATATGTATGAATATAAATTTTTGGGTTATTAGCTGCAATGGATACAGGTACTTTAGTCACATCCAGCCAATGACAGGTTCCATGGGTGCAGGTAATCTTTTGGTAATGTATGGTATTTATGTCCTTTGTGGTAATATTGTGCTGGTGCTGAACATGTTCTGAACCATGAATATGCCAGCCCTGTCTTGCAGTACATGCCACCTCATTCAGAACTGCTACCTGATACCCTCAGTTATGACATGTGTGGCATGCAGAGCAACAGATGTTATTTATGTATTTTTGGCATGCTACAGCCCACCTTGCTGGCAATGCCGGGTGCTGTACTCCTGGGGATACAGATAAGTATGACTCCTACTTGGTCATGAATGTAGGAAGCTAGATCCTAGACATACAATTAGAATAGGTACTTATATAGGTTGTGTGTCATCACAGTTGTTATCATGCGTGCAGTTAAGTGGTAAGACAGTGTCATTAATGAAGTGGTTTGTCTTTAGAGACTGTCTGTAAACTTTCATGTTGCGCTTAACTAACAAATTTTTCATGTTTTTCTAACTACATCATGCATGACATATATAGACATCAAACAAATTAATTATAGGTGATTCCATGCATATACTATATACATTTGTATAGGTACAGCAACAGATAATACTGTGTTCATATTGTTTAACATATAAAGTTACTGGGAGATGGGTAGAGAAATGTTATGTACTCAAGTTCTGCAGTAATTGTCTAAGACAATGTAATGCCTCCCTGTTATTTTCTGTTATGAAACATCATTTTTCAGCTACTGTTTCCTTTTGTCTTATCAATTACTTTGCATTTCTTCAACTAAACTCTTACTTTGCTTTAAGACTATATTAACATCATCATTTCTGGTATGCATCACTGCTCTATATTTTTGTGGTACGCATCACTGCTCTATATTTTTGTGGTATGCATCACTGCTCTATATTTTTGTGGTACACATCACTGCTCTATATTTTTGTGGTATGCATCACTGCTCTATATTTTTGTGGTATGCATCACTGCTCTATATTTTTGTGGTACGCATCACTGCTCTATATTTTTGTGGTACGCATCACTGCTCTATATTTTTGTGGTATGCATCACTGCTCTATATTTTTGTGGTATGCATCACTGCTCTATATTTTTGTGGTACGCATCACTGCTCTATATATTTGTGGTACGCATCACTGCTCTATATTTTTGTGGTACGCATCACTGCTCTATATTTTTGTGGTACGCATCACTGCTCTATATTTTTGTGGTATGCATCACTGCTCTATATTTTTGTGGTACGCATCACTGCTCTATATTTTTGTGGTATGCATCACTGCTCTATATTTTTGTGGTACGCATCACTGCTCTATATTTTTGGTGATAGCCTTTGCTCATGTTTCCAGTGCTATTAATGATTTCCCTTGCAGAGCAGTGAGGTTGAAAACTTGAATGCCTTGGAGTTGGAAGAGCTGAAAATTGCAGTGAAATCCCTGATGGAAGTAGGACCTTTGTTGGGTTTGGTATAATGGTTATTTCTGCTAGATTCCATGACTTAATTTCTCCCATAAAGATGTTCTCTTACCACTGTATACTGACTAACTGTGTTTCCTTGGAGGTTCTGGCCTTTCTCAGAAATATAAAACAGTAACCTTTTTTTCTTTTGGTTTGTATTACAAGTTACATAGAAACATTAATGCATACAGTATTTGCTCTGCACAAAGCAATTCCATCATACAGTATGGCAATGCACTAAAATGCCTGCATGCTGTAGCCATCAGTTGTGGCCGCTAAATACAAGAGGCACATCAATTCAGAACTCATTGCTCATCGGCGCTCAAGATTTAATGGTGAAAGGCAAGCAAGATGTTAAAGCAATGACAGTCAAGTCTTAAGCAGTGCAATAAAGACAGTCATTTTGTAACTGAGTCACTCCAATTGAATGCAACTTATGGGTCCATGTAGCATAAAGACATCCTGAAAGTACTGTTGAGATGTACATTTCTTGAGGATACATTACAATCACTAACTTCCAGTTCATGTTTGGTTGCCATACTGCACACTTCTGCTTATTATCTCCCTAGTGCATCATGTGTAAGGAAGTGTGTGATATGAGCACATCAGAATAAATAACAGAGAGGGCAAGGTGCAATATCTGAGAGCGTAATAATAACTGTGCAATAAGTGTATTTACTGATGGAACTTACCTGACTTATCAGAGTACATACATATCTATGCTTACATGCCTTCGAATGCAAAATAGTGGGATATGATCAGGTCTGATTGTAACCATATTATTATGTGTTCGAGACAGGGATGCCAAGAAACTTACCTCAAGAATGAAATTCGAGAGGTGACTTTTGGTATCTTTGGCGAGAATACATAATAAATTATTATGATCGGTGACACCTGGTAATAATTCTTTGTAGTGCATGGAGATTTATCTACTCCATGTACTATAAAAAAAATCACCAAGTGTTTTACTGGCTTTGTCCCATAGACAGCAAGTTAATATTACTAGAAGAAAAGACCTGCAATAGTTATTAAATGTTCTTACTTGACTAAATTACTTACAGACCGATGTCTGTCAACTTCTGCTGAGAGAACAAAAATATTAATCAAACACTTCAGGGTCAGTTGCTAGAAATGAAATATCCCTTCTGAGAGACCATACCATAACAGGGATTGAGGGGGAAGAGCTGTTACATTCTTGTACTATAGAAGCTCTTTACGGGTTTGGATTTTAATGTGATTTTGAAGTGTAATCATGGTGCTCCATATACTACTATGTATTACATTTCATTACTTTGTGTAAGTGCAACACGTGGTAAGTGCAATGTCTTCCTTTGTGTCATTGACATGAAACATGCCTGTGAGGTGTTGTCTTCTATAGTGACAGTTAATTTCTTTCTGGAGACATGCATCTCGTTAAGGACTATCGAACTACTTACTGCCACAGTGCAGTGATTATTGTCAATTAACACCAGTTTTGTACGTGTTGATGTGTCAGTTTTATTGGTATTATTCAATGCCAAGAAAGAAACAAAGCAAGTAACTGACAAATATCTGGTATTTCAAATGTTTATGGTACTACTGCCAAATGGATGGGGATGGTGACATGATAGCCAAGCTGTATGAATGCAGTGAATAGTAAAATCAAGGCAATAATAGAATAATATATTATTTTCTTAAACCAGAGACAATGCAGGGAAACATTAGTTTAGTAAATCTATCTGTCATGCAGGTGCAGGTATGTCCATTTTATAATGGTACACAGTGGTCATATTCAACCTTTCCAAGTAATAAATTCAGTTTAATAATGTAATAATATTAAGAAATACAGGACTTTAGTAGTTGCTTATTTTCTTCTGCTGCAGAAAGGATCGAATTTTGGCACATACCACAACCTTGTGATCACGGTGAAAAGTGACTTTTTTTAGCATTCATTCATGATGGTCTAAAGCAGACCTGCTGAGGTGGTTTTTGAGATTGCTATTCTTTCCTGGTAGGCACTGAGCTATCAGGTGCAATCCTGTTGTTTGAACTAACTTACAGAGATCCATGGCTGGTGGGAATTAGTATTAGGTGCCTCCATGCTTGTGTATGAATCACATACAGTGACTGTGCTGTTGTTTACATTCACCCAAGGGTGCCCTTGGTTTCCACAGTGGCTTGAATGCAATTATGCCCCTGTTAATGGTAATATTTTCCCTTATGTTGATGTGTTACTGAAGTCATTATCACCTAAGTCGTCACCTCAGGACAGGTATGAGGTCATAATCTGGTAGTCTAAATGGCAAGGGAGGATACCTTTGAATTGCAAGCTGTTTTATTATCAACATGGCAGTTCTTTTTAGACATGGGATAATCTTTAGTTTGCAACTTAGAAGGTGCCTCTGCTGGCACCACACATTCTTTAGATATGACTGTTTTTCCTCATGCAGCTTGTAAATGCGCTGGAATAAAAAAATATGGAGGATGCCATGAATTCCCTGGAGCCCTGCTGATCTCTAGTGAAGTATTTTTTCAAGAACAGTACTGCATCTTGGTAGACTGACATGATTTGTTTTATATATTTGCAAAGATAGCCATGGACAGGTGGAATATATCTTGCAACTCCTCTAGGGATGTAGCTTTAATTATGCAATTGTTCAGATAGGGGTGTAGATGCATGAACCCTGTCTTGCAATATCCAGCTAATGTAGCAAGACCTTTTGCGAATAAACTAGAAGAGTAGATAAGACAAAGGGCAGTGCCTAGCACTGAACGTGGTTCCCACATGCCTTGAAACAGTGTTATCTCCTGTGTAACTTTGTCATAAGCATGCGGAGGTAGGTGACGTGTATATATAGGATTTCCATGATAGCCTGTGTGGAGAACATTGGCAGCAGCTTCTGGATAATGAGAATTTTGAATATGGGGACCAAAAGTGAGCGGCTTAGTTTTCATAATTGTAGGAATTTTCTCATTGATTTGTATTTTCTTAGCACTACTAAAATCCTTGGGTACAATCCCTTTCCTTTTTCTGCAAAGGGGAGTGGTTCTACAGAGCCCTGCTCTAGGATTACCTTGACTTGGGCCTGTGCCTCCCCTAGCTGGCATTTGGGAAACAAGGGGAAATGGCATGTGATTGGGGGAAAAGTAAACTTGAGATTGTAACCGTCTTTTATGACTCCAAAGACTGTCTGGTTCTGAGTAATGTCTAGTTAGTTTTCAAAGAGAAGGAACATTCTTCTGTCCAGCTTTATGTGGTAGAGAGTGGTTGGGGTGGTACTTTAGGGAGGGGAGGCAGGAGTTGTCTGTGTAAGTTATGGCTGTTCTCTGCTGGACCACAGTAAGCAGAGTTCACTTGGCCTTGGTGCATGGTCAGCTTGCCATCTTTTTTGCTGTCTGTGTGCTCCATCTCACCTATCCCTTATCCATGTCTGCATAACCTGGGAGGGAGGAAAGGACTAGGACTTTGTATTGTAATTTCTACTGAACTACAGGGATGTCACTGAAGCAAGTTCTTTGACAGTCTAAAGAGACTTTTGTTGCCAGTTTTTGAAATATGTCTTGGGACTTAGTTTTGAAAAGAAACTCCTTACTATAGATGCATCAGGGATTCCTAGTTTTATGTGATCTTAAAGAGGCAGCACTCTTAAACTGGTGTACATCTTAATCAGTTATCCTGTAGCTTCTGATCTGCCAGATACTTTTAAAGCATCAATTCTGCTATGAAAACCATGTTTGGAAACTTCTGGGCTAGATTTATGGAGCTTCAACATTTTACTTTTGGCAGACTCTGTCTTCCATTCCCTCCACTATATCTGCTATTTAATCCAAGATGGTTTTCCCCTTGAATTTCACCATATGAAAGTGACAATGCAGAGCTCTCATGGCAAGAGCAGAAGAGGAGTATACATTCCTAACAATTATGTAGGGGTTCTACCCTCTTTCTCATCAGGCAAGGGATTTCTGGAAGCAGTGGCTTGGGCTCCCATGGGGCCAGAGGAAAACACCTCAAGTTACACAATGGTGGGTTTTGAAGAGGTATTTATTGGAATACAATAGCCAGTAAAAAAGGGTCAGGTTCTTTGAGACCATGTAGTCTGGAGACAGAAAACAGGGACAAATCTGTTACATCATACATAACTTTTACTAATGGAGGTTTTTGCTCAATAAGTGGAAGAAATTCTCTGACTCATTTCTTAAATTGAATAGCATCCTGAGCCTCACAGGTGAAAAACTCCCTCAACTTGTGTGGCGTCTCTACAGCTATAAAATCCATAGTTGGTGAGGTGGAAGCAAGGGTTTTGGCAGAGTCACACTGAACATATTACCTTAAAGATATTTGGTAAACATATCCTAGATCATCCTTATCAGTGTTGTAAGATTCAGAAGACTCCTGGGTGGAAATGCCACTCTTTTTCCAGGAGAAGATCCTGTAGCAGGGCTCCTACCAAGACTCAGCTGCCTAAATGTAATGCAATCCATGACAGCATCAAGCAACCTAACAAGGTCCTGCATGGTAGCCAGCTGTGAATGGGAACCAGAGGGTGTAGGCTGAAGCAAGTTAGAAACAGCCTTATTTTGTTTGGTAATGGGCCTGGGCCTGGTCATTGTATTGGATATCATTGGCCCAGAATGTGGACAGGCAGCTGTTGCCTGTGGCCAGTTGGGTGAGGGTTGCCCTGTAGCTCTGAGGGCACCACCCTCCACTACACTATGATTGGAACATGATTTGGAAGTCAGGATCTGAGAAGCGACCATGGACCCATCAGATGCACTAAGTCCTTTAGCTAACATGGATATTGAGGTGGCTGATACAGTAGCATACTCTGAAAAGTTCTCACTACTGGCTTTGGATGCACACTCTGTTGTCAGAGTGGACATTGAAAACGTCTTTGCTCATTCATCGATCATGGTCCTTGATGGAGTGTTGGAAGGTGGCATGCTATGATATCAGGACTAGTTGCAGCTAGCGTTAGGCATTATAGGGTGGTGCTGGAATTAACTGATGCTACATGAGTAATATGTGTGATTTCAGCAGCTTTTTTCATTTAGAACAACACAAAACAATGCACCACATACACAACAACAGTAGGATGATTCTAAATGGGTCTGCTGTACATTTTAGTGTCTCCTTCCCAAACTGCCTCATAGAGGAAACATTTGGGGGGGTGATATTTGAAACACTGAAATATGAGAAATAATTGTGAAAAGTAGCAGAGGGAATACATTCCACTGGTTTTTACAGCTAAATCTGAGTTATTGTACTCATCTTTGAATAAGTAGACTATGTCTGGTAATTCTGCTACCCATGTACTGATACAGTTGGATGAAAGAGGTAAATTAATTTAGCACTCTAAGACTACTAAAACACTGTTTCTTTTTTCAAGATACATAGCACTCAGTTTCAGCAGTCTTCTAAGAAGTCAGATTTCCAGAAAAAGTGGTAAATGAAGGGCACAAAAATAAAGATGAACAGTGAAATAGTTCAGAATCACAAGTGTGTCTTTCCCTCCCTACTTCCTGCCCTGCCAGTCAAGCAATTCTGTGCCAAAGTCTATCTCCCCAACTTCATCTTTGTCATTAGATTATCATGAAAAAATGGGTTTTAACAGTCCTTGCATGGACAGACTCAAAAGACTCCACATATTCTCGGTCTCATATCACCTACTTAGAGGTGATCTCTGCTTGACTTACAAAGCCATGTCTGACCCAGCTCTGTTAGAAATGTTACATCTAAAGAAATCTCAATCCCTCTGCACAACATGCTCCAGAGACTGCAACCTCATTACCACAATCACCAGAACATGCTGGAGGGACAGGTTCCTCACCCAGAGACTGCCCATGCTCTGGAATAGACTTCCCATACATGTCAAGCAGAGCACCTTGCTGACCCTCTTCAAGAGGAATCTTGATGAGTGGATGAGTAATAGAACATTCACCCCGGGGGATCACTCCAGTGGCTCTACTTGATAGAGGCACTGGGAACTAATGTCAGGCAGATGCCAGGGCACTTCTATGGGCTAGGCTTGTAAAGGCTTCAGGGCCATTAGCCTAGTACACACCTATGAACCTATGAAATGGTTAGAAATGGCAGTGGATAAGCCTACCCTCTTTTAGATGCTGCCCAACACATCTTGCAGATGTGACTTTTCTGTTTACTCCAGTTATAAAACAAATACTTTTCATAACATTGAGTATTTATATTATCAAAACACATAGTATTCCCCACATAAACTCGAAAGACGGAACATCGACACTATGTCTTACTGGCTTTTTTAGCAGCACTAAAAAGGAGGTAGGATGTTTCTTAAGATTGCAGTGCAGCAGGAACTGCTTTTTCCCTTTCCGCATTGTAATGTTAAGTCGGCGTTGGCATATATAATTAGCAGGTGGTGTCAGGGTGCCCTCTGCAAAGACACTGTTCGTAGTTGTTTTGTTGTTTTGAGCTCATGTGAGCAATCTTATGTGCTTTGATAATGTAAGCACTCAAGATTATTAATGTATTCACTTTCTTTGTGGAGTAACAGAACAGGTTTGACCTAATCAGTGTGAAAGTATTTTTAATCAGGCATTATTCTTGTGACAAAATATGAACCTTCTTGGAGACCAGTTGTAGGCCTTACCTTTCTAAGCCTATTTGAGAAAATGCTGTACATGTCAATGTGGACAGTGTTTCCTCTCATTCCTCCGCAAAGTTAGTTGGTAGCACTAGAACTGTATAATGCATATCACCACATTGCCATTGCCACTGTTTTAATAACCCACCGCATATTGAAAGACATTTATATTTTCCCATTATTTAGAGACTTCCTTATCATTACAGAGTCACTTTCCAAGTGTCATGAGTCTCTTACATGGGTAAGTAATCTCTTTCTCAGTGTTTGATTCCAGATCAAATTACTTACTCAGGACATAGTGGACCTGTATCTGGAATTTTTCCTGAGTTTCTCCAATTGGTCTCAGATTTCACCCAGAGAGTTTATCTGGATACTGTGGTTTGTATCATGAAACATTATCATGAGTCTTCTTGACAGAGAGAGAGAGAGAGAGAGAGAGAGAAATCAAAATGTATAATAAAGAAACAAAACACACAAACTGGCAATAACTTTTATTATGGGTAAACACATCAAATGGTATAAGAAGATGTCAGTCCAGTAGTGTGTCAGCTGAAATAACTTGCTCCTTATGTATAACAAATGTTTGAAAGTCAGTTTACAAATCTGTTGATAAAAGAAGGAGACACTGAAAATTAGGCTGACTGAAATAAAAACAGCAACATTGCAGATTAATGTAAATAATATAAAGGACATTGTTAAAGCAATGACATGTAAAGGAATACATGACCCAATGCAATAATAGAACTTTGAGTAGTATAGACTACAGACTCAGCTGTAACTCGTTACCAAAGAAGTTAATGGTTAATGAGAAGCAGACAAGGAAAAAGAAGGCATCCTACCTTGTACGTCATGGAAACCAACACAGGAATCTGAAGGGAAGCACTGCTGAATTTTGCTGACTACCCACGTGGGTAACACACGACAATTGTTTTTGCCAAGGTGATACTATATCCAGTAGATGAATTTACAGAAGGACATATGTAGCAAATACCTGCAAAGATGAAGCTGTCATTACTGGAATAAGTTTGAAGTCATATAATGGAGACAATGCACCAATGGCATGTAATTATATCAGATATGTACAAAAGTATGGCTCAGATTACTGATGCTGATTTTGACTGGCAAATTCACTAACTGAGATTTCTGATCCCCACTGAGGAAAGTGTTAGCATGGCAATAAGTAATGGTTTATTATCTTACCATACAGTAATATAGAATGTCAAATGAGTTGAACATATATACTCATAGGTTAATGGGCTCCTCATCACAGACTGTACCATCTCTCTCCATTAACTCTTACAGGCATGACATAAGGTTTCCGTCATTGCAGTAGATCACAGACCACTGAATAATAGCAGCAGCACCTGTTCTCTCTGACAGGTGACATCATTTGACAGTTGCCACACCTGTACCTGAAAGGAGAGGAACATGATAGAATAAATCGGATAGTGTATGTCATGTGCTATTAGATCATCAGTATAACAACGGAGATACATAGAAATGGTTCATGATTACTTTCCAATCTGAGATAACACACATTAGAAACATAATGCAGGAAGCCACACACATGGGTGGGCAGGCACACAGAGACAAAAGGACAACAAAGGAGAAGAAGACACAGACACAGACACATACTCCACTTCTAAATACTTCAAAATTATTAGTATTGTAGGTAATTCAGCTGAGTGGTCCTAAAGAGTTGCTAGGCAAAGGAGATGCATGCAAGTGTTCTACTTCAAGTTGGGGGGGGGGGGGCGGTGATGCTGTGGATTCATGTTGATCCATTGAAGCCAGTTTTGATGAATGCAAGTAAATCAAAATAATTTCACCAAAATCACCTTCAGCGAACACTGAAACAATTTTTTGCAGGTGGACAACCCCCCCCCCCCCCCCCCACACACACACACACACACACACACTCCCTAGAATTATATATACCAACTCAAAGGTCTCACAACAGTGGAGAAAAAAGCAATCTGGCCTTTCATTGAAGGTGGTTTTGGTAAACTTCATATCCTCTGACATTACCTTCAATGGACTGACATGTTCCTGATGCTGCAATGGCATGGAGTCTGCATGTAAATACATATCATGTGTAATAGCACTGCGTAAAGAGGTGAAGCATTGCTCAAAGCTGTAAGATGGAGCGAGGTGGCAAACTCTGCAGGACAATGCCAGAAAGTCATTTCTTGCTCCATTGGAGGACAAGATATGGACAGATAGTGTGAGGACACTGCGGGAAAATGTATGAAATGTAACAACATAAATTTGTACACAAGTACGAAACTGTAATGATGCTGAAATGCTGTGAAGGTATGACTAGGTTTTTTCAAATCAGCAATAGCATGTGAAGTAAGGTGTACTTATTTCTGTTATGTCCATACATCGTGATTTTGGCTACATATTATGTATCAACCTAGAGGTCAGGACTCTGCAGTCAGCAGGGTTAATAGGTCTGATATAGTTCTCAAATATAGTGAGTCTTGTTTACTTCCTGCCTTTTACTGTTAGAGGGCAACCATACCTGCAGTATTACAGAATTGTGTTTCCTTGGCCTTGGCTCAGTATATGTTTTTGCAGTCACAATGCTACACCCTCATTCCTTCTCTCTCTCTTGGGGTAAAGCCCCCTGAATCCCACCATATGAGGAGCTACAAAACCACACCTCATGATAATTATATAGTACTAACTTTGAGATTGCATAATCCCTGGGAAAAGGAAATATTCCTCTAGCCAGGTATTGTTGATCTTGTACACATGTCAACCATAATGTTTGGTACGACCAAATGGTGTCAACCAAACAGATGTCGAAGTAGCTCATAGCTGGTCATTTGGCCAACTGCTCTAAATATATATATATATATATATATATATATATATATATATATATATATATATATATATATACATACACATACATACATATATGGATTTATATAATATTATCAAATTTTTGGAAACTCGAAATTCATATTGTCGAGACCATATGTTTGAGTTTCCAAAAACTCAAAAAAAAAAAGAAATCTACATTTTTGCAGGGGAT
The DNA here is from genome assembly GCF_019279795.1 of Protopterus annectens. Classification (NCBI taxonomy): domain Eukaryota; kingdom Metazoa; phylum Chordata; order Ceratodontiformes; family Protopteridae; genus Protopterus; species Protopterus annectens. The sequence goes on from NC_056744.1 coordinate 1,185,236,422, forward strand.
CAACCCTCTACACCCCCCATGTGGGGGACTATGTCTGCCACACCCCCTGCTAATTGTATATACCAGCTCTGTGATTGCACTACAGTGGAGAAAAGGGTAAATCCCCTGATCCCCACATTATCACAATCTCCACAAAAATGCTTCAATGGGGAATTTACTCTTTTCCCCACTGTAGTGCGATCTCAGAGTTGGTATATATAATTTGCAGGAGGTGTAGTGGATGCAGGAGGGCTTGCTTCCCTGCAAAAATGCAGATTGTCTTTATTTTTTTATTTCAAGTTTTTGGAAATTCGAACGTATGGTCCCGACCATACGTCTATATGTCTATATGTCTATATATCCCTATATAATGGTTAAATTAGTAAGGGAAAGGGAAAGTTGCATACTGCTTGTATACTTATGTAATACTCAGAAAATTAAATATACTAGTTATTATAATAAGAGCATGTCCTACTAGAGGAAGCAGGATTACGATTTTATGGTTAGTGAGTGAGAATGGAGTTATATGGTTAGGTAGCAAGTGAGGAGTTTTGCTTTAGGACAGAGTTTGGAATTTTAAGTTTAGAGAGCAATCAGGGGCTTTAGAGTTTGGAAGAGAGAGAGAGTGAAGTTTTAGGATAAGGGACTGAGGAGTCAAGTTGGGAACTGGGTGAGAGTTTAGGTTTTGGTAAGGATATCTACTTTAATGGACTGGGTGCTCAGAGGGCTGTGTTGAAATGGGAGCTCTGGCTATCAGTACCTGATTTTTGAAGAAAGGGGCAGTGAGCAGATGTATCACAAGCTTCTAGCACATGAGCGCCTATAGTAGACCCACTATAAGCAGTTAAGGCTTATAGAGGCCACATATTATTTATAACTTAGTAAGTTCAACACATATCATTATAACTGGAGGCAAACAGTTTGGCTGAGTTACAGTTCTGCATTGACACAGTTACTTAACTGAAGTAATAAGTGCAGGATGGTGCAGATATATTCAACATAATCTCAAAGAAAAGATGCTTTTCCCAGGAAGTCATACTTAGAAAATGGCTGCACTGGTTAAGAAACAAGCTGACGAATGTTGCCCTTAGGATGATACAGAGAAAAGAAGTAACATTGGTTTAAATTGTGAGCACCTGGCCAGAGTGCACATGCATCATATAAGATTGCTGCATTTTGGTTTTCCCCTTTTCCCAAAAGTGTAGTCACCTCAATGGTGGTTTAGTAGTACAGGAACGAAAGCATCCAATGGTTGTATGAGGGGGATTTGTGATAACAGAAAAAAGCTAATGTAATAAAAACATCCATTCTTTGCTCTTGATTGCTTCAGTTTTCAAGAAGCTGAGCTGATAATCTAGAAAGGAAAAGTAAGTATAATTCGTTGCTTCACCTTTATTAATACTCAGTCTCTCTTACGTCTTTTAATTTTATCTGTTACTTATTCCCAAAATAGTGTGGTTTTCTGTGCCGGGGGGGGGATTCACCAGTTACAAATTGACTAAAGCAAGAGATACTTGTCTAAATAAGAAGACAATGAAGTAAATTCTGAAGAAAACTATTATGCCAGAAAGTGGGCAGTTACTTGCTCGTATCCAAACAGAAGCTAATAAATTAGTTAATACCTATATAAATAATTAAATGTCTGAATTACCATGTTTACTTGAAAGCAAGGCAGTGAATTAGGACTGGGGATTATGTAAATGTAATTGGAAAAAGAAAAATATAGACGTTATTTTTATTAGCTTGATGTACTGAGCACAGAAAGCCATGCAGATAAGGCAGCAGCGAAATCTATTTTTATATTACTTAACCTGTGGAGGTATTGCTTATTGCAAAGGTCAGTAAGCTGAGCCTTAAACTCTACTGCTGCTTTTTTTGGTAGCCTGAGCCAGGGTGTGATATCACTGAACTGCTAACTTAATTATTAGACTATGCAGTAGTACACGCACTATAATTGGCTCTGTGATAATAATGCCTGGTGTTACATTTCAGTATAAAATGTTTCAACTAAATGTAGCTCATTCTATGGACCTACTATTTCAAACCAAAATTTGAACTCCCACGTGAAAGTGTAAACGTGTACTAGTATAAGGTCATGGTATTTATTTATGATCATGCGTGGCATTACAACTGATAGCAATAAGGGCATTTTTTTGTTTTATTTTGTTTTGTCTGGTCTGGCAGTATAATTTAAATGATTAAGGCTACAAACCATTAGCAAGGTTCATCTTGTAATCAGATTTCTTTAGTCATTTGTTTACTTTAGAACTCCGAACAATATTAGCCAAGAAATTGCTCATGGGTTGCTTTGAAAAAAAAAAATTCAAGTCAATGGACTTATTCAGTTAAAAAAAATCATTAAAATGTTGAAAATTATGTAATACCATTATTTGGTAACAGGCAAGTTTTTTCTGTCATAAACTCCCATGACAAGCATAATTTTGTTTACTTCGGCATTTCAGTTTAGAATATGAAAATTGAAATGAAGTACAGATGTCTACATGCACTTTACTGTTTTTTTTTTCATTTTCTCATATTGTTTCCTCCCTGCCCCTAAGATATATATTTCTTAACACAACATTCACAATGGTAACAGCATAACTCACCAGCTACTTGACTGACTCAAAGTTCACTGTAAATGTGATCATTACAGTTCATTTCTATTTATTGGCTGCTGACTCACAGTTTTAAGACATTTGCCAAGTAGCAGAAATGAGCTTTGCTCTATGCTACTATTTCTGAGTGGTCATTGTACAAAGTAGTTACTTCTCAATTGTCCCAGATTTGGACTCAGTTTTTAGCTCTGTCCCTCAATGCTTCCTAAAACTGATGACTTTTGGAAAAGGTGATAAATTACACTTAATAAATTGTGACAATAATTAGACTTATAAACTTCATTTACCTCAGAAAATGTATATTATTTCACATTCTCTTGTTCTGTCAATGTTTTGAGTTAATAGTGCTAATATTCTAACAGTGTCCATGATTGTCCCTGATTATTTCTGGATTTGTCCCTGATTCATTCAGAGCTGTGTGTTGTTAGAAAATGAAATATTGTGTAGAACGTGTATGTATGGATTTCTTTGGTATTTCCCTAGGTGTATGATAAATAAACTGCAATATTTATTTATTTTACTTTATATTTGTTGACCGGGTTTGTCCGACTGGGCTACAATTGCTCGTTTTCAGCAGAGACCCGAGGAGAAAAGCTCCAAAAGAAAAATAGAAATTTTACATATTGAATACATATAGAACACATTCATCAGTACCACACATTACTGCATTACAGTGTCATGCATTACACTGTGGCAAGTGAAATACATAGAAATACATTCATCAGAGGGATACATTCATAATTACATATTGTATACATAATAGTGCAATAGTTACATAGCTGAAATATTTTACTAGTTATGTTTGTACAGTGATGTAAGGAGTAAGTTTGTTTATTGAAGGGAAGTAAGAGAGAAGGGAAGTAGAAGGTTATAGTGTTTATGGGGGCTAATTACATTGGCAGGTCCATTTTTCATGAAGGCATTTTTTGTAGCAGTTTTGAATTGATTGGGATTTTCAAGGGATCTTATATCTAGTAGTAGGCTATTCCAGGCCTTGGAAGGGTTAAAGCTATAGATTAGGTGACCCATTTTGGCCCTTGGTTTGTACATTTTTAGTAGGCCTTGTTCAGAACTGCGGCGTAATCTAGTGGGAAGGTAATGAGGGATTAGAGATGAGATAGTTGGACAGAAAGAGGGTTTGTAGAGAATGGAGTGAGTAATCCGAAACTGATTCTACTGAAGCAGGTTAGGTAATTCTAGCCAATTTAGTTCTTTTAGTGAGAGACAGTGATGGGACTTGTAAGAATTTTGGGCAGTAAATCTGGCAATCCTGTTATAAGTTGTTTCTAACTTGTTTAGTAGTCCAGTGTTGAGGCTGGTGAGAATTTGGGAGCTATAGAGTAAAGTGGGTAAGAGGTAGGCATTTGCAAGGGTTAGTTTTGCTGTTTTGGTAAGATATTTTTTGTTTCTATAGAGGAGACCTAGCTTGAGATGTGTTTTTCGGATACAATTATTGACGTGTAAATCAAATGTTAGTCTATCATCAATAGTAACACCAAAGAGTTTTGTACTGGTGTCCACCTGTATTTGAGTATTATTTTGTGACAAGATGGAGAAACAAGAGTTTATGTGGTTAAGGTTTTTAGGGAGAAAGAGTAGTAATTTGCTTTTCTTTGGATTAAGGATACATTGATTTTCAGATAGCCAGTTTTCTAGACTTAAAAAAGGACTGTGTGTGTGATTTTAGTTGAGTTGGTGATTCGGCAGTAGTGATAAGTGTAGAATCATCTGCGTATTGTATTAGTGAGGATCCAGGACAGGAAGAGTAGAGAAGGTTGGTAAAGATGTTAAAAAGAAGTGGCCAAAGGATGCAGCCTTTTGGAACACCCGTTTTAAAAGGAAGAAGAGGGGAGAAAGCTGAGAGCCATTTGACTGATTGGAGTCTATCACAGAGATAGCTGTTAAACCAAGATATGGTGGATGGAGGGATGTGTAAGTTTGCTAGTTTATGGAGAAGGAGTTTATGAGAGACTGTATCAAAGGCTTTAGAGAGGTCAATGAAGAGACAGGAAGTAAGTTTGTTACTGTCTCTAGCTAGTGATACAGAGTTTAGGAAAGACAGGAGAGCTGTAGTAGTGCTGTGCATGGGACGAAAGCCATGTTGGGTAGGTGTGAGTAGATTTTCTTGTAGAAGGTAGTGTACAACTTGATTGTGTATACATTTTTCCAAAATTTTGGAGAGTGGTGAGAGTATGGCTATGGGTCTAAAATTAGTTATATCTATGGAGTTTCCTCCTCGTGTATTGTAAGGGTGTAAAATTGCTTCCAGATGGAAGGAAAGGGAATACAAACTGTGAAAGCAAGAACATCAGCAGCAGCCTGAATGAATGTGGAGTGAATGTTGTCTACAGATGTGGAGCAAGGTTTTAATTTAGAATTTTAATATAGTTAGTGGAGACATGTTTGAGGGAGAAGGTAGTAGTAGGGTTACTATTGATGGAAGAGTTTGAGCTATTAGGTCTATTATTGTTGGTGGGATGGTTTGTGTCTTGATTTAGCAATTTGGATATTGAGTCTATAAAGTAGTTGTTGAATATGGAGGCAGTTTTATCATGTGTTTTGTCAGGATGAGGATAAGGGGAGACTAGAGCACCTGGGTATAGTATTTGATTTACAGAGTGCCAGAACCTTTTAGGATTGGATTTAAAGGTAGAAGATGGATTATTATAGAAGTTCTTCTTATCTTTATTTATGTGACTTTTGGCAAGATTTGTAAGTTCTTTATATTTCTGGAGGTCTGGTTGATGTTTAGTTTTAGTCCAAATTTTCCATGCTTTGCCTTTTCTTTTTAGTAGAGCACGAGTGTTTACGGTCAGCCTTGGGGATATGTTAGACTTTATGCGGACTGTTCTAATGGGTGCCAGAGAATTTAAAATACTGAGGAAAGTGGAGTTAAAAGGGTGGACAGCTTCATCCAAGGGGAGCAGTTTTAAGGGATTCCAGTTCACTTTTGATAATAAAGATTTGAGAGTTGCAGGATTAAAGTTTGTTAGTTTTCGGTGTTTGATAAACATTTGAGGTTTAGCTTGATGGGATGTGTATCTGAGTATTTTTATTGGGCAGTGATCACTTAGGGAATTTGGTAGTGTTTCAGGGTTATGGTATTTGGAAGGGTATGAGACAAGAATCCAGTCAAGGAGAGATGAGGCTGTATGGGAGTTACTGAAATAAGTGGGATCAGAGATGAGTTGAGTAAAGCCACAGGGATTAAGGTGTTGTGAAGAGTTTTAAGAGGAGAGAGATAGCCAGTCAATGTTTATATCCCCAAGAATGATAGTTTAATTTGGGATGTGTTGGGAGATATGAGCAAGCATATTTTCCAGTAGGGAGACATTATCACCTGGTAGAATGTAAATTGCTACAATGGTTATAGTGGAATGGCTATTAATATTTAGGTTTACAGATAAAATTTCGGTTGGGGAGAAGGCTTGAGATGTAAAAGTAGAGTTAGAAATGGTAAGGTGGTTAGAGTGCAGGATAGCAATGCCTCCACCTTTCCTTTTTGGTTGATCTAGAAGGCGTATGTTATAGACAGAGGGTAAGATCTCTATGTCTTGGTGTTGGGATTTCAAACAGGTTTCAGTCAGAACAAGATATCTGGAGTATGGTGGGAGATCCAAGCATGTAGTTCACTTACTTTGTTCAGAATACTCCTAGTGTTTATTGAATAGAAGAAAAGATATTTGTTTGGGAGATTATTGACTTTGGGGTTATGAGGGCTAGCAGTGGGGTGTGTTGGACCAAGGTTGGGATGGATGTCTCCAGCTAAGAGAATGTTTTTGTGGAGGTAATTGAGTTTGAACATATTAGCAGTGAGGGTGTAATATTTGCTTTTGTGTTTGGTAGGGGTGAGCTGGGTGTTAGGTAAGTGTATTTCTGGTAAGGGAATATTTAATGAGAAGATAGATGGAAAAATGGAGAAGGTTTGATGATTATTTATATGGCTACAGCAATTTTGGTTTGTACGGGAGATATGTTTAGGGTGTAAGTGGATGTTAAGAGATGTGAGTTTAAGTAGTTGGAGTAGGACAGGCAATAATAGGATGAATGTAGTTAGAAATGCATAGATTTTACTGTTTGAGGAATACATATTGTAGGGTGTTTTTCTTAATAAAATGCATGGGGGTATAGTTTGTTGGTCTATTAGATAGGGGATAATAGTGCATACCAGCTAGTACCAGTGGGGGGGGGGGGGGCGGTGAAGTTAGAATATTTTGTTGTAGCAGCAAGAGGGTTGAGATATAGACTATGATGGAGTGAAAGATAGGAAGGGGTGGGTGTCTTTTGTGGGAGGTGCAAAGTAGTTAGCTATAAAGGAAATGATATGGGGGTGGGTGGGAATGGGGGTGGAAAGAGAGTGAAGTGAGCCCGAGTGAAGCGAGGGTAAATGGAGTGGAGCAGACAAGCCGAGAGTCAAGCACAGTCCAGAAACAATCAGTAAACTCTAACAGAATAAGGCTATGAACTGTTAATAGTAAGAAAAAGTGGTTTTGCTGTGTAGTACTATCAGGTAAGAAATATCTTAGAGCAGGCTGGGTGTGAAATATCTTAAAACAGGATAAGGAGTCCAGCATTTAATAGACATAAGTTTGCTGAAACTAACAGGCAGTCTATTAAGAAATGGGGGGGGGGGTTCCTTGCTGCCAAGCTACTTTACAGCATACCAACTTGCTAGAGAATACAGTAGATAATACCTTAAATAATAATACATTGCAGATAAAGAGACACTGCAAGGTAAGATAACAGAGCTGTGTGCTGAGCAATTTTTGTTGCAACTGTTTAATGCAGCATGCAGGACTTTTAACAGTACGCTGTCAGTATGGAGAGGAAAATGACAAACTTGGCTGATAGCTGAGGAGAGAAAAAAAATAATAATACAAATTGTTACCAAATATAGTGTTTAGTACCCAAAAGATAGATGGAGGTATTTTAGAGAAGACAGAAAGAGAAACTCAAACTATATAAATACAAACTGTTAAGACTATCACATTTGCATTCACTCTAGCACAGTAGTACAAATGCAATGTTACACAAAATCTAGCTTTAAAATGCTGCTACAGTTAATAATATACTTGGAAAAAAACAGTTAATACAGATGTGTACTTAGGGTGAAAAAGTGTTACATTCCTCTGAACATAGCAGAACACACAGTCACAGCTAGACAGCAGGCTATTATACCTGTTGCAGTGAGCATTATATACTACAGTATAAGTGAAATGTATGACAATTAAAAAAAGAAGTTGTTACTAAAGGAGGTAAAACAGTAAGCAAACAAATGCATTAACCAACGGATAAAACTCACATTTGCAGAAAGGGAAGACAAAGTACTTATAGCAGCAACCCTTTCATTTTAGTTTTGAAACAAACCTAATTGCTTCTAGGCATACTAATGGTAAGTAATGGGATTTTTGGTCAGACACTAATGTTAAGAAATTTACAGACCCATCAGTGAGTTACAAGTTCTATAGGTCTTGCTCTATCTAGATGATGTCCTTCTCCCATTAGTGAATACTGACAAATGTGTGTAGCTTCTTCATCCAACTGATTTTGCTTCATTACTCCTTAGTAAGCTCCACTGAATGGCTCAGTGCAGTTATTAGCTGAGCTGTGTGCTGATGGGGTACTTGAAGACAAGTGATGATCACTGGTACTAGGCAGCTTAAATCCTGTTCCAGCTCATTAAATCTATATTACATTCACACGCCAATAATAGTATGCTCATACTTTGTCTAATATGAAATCAAGGTCAGTTCTCGCCCCTTTCATAGCCAGTCTGATAGCACTTGGTGATTTGAAGCAGTGCATTAAGTACCTCACGTTTACTGAAAATGCATTATTGCTCTCACAACGTGACTCAATTTATGAAATGTGTAAGTACTTAATGGATTTGTAGGCCTTCCTGTCACAACATTGGACACTCAATAAGCAACACACGCACACACACACACACACACACACACACACACACACACACACACACACACACACACACACACACACACACACACACACACACACACACACACACACACACACCACCATAACTCAAACCATCTCTAATACACATTTATTTATAATGGCATAATTAAAAAAAATCACTCCCTAAAACTATGAAATTTCAGCTAACAGGACACACCTCTACATCATCAACACATGCCACCAGTCATTCCATATACATCAGTGAGCCACAAGGATGTATGCTGCAAGCCCTTAAGGCCTATATCAGATGCATCCACACCAGGAAATGTTTTGATGATTGGTGATTCTGTTGTGAGCTATACTGGTACTACACTACCCTCACAGGACTGAAAAATAACAGGGTGGCATTTTGAAGTTTTTCTGCATGCATGATCTAGGAAGTTATGTCTATCCTTGCTAAGTATGTGGCAGATGTAGAAAACCACTGGATTTGAGTGGTATCTTTCCATCACCTAGAATGATTCCAAAATTCAAGGAATTATAATTGTCTTCAGTAATTGGTTTAGTAGCCTCCTTGGGATAAGATGACTGACAACCCTCGTGCTTTGCATAAGATGGTTTGTACCTCTCTTACCAGGACTTTCACAAGATGGATCAATGACTTGTTGCACCTTAAAATGGATTATGACTGAAAATTTTATATTGTAAATTATGGCAAGGTATTCTGTAGACAGGATTCGAACAATGCTTTATGTACCTTATTTCTAACAATTCACCTCAGTTGTACCTTGCGCTACAGGGAAAGTTACCTGACAAGTATATTTTCTGTAATGATTAATATCCAAAGTACTACCAGATGCAAACCTGCCAAGCATTTCTGAGCTACCTAAGGCAACCTAAATGGAATTTTTCTCTTTTTCCCTTAAGTAATTAATTCTGTTTGCGTGATGCTAAGCAGAGAGCAAATAGTAAAAAAAAATTAGAAGTGTAATATATGTTATTGAAATTACAGATACTGAATGGAATGCAATGCACAGGTATATGAAATATATATGAAGACAATCCTCTATAAAAGTATCATGTCAGTGGATTCAAATTTTGCCTTAGATATACTTCATCTATAAGCTCACTGTACTTATACATGTGCCACAGAAAAAGATGCATTCCAGGTGCATTTTCCTCCATGAGTACTATCCAGAGTGCTGTGGGCCATGCAGTGATGCTTGACTGGTTTGTGTAATCTATGGCAGCCTAAACTAACTTTTTCATCTTTTTCCTTAAATTGTGAAATTGATTTTCACACTGACAATTAGTGCACAAATTATACAAAATGAGACAGGACATGAAAAGCCAGCACTGAAATATTAGGACTGTTGATCTCCATCAGTCAATGTAGCTCCAGACTATTCTTTCAAGTCCCTTTTCACTGAAACACCCTTACTAGGTGTATATAAGAGAGTGGAGACTGTGAAAGCTGATTGTTCCTGCTGTCAGGGTATTCAGAGACACCTGCAAACTATTAACAAGTAGTATTTCTCAGTGCTCTTCCTTGCAATGCTAGGGCACATCATGTAGGTACTTACACCATGCTTACATTCCCTACATGTAGTGTAGATTTTGGTATTCAGGAATGCTAATGATTTCATACCTCATTTGCATACTCACAGTGCTCACAGAGGTGACTCTGCACTATATGAAGGTAATGGTGTAGGTAATGCCCATGTATCATACTGGGGAGGCTGTTATGAAACACAATGCTACATACTGGTAGAATAGCATGACTTTTGGAGATTTAACTATTTTTTTACATTGCTGTATTGTCAAGGTATGCTGATATTTCTTAAATAATGCTTTCATTTTAGCATTAATAGGTGAAATGCAGTGACAGAGCAAATCTATCTGCATAGTTTTAAATATATTTCCATTTATGCCTTACTTTTTCCATAGCCATTTCTGAATTTCTAAAAGTATGTTAAATTGTTAATGCAGAAATGTAGTACAAAGTTTAAACCTGTGTTACCTGGATTACAGAGGTGTTATACGATCTATGCTGGTGATTCAGTTCAAAATATACTTCTTTTTATGTGTTATGGGAGCTTGGATTTGGGGGGGCTAACTTGTGTGTAGTCATAGGGCATACACTTATTTCAATATGAGTGGAATCAGTGATATAATTTTTTTCTTTACAGTTTCATCATTTCTTTATCATTAGTGCAGGGACAAATTGTGTCCTTGGGGATTGCCCATGTCTGATGCTATCAGAACACAGCTATTACATGGTTATGTAAATGTTGTGGAGTCTGACAGGCAGGCATCAGTTCACCTACTTGTATGTGCATGGGATCTTAGGCTTTGACCTAGGTTATGAATGTGTGTGCTGTCCTTTGCCTCTTAGAGAGCCAGGTCACCTTGTCTGCCAGCACCATCTACAGCTGATGATTCTCCTTTAGACTCCTCATCTGTATTTGCTGCTGCTGCTGGCCCTGTCTGTGGTCCTGGAAATTGTTGTCCTGCCCCTTGTTTTCCTTGTAGGAGCTGTTTCCACAATGGTGTTATGTAACATGGCACATGCTGTAAGTGTTTCAGCACAGGTGGCTGGGTCATAAGATAGTATAATTCCTGATGTGTTTAGACATTGGAAATTTGATTTATGCAAACCAAACACACAATCTATCATATTCCTAGTTTGAGCGTGGATCTTGCTGTATCCTTGCTCAGTGGGGTTGGGTGGGTTTCTCATGGGTGTCTTGAGCCAAGGCTCCAGTACATTACCTGCATTCTCCACTAGATGCCCTTGAGGAATGTCATCACTAACAAACCTGGTATAGAGCTTACAACTGTGCCATATGTGTGACCCATGGAAACTGCCTGAGTTACCTGCACAGATGTTGTAGATGATCCCTTGGGCATTACAGAAAAGCTGACAGTTTATAGAGTGGAAAGCTTTTCTGTTGATACATCTCCTTCCCTATTCCCTGTATCAAGATTTTATTTCTATGTATTTGCATTCTATGGCCCCCAACACTTCATGGAAATGTGCTATTATATAAAATTCCCGCATGGTTCTTTCTCTGTCTCCTGTGGTGTTCATGGGAAACAGATATGCTCCCTTGCATGTATTAGCACTACATTTAAATACTGATGTAATATTCTAGATGCCTGTGGCACCCCTAATATATACACTGTAGGTCTCTGGAAAGTACCAGTAGTTGATATATGTAATGCTAGACATATCTTTGTTTCCACTGGGATTGGTTCTCCATGATTTCCCTGGCATTTGAGGTAGGGGCGGCAGAGGTTGCATATTTCCTCCAGTGTTTCCTGTCCATCCTAGATCTGTCAACTTCTGTTTCATGTTGTCCATGATATGTCCAACGGATTCTAAACACTCTTCATCTTCTTGTCTGAGGTCTGGCAGCAGCAGCAACACCCCGATTTCAAGCCTGTTGCACATACAGCATAATAACAGCAGCAGCAACCCCTAACATGTTTTTTTTTCTAAATATAACCCCTGCTTGTATTCCAAAAGGTTTTGGTGCACATTATTGTTTTATAGCTTCCTTAATAGGTCCACCATATTGAATTGGTTAATTAGCATGTACTTCAGCTCATTATACTTTAATTAGCATATTCTGCCATTTCCTTTTGTTTTGCGGCTCTACACATTGTGTAGAGCCACTTAATGAATACCAAATTGAGCAACAGTACTAATAAAAAGAAAGTTCAAGTGTACTTAAATATGCTATCAATACATGTAACCCCATATGAGCTGCAGAAGGAGGCAATTCTGAATACACAGCAGATGCCGAGAACACTCTTGGCAAAAAATACTGAAGCAGTACTAACTTCACAAACTTTAATCGTACCTTAACCCTGAAATGGGACCTTCCCAGTCATAGTACTAGAAACCAAAAACATTTGTAGAAACTAAAAAAAAAGGAAACCATATAACCAACTTTTTAAAATATCTTGGTGTCTGTTTGAACCCTCCATTTTCCTTCTCCAGGCATACATATCACTTCCAGAATACATGAAGTAATATTCCAAATGCAATCTGCAGCATACATATCCTACTTTCACCATAGGTTACAGTGACCCTTGCCAAGGGTATCTTTATTTTCTGAGCGGAATACTGCCTAATATTAATTATAACTTCCGCACTTAGAAATGTTTGCAGACATCAGACTGCACAAAACATTCTTCTGTATCACCACTGTGGATGTATTAACTGCTTCACAATGAACAATCTGCAGGAGAACCATCATCTAAAATTGATCTATTTAACCGCATTTCTACTCTTGCTGAGTTCTTGGACTTTTATAGTGCAGTTGCCCTTAACTTATTTTTCCTCCAAGAATTCTATTATCATCTCTTTACTAAAAATTTCTGTTATTTGCAGTATTTTTTCTGTTTTACTCCATTAATGGAAAATTGTGTCTCTGCTTATATCAATGAGCCCACTCTCTTGTTTGTTTATACTTAGGCAGTACTTCAAGCAAATCATTCCAGAACTGTTTCTCATCTCAAATCAATTGAACTTCTTTCTCATATACCAGTTTTTTCTATTTATATGCGCCTTTCTAATTCCACTTTTAAGAACTGTCAATGGTATATCTCATCTGGATTCCAGTCCATTTTTAAACATATTACATATCATGTTTTTTATTTCATTATTTGAGTTGAGATTACTGAATATGATTTTGTTTTGAAGTTCTTATTTTAATTGTTCACATATGCTACACCAGTTTTGCTTGAACCCCATTACTGTTGTGCATGTCTGCATGACTTTGTTGATGCGCACCATTACTGTTGTGCAAGTTTGTGTTACTTTTTTATGTTTGTCCTTTTATGTTGCATAAGTTCTCTGGGCTGCAGTTTAAAAGATCCAAAAGAATCTAACCCATTTACCTGGTTAAAAACAAATGGCTAAATAAAATAAAAATATGTTTTCCCTATTAAATTATCCCTGCAGTACCTTTTTATAGAATATTATTACATGGAGTTATGTAAAAAAATCAGATGAATTTAAAATTGCCGCTCTTTGCAAATTAGGTTCCTTGGTTGCAACTCTTAAACTATTAATAGATTTATTTTGATGTCTGAACTTTTACTCATTTGGCATATTCCCCTTATCAGTAAAGAAAAGTTCTTACATCTTAAAGTAACAATCTTTATCTTTATAATTAATTTGTAATTTTGAACTGTATTACCTGGTATAATTTATATAACACCACTGTGTATAATAGTTTATTAATATTGGATTTTCATGTGTGTACTTAGTTTATCCCCTCTCCTGACTTTTTCTACTTAATTTGTCATTTTTTTAAGAAAATGTAAGAAAAGTCTTTAAAAGGATGCCACTCTGTATTGATTACCTGATTAACAATAAAGTCCTACAATAAATCTAAATCTGCCTATTTTAAAGACTCTCTTACTTCAAAATGATAAATACAGACCTGAAGCTAGGTGTTACTGTCTGATCATCCCATGACACAGTGTCACTACTGCAAGAACTAATCCTTAACAACCAATGATGTACTGAAAAAGGGTTAAAAGTAAATGCAGAAAAGAAGTGTAGTGTTGTTGCATTTGCCAACCCCCCCCCTCTCATCTCCAACTTCTAACACAGCTATGATCCCACTATAAAGTAATGCAGTAATCAGGGATCTTGGCACCTAGGTAGACACCCCCTCTCTTTTGACCACTACATAGCTTTTGGTTGTCAGGAAATCCTTCTCTTGAGCACAGTTGATATCTAAAGTTATCTCACTCAAGTTGAAAGAGCTTATTGTGCCTGTGAGCATCCCCACTCTGGGCCAGTGATCAAGGTGCCTGAATTCTCACCACTGGAGAAGGACATTCACTTGGAATACAAATGGATACACTCACTATTTCTAGATGCAGACTTCACACACACATGTGTATTAACAGTACAGCCTTTTTTTATTAGACTTTTTACTGATTGTTTCTGGACTGTGCTTGCCTCTGGTCTTGGCTCAACCGCCTACCCTACCCCCATCCCCACCCCCACTTTCCTTACACTTATTAACCTAAACCACACCTTTTTAACTCATTATCCTATAATTTGCAGCTACTTCATCCAACACACCCGCAATCAATTTTTTTCATTTTTTCCCCTCCTACCTCACTAACCATTATTTTCATCCCTCATATAACACTGTCACCCCCATCACTGTATCAGTACATTTTTCTCTCTCTACTAAACTGCAGACATCAACCCACCCATATTTTTCTCCTATTTCCCTACTCTTTCACCATGTCAGTTATCACCACTCTTTTGATCAACTCTCTCCTACTCATTACTCTCTACCTAGCCTCCAACTCCACTTCCTTCATCACATCAAACATAACAGACTACCCCTCTTCTACATTCCCCACTATTACATACCATACAATACCAAATATCCATTTTCACATCTGTTCTAACCTCTACATTAACTCTAAAATATTACTCTTCCACTATAAATATATCCATACCCCCAACCCTCCTTTCTATCCAGATTTCTTTCATTGACTAATATCCAAGTTCAAACTCTCTCTCATTCTACACTCACTAACATAAATTAAACTCCAAGCTGACATACATCCTAACCCAGGACCCACACAGCTACTCCCAATAATGCCCACCACACCTGCTAATACTGCCCTCCACCTTCTTTCTCTTAAAAATTCCAAATCAGACTTACTCATGACTAATTTTAACCTCAGAAGTATCATAAAAAAATAGTGAATTTCATGCAGCCCTAACTACCTACAGTCCTGATATAGTAATTATTACAGAGACATGGCTAAAACCCCACATTAAAGATGAGGGAATACTTACTAGTGGTTATAATGTTATTAGACAAGATAGGCTGAACAAGCATGGTGGAGGCATTACCATCATGTATAAAAAATTCCTTAAAATTGAAAAATTAATCTGTACTCTCCAGATCTATCAGAAGCAGAAATTCTATCTACCCGATTTGAAGTAAATTCACATAAAACCACCATAATTATTGCCTTCTACCTACCACCAGGAAATAATCTACCTACCATTGAAAGTGTTCTATCTTGGGCATCTTCTACTTTCAACCAAGAAACTATAGTGCTAGATGATTTCAACTTGGACAGGCTATCCTGCTCATGTGACAACCCCTCCAATTTTATCAATTTATTCAATTTCACCCAAACTATAAACTTCCCCACTAGAATTGATAAACATACCAAGAAATAATGTATTCTAGACTGGATACTAACCAATAAGCTCAACTTTGCCCACCAGGCAGGGTGCCTCTCAGATTCTCTCAGTGATCACTCCCCTGCCTTTCTTCTAAAGAAATGCATTCACTCCCCCTGTAATGACATTATCAAACACATACGCAACAAAATAAATGTTTCCCCTACCATCTTAAATTCCCTCCTTCAAAACTACAACTGGTCACCTCTAAAATCACTCCACCTAGACCAAGCTGTACAATATTTTAATGATACCTTCGTCAACATCCTTAATAACCTCGCTCCAACAAGAAAAATTTGCTCCAAAGCCAAAAACCTACCTTGGATAACTAAAGATGCTAAATCTCTTATTAAACAAAGGTATAGAGCCTGGACTGCTTATCAAACCTCCAAAACCTCAGAAAACCACACGTCTTACAAACAACTAAGAAACCTAAGTAAGAAGCAAATATTATCTGACAAAAAAAATCTTATTTTCTAGCTTGCCAGCAAAAACACATAAATAACCCACAAAAATGTTGGCAAAACCTTAACTACGTCCTGCCCTCTGGCAAAACATCTACCCCTGCACCATCCACAAAAAATAGCACTGAATGTATAGCATCCCAATTTAATTCTCATTTCATCACAACTGTCATCTCACTTTTAAACAACAAATCTAACCAATCCCTTACAGTGCCTACCTCTACTTACTCTAAACCCGACTACTTCTTTTTTAAACCCATACAAACCTCTTATATCAAAAAACTCCTACCAAAACTAAAACCTACCTAACAGCTGACCAACTCCCCAATGACTTCTTAAAAACTGCTGCAAGCTTCATCACCTATCCTGTATCTATCCTAATCAGTCGCTCCATTGCAGAACAATATGTCCCCATACTATGGAAAATATCCCATATCATCCCCCTCCACAAGGAAGGCCCATCTAAAGATCTCTCTAATTATAAACCCATTGTAATTCTCTCACCCCAAGCCAAAATCTTAGAGAAATGTATCCATAAGCAGCTCCTAGACTACCTCACTACAAATAACCTCTTATCTAGTTCACCACACGGCTTCCGTCTAAAACACAGTACATGCACAGCCCTCATACGTTTCACTAACTACATCAACCTCCTCAAAAACAATGGACAACTAGTCTCTATTATATTCCTTGATATGCCCAAAGCTTTTGATATGGTATCCCACCAGCTACTACTCAACACTCTAGCCTCCTTCAACCTCAACTCTACAGCTCTCAGCTGGTTCTTTAGCTACTTATTAATCAACAACAGGCAACTAAATGGGATAATAAACTCTCCACACTCTTCCCAGTATCTGTTGGGGTTCTTCATGGTTCCAGCCTTGGCCCTCTCCTTTTTATTATATTCACAAATAGTCTAAACACTGCCACTAAATCTGCTTCTATTATTCAATATGCTAACAATGCTACTCTTATTTGCTCTGCTCCCACACCCCAAGAACTCCAACATAAACTGCAAAAGTCATATCTAGATATTGAAAATTATCTAAATGAACTTCAACTCATCCTAAACCCAAACAAAACAAAATTAATGATCTCTAACAGGAAATGCAAAGCAAAACCACCTCCTCTCTCCATCTACTCCACTAATGGCACTATTATAGGACCAGTTAACCAAACAAAACTACTTGGTGTCACAATAGGCAACAACCTAACATTCAAGAAACACATATCACTCACAATAAAGGAAGTTTACATCAAACTTAGTGCTCTATATAGGGCCAAACCTTACTTTACTCAAAATGTCAGAATAGCCACAACCAGATCCCACCTCCTATCTACTCTTCTCTAATGATCTCAACTTTTCACTAACCTGCACAAGTCTGATTTACATCTGCTTGATTCATGCTATAACAAAATAGCAAAATTTGCTGCCAATATACCCAACAGGACCCATCATTGCCTTGTTCTTCAAAAATTACACTGGCTTGAATTTCCCAAATCTGTTATCACTCAATCTGCTCACCACTGCCCACTGTATTATCCACAAGCCTGAAAACTGCCCTGCACTCTCCAACCTAGTGCAACTAAATACCAATCCCAGGACCCTTAGATCATCCTCAAGGTTACAAAGTCCCATAATTACTTCGGTGACTCTCTCTTCTCCTTCAAAGTAGCCAAACAGTGGAACCTATTACCCCAGAATATCTTAAACACAGATTGCCATGGCTTCAAAAAACTCCTAAAGGAGTACTTTACTCAACAATGGCTATGCTCCTGTAATACTCCTGGCTAGTTTCTCATGCCTTCGATTAAATGTTTTCTATTCTGCTATCTTCTTGTCTTACTTCTACCAAATGAAAATGCCACAATGGTTTTTAGTTATATATCTAATGAATTTCATATTACTATCTGTAGTAAGACTTAAGAAAAGCAATGTTTTCTGTTTTACATTCACCTTTTTGTAAATTGTGATTGCTGGCAACTGTCAAAGTTTTTTGTATATTGTTTGTAAATCTTTTAAAAATTTTTGTAATCTTTTTGTACTATTGTTATGGAGCTTATCTCCCCTGGTCTCTGCTGAAAATGGGCTACTTGCCCAACCGGACTCTTCCCGGTTAACAAATGTAAAATAAAATAAAATAAATAAATAAAATAAATATGGCCTACACAGATTACAGGAAAAATACTGAACACATTAGACTTAATATAGATTGTACAATGGTAGCATGGATAAAGTAATGGTTATATAGGTGGCTACAAAAAGCAATAACAAATGAGGTCCACTTACATGAAATAATAGTTATCAATAGGATACCACAGAGTTCAGTTCTGGGCAAATGAGGTCAGTTTATTTGAGATAATGATTACCAATAAGATACCACATAGTTCAATTCTGGGCAAATGAGGTCCACTCACATAAAATAATGGGTATCAGCAGGATACCACAGAGTTCACTTCTAGGCTAGTACTTTTCACTATTTATGAGGGCAACATTCCAGAGGGCCTGTAAGAAGGAGTTTGCCAGTTTGCTGATGATAACAATTTGCACACATATGGAACAGAAATGATAAATACAATTAGGAGTAGAAATGATAAATAAAAACCATGGCAGTGATGGTGGAACAATCTAGACAGATGTAAAGCCATCACTATCTACTCCGTCCCCAAATCCTTAAAATCCCTTTTTAATTGGTGACATTGAAAAATCTTTATGTTAATTCTTCTGTCAAGCTACTTGAAAAGCAGTGTGGCATCCTCTGTCTTCAGATCACTATAATTTTTGATCAGAAAATATCCCCTGACTGTTTAGATGGGCTTGTATTCTCTTTTTATTATCAGTAGCATAGCACATGCAAATAGAACTATTTTCACAGAGCAGTCTGTATTAGGACTTTTATTTTCTGTATTTGTTAGTGATTTTACAATGGATCATTAAGGTTTAAATGTTACCTGTTATAGAAGATGATGTAGTCCTGATATGAGCTTGTGAGCTTGGTAATACAATAATGGTCACAGAGAGCTGCAATTAGAGCGCCTCTGAACCTGAGACAGTTCATAAAAGAATTACTGAATTCTATCTAATAAAACTATTTTATTATGTTTGGTACCTCAGAAACACTTGCCCTCTATGCTGTCCCTTGCCTGAAGGGCTTTAAGTGGTTTTCTGTTAGTTAGGCTCCCTCATTTAATTACCAGTGATATGTCTAGCTCCATCATTGACTTTTTCCTTTAACATTGATGTCTTCATGTGGAAAATACTAACCCCACTTAGGCTTTGCTTTAAGGTCGCCACATTATTTACCTGCAGAGATAAAGTTACTACAAAAGAAAAGAAATAAGATACAAAGGGACACTTGTGATTTCCAGGCAGGTCATGTTTTTACATGGCCTCAAGCTCGTATACATGCTGAGGGGAATAAACCTACAGTGAAACCATTGCAAAAGGCACGGGCGGCAGTGGCTAGCAACAATAACAACAGCCAGTTACTATGACAACAAGCCAAATTGTTGAGTCCATTCAATCACCTAATAAGCAGGAGGCATCTGTTTATGCAACGCCATTGGCGGGTGTAGGCACAAGTATGAGTATGTCAATGGTGAGGAGAACAACAGAACTGGATCCTGTGGTTAGATCGAAGGCTTCAGTGTTCATCAAGGAGCCGTTTTTTCTATTCCTTTGCCCATAAGGAAGAGGAAACAGTCATTAGACAACAGAGAGACTTGGGGGGGAAAAGCAGAAGAAGAATGGACAGCCAGGGAAGGAATACACTAGAGAAAATGTTGAAAACTGTGTACAGGATTTGATATGGAATGTATCCACCAGGTATTTATCTGAGACTGAATCTTCTTTACTGAGCAGAGGTTTGTCATTTATCCCTGCTCAATCTGCAGTTTTAACTGATCTGTTGGTGGATCTTAGAATGTTTATGCGTAATGTGCAATTGAAATTATTATTTAAAGATACAACACAGTGTAGCAATGAGTTTAAATTTGCCAAGCCGAGCACTTTTAATCCTCAGTATCATCCAGTGTTAGAAGTTTTTTATAAAATATGTGAGCAGCATGTGTATGAATTTTTTAGTAATAATAAGAATATGAGCAATAGGTTTGATAATTTATCAAATGATGAGAAACAAGTGCTAAAAAACTTGGAAACTGATGGAACAGTTGTTATTTTCCCAGCTGATAAGGGCAGGCTAATTGTAGTGATGGACAGGGATTTTTACTTTTCTTCTTTGAGAGAAATGCTATCTGACCCTGAAGTTTATAAATGTATAGATAAAGAGGCTATCACTGTTATTCATGAAAACGTTATTAATGCATTAGTAGCATGTGTCAATGAACTGTTTATCACAAGAGATATGTTTAGATATTTCATGGTTGAATTTCCCTTGGTACCCACATTTCAGGGTTTACCTAAAATACATAAAGATCCATTAAGGCCTCCGTTTAGACCGATAGTGTCAGGCAATGGCTGGTTGATGGAGCCGTTGTCCATATATATTGAAAAACAACTAAAACATGCACTAATGAAATGTGAGTATATATTAAATGACAGTAAACAGTTTTTACAGGACCTGTTTGATTGCTTGATTGCACTAAGGGGGCATGTATACATCACAGGACTATAATGGCAACGCTTGATGTGAAGTCATTATTTACTATGATCCCTAATGGTGAAGGGATTATCATGGTGAAAGATTTTTTGATGCGACACATGATATATATGATGAGATATATGTTGATCTCATATGTTATCTCTTAGAATTAGTGCTAGAGAGCAATGCCTTTGTCTTTAACAATGAGTATTTTTTACAGGTGTCTGGCATAGCTATGGGCACACCTTGTGCCAAAAGCTACACCAACATCGTTATAGCTGAGTGGAAGCAAATACTGTTTTTGGCCATACTTTGGCAAATACATCTTTACACTTGTACAGACGTTTTGTGGATGACCTCTTCATTCTATGGGAGGGTGAGGAGGTCAATCTACTATTGTTTATTGAACATTTAAATACTAATTGTAGTTTTCAAGTCAATATTCCAGAGGAGTAATAGATTTTCTGGATATTAGACTTACTGTAGATAATCAGAATTTTCTACATACTAATCGTTTTCGTAAAAATTGCCAAAGAGCAACGTATTTACATAGAACAAGTATGCACCCCCAGCATGTGTTTTGCAATATACTGAGAGGGCAAGCCATGAGATGCTCTAGACTTACAGATAGTGACACAGATTTTGAAACTGAATTGAAACAACTAAAAAGAGATTTTGAAGGCAGAGTCTATGGTAGCAAGGATATTGTGGAGGCATCTAATTATGCTAGACATATTAGAAATGTTAGGGCAAAGCCATACTATTCAAACAGGGTGAGATGTAATACTAAACAACAAATGAGGCATACTAATGTAGCAGTGGCAGTCACTTATACGAATGACACTTGAGCATTGAGGGGAATACTAGAGAATAACTGGCATATCTTACAGGTCGATAGAGAGATAGCAAGTTTAGTAGGTGAAAACTCTCTTTAGTTTATAAGAATAATAGATCTCTTAAAAGGAGATTATGCTACCCTAGAAGTAGTATAGATATGAAGGTACAAAGGCCAGTTGGAGGAACTAGGAAATGTATGAAATATAATGTTTGCCAATACATATTTGAAAGTGTAGAATTTGTACATCCTGATACAGGAAGAAAGTTTCTCTTTAATACAGAGGCTGATTGTAACAGCATTAATTTAGTGTATTTAGCCTGGTGCGCACTCTGTAGAGCATTCTATGTGGTAAAACCAATAGAAGGCTAAGATAGCGCATTAGGGACTATATGTATTGTTTGAAAAGAGAACAAACTTATATTGCTGTTGCTAAACATATTCTATCTTGTGGAGCTGAACATCACTTTCAGTTTACTGTACTAGAAATAGTTAAAGAGGATGTCAGGATGGGTGACATCAGTTCAAGAACAGAGGAGAGAGAGAGCTTGACTGGATAATAAAACTAGGGGCACATACAGGGCGGCGTTTGAATGATCATCTTTCCATTGTTTCCAAGTTGAAAAATAGGAGATTGTTGAAATGAACACATGAAATAAATTGACATCACTGAACTCTATGATGTTAGCTATATTTTATTTTATTTGATTCTATGTTATTTTATGCTTATTTTATATGCATCTTAGATGTATATTTTACTGTGAGTGCTTTAATTTAATAGTGGGGTGGTGCTCTGAATATAGGATTGACTGTGATTTGTTCATTTGAAATCTGACTATTTGCATGAGTATAAAAAGGGGAGGGGCTGAACTTGCTTGTTTATGGTCTGATGAAGCAAACAGAAGTTTGTGAAAGTGCTTACCTGTTGTAATTTTCTTGCAATAAAGGGATTTTATCTGGAAATAAGATGTGGATTTATAACTTGACTTGGCTTGAGACTGCGAACATTCTGTGGATTTATAACTTTGACTTGGTTTGAGACTGTGAGCATTCTGACATAGCTGCTTTGATATTTGGCTGCATTCATTCCTTTTTGTATCGAGTGGCAATTGAGACCTTGAGGTTTGTTTTTTCTTACAAAAGAAAATGTATTCATTTTGAAACTGGAATAAGATCTACTCTTTCGTGTTGTCCTTAATGAAACACTAAAAATGGGCTGAAAAAAAATTTCAGGTTTATCCTTTTAGTCATAAGGAACACTAGTCTGATGTTCTTAAGAAAGCCCATTATCTGTCTGTCATCAAGCATTCAATATTCCTTGCAACTATCCACCTTTACAAATCCTTTTTTGTGGGCTATTGCCCATCCCTGGAAAATAAACTACCTTGCCCCTTAAATTACAACACTCTGAAGTCAAAGAGCAATAGGGCCATTATTGACCTACAAGGAAAATTAATTCAGGGAAAAGAGGATACACTAAGCTGCTTAACATGGTCTATAACCAGATGCTTTCTGATATGAGATTCATTCTGAATCTTAAAAAATTCATAAGCCAAACTGGAAACAGTTTTTTAGAGAGCAATTGCCAAATCAATATTTTCTGAGCAAGCCTGAATTTGTTGCTGGTTTATAGGGTTATATTCATAGGCTTAAATATCTCATGAATCAAAACCAAAGCTTGTTCCAGATTATGTCAAAGTTTCTTTTGCATCTCAGATTAGTGAAATACATTTTCAGAGAAGGATTTATATCATCTTTAGGAATTCCATATTTTATGTTTACTATTACCATGTTTTCTGTGTTCTTAAGTACTTTGTCTTCGCAAATGCCTTCTTATTTTATGTAAAGCAAGAAAATGAAACACGTTAATCAGCCTGATTTCTAGGATTCTGCTTTAGTAATAGCTTGAATAAACAGAATGATGAAGAGGGTTATGGCAAATATTTATTTTGTTTAATTTTTGTAGTCAATCAACATTATGTTATAATGGTGTAAGACATGCAATGATGATGTAACACCCAGCAGAACAAAGACTAAATGTTCCTTTATTACTGTCACAAAGGAGGTTATTGTATAACATAATACAGAAAATGTGTTGTGCTTAGACCTAGTTCATACTAGATTTATAGCTGTAAAGCTGATAAGATGTACCTCGGGCAAAATATTTATCACAGTAGTTCAGTAACATAGAATCTTTGTCAAGGAACAGTGCTTTCTTTGCCTGTATGCCAGTGTTTTTTTTTCTAGTTGCATTACCAAAGCTTTCACTGTCCATGCTATGTCCCACCACTGAACCAGTACACACACCCTATTTCCAGTTGCAGCTCTCTGCATCAAGTGCAATTTCCCTTAAAAGCACACAGAGACCACAGTCTGTCCTGGGCTGATTTCTCCCTCTTTCTCCAGATTCCCAAACTGGCACAGCTATAGAGTTGAGATCTCAGCTGAGTGGCCAATCCAAGACCACCAGCACCCTCTCTGTCCAAACAGTGCTTCATGTCCTTGCCCAAGTAGCTGACACACACTCTTTGAGGTTTGATTTACACACACACACACACACACACACACACACACACACACACACACACACACACACACACACACACACACACACACACACACCTGGGAAAGGCTTGGCTATGCCCCTTTTTGCCCAGACTAAAAGGTAGTTATCACTGCCACCAGCCACCTCCTTATCAGCTACTTAAGGCCCTTAACAAAGGGTGTCCAATCTTACTTTGTAATATTAATATTAATACAAATGGAAGTTTGACCAAGAGCAAGGCTATTAGGAGTGGCCCACACAGTGTCACCAAATAAATATGAAGGTACTCTCTTAAAACTTAAACATCTATGGACAGATTATCCACAATGAAATGTTTAAATATATTTAATAATAAATAATAAAAGAATAAGAAAATACTCAATATTTATTCGCACTGACATCAGAGTTCAAAATCACAGGAAATATTTAAAACAACATTGCACGGCAGTCTCATATAAATAAAGAAAAATATCTAAACTAAGCTTTACAATATTTCCAACTGTATCTAAGGGAATTACTATACACTAGAAACTTAGAGAACAATGCAGATGTTGTGGTGAATGGTTCTTCTTGTCAGGTCCAAGACCGAATACAGAATGCACTGTCTCTCTAAAAAACACCTCAAATTGCTATCTCAAATATTACTGCTGGGATAGCTTGCAGAATGACATCATTTCTTGTCATCTGACTCTATCCCAGGCAGTATTTAGCATCTACCTATGAAAATACATAGATCTCAGATCTTTGGCAGATGCTGGAAGTCATAAAACAATTATATTGCTTCATGCTTTCAGAGGTAGTAATTAGTTCACTCCAAAGACAATATAGAAAGCTTCTCAGGACAGACTCTATGTCTCTAGCTACATTGAAAACTGAAACAAACCATTTTTTATTGCATAGCCATAAAGTAATTTAATTTCAGTTATTTTTCTGAAGTTAACCTCCTGTATTCCAGTTTCCACTGTTAAAATATATACATTTAACAGTTACAATAGTGCATGTACATTTCTGTTCTCTTCCAGCAGGGCACACTGTGAATTCATTTGAAGCATAAGCACTCTACAAAATATCTTCTCAACACAAACACCTGTACAGAACAGTCCAATATACACATGACATACAGTTCTAATACATTTGTAACACAAGCATCATATATAAATAATTTTGATATTCACCTATATCATATAATTATTTACAAAATTACAGCCAGCTGTGCTGGCAGTACATGCTTTGTCACAGTTCACAGCACCTTCTCACAAATAACCTTTCTTGAAGAGTAGAGAGCAAGCAGGCGTTTAATATGTTAAATAGATATAGTTTAGATTTCTTTTTAGAGCACTCTTTAATAGCATGCCTTTCAGTGTACTAAGAAAGTACTCTCAGGAGAAAGAAAAAAAAAGACATTCCTGTCTCTACTAAAATTATCTTCTCATATGTGTTTTGGGTCTTAATGTGTAAAAGACAACTGCAAAAGCACCTCACAGATCTTTCCCACCAGGAAGATAGTATCTGTAGGAAAGAATGAATAGGACCTAATCATCAAGTTAGAGTTTCCCTTATAGAAGTTTTCTCTCTGGGCTAAAGTCCATATAAGCAAATATTTTGTGAAGCATAGTTTGTAGCATTATAATAGAAACAGAGAAACAGAAATGGGAAATATAATAGAAATACGTTTGCTATACTTTTAGGTGGGACTTTTGTTATAACTGTAGTTAAGCAGTCCTTAATGACAGCTGTATTGTGAACTACCAAAATAAATATTATGATGCCAGCACTTTAAATAACTTAGCTTCTTCCTTGATCTGTCTCTTATCATTGTATTGCTGAAAACAATGCCAGCAAAGCACATTACCAGCTTACAGCAAACGTCATTCCTTCTTTTAATGCATAAAATAAAACTAGATAGATGTACAAGCTAGTTTTAGAGGGAGTACAGATACCAGAGATGAAATTGCCAGCATCTGCTGGAAAATAGTGAAAGCAAAGGACTTCCAGAAAAAATATTTACTTTTGCTTTATTGACTACCTGGAAACCTTTGACTGTGTGAACCATAAAAACTGTGGCAAGTTCTTAAAGAACTTGAGATAATAACCATATTTGCCTTTAGAATTTGAAAGCAGAAAAAGAAGCAACAGTAACAACTAAATATGGAATAGCTTATTGGTTCATAGGTTCAATGGTGTATACTAAGGTAATAATTACAAGGACCTTTATAAGTCTAGCTGTGCAACCCAAATATGTTCCACAAGTTATATGTTATGTAGGGGGTGATTATTGGTTATGACATGATATACTGACTGCCTCTGTCCATCACATTCATAGGTGCCAAACCAGGGGTGAATTTTCCATTGCCTATCCAATGGTCCAAGTTACACTTAAATAGGGAGGGACTTTGTTTCACATGGATGGGGAGCCTATTCCAGAGAATAGGAATTGTCTGAGATACATATCTGTCTCTCAAATGTGTCTTATTTATTTTGCAAGCAATATTAAGGTCTTTAGAACTAGAAGTTCTGATCGTGTTTGGTTTGCAGATATGAAAAAGTTCATCAGAGCAGGGTCTGGGGATGCCTTGTATGCCAGGCATATAGTGCATCTCAGTAGTCTGTAAGAGACCAAGTATGGAGACAGGGCTTTAAAATGATCTACATATGACATTGTGCTTATGCCCTGTATTCTTTTTGTAAGGAACCTTTGCAGATTTACCAGTTGCTGTTTGTGTCTGGTCAGGTACATATTGAAGGCAGCATTGTGCTCAGTGGTGGGTCTGATGATGAGGGCCGAGTATAGTGAAACAATGACAGGTGAGCAGGCTTAAGCCAAACCCCCCCCCCCATGGCAGGTTTAACTAAAATTCAAGTCACTAGTCAAACTCAGGTCACCTGGATTACAGTCTTGGCTGTATCGCTCTTCGCCAAAGGAGCTAGTTAGGTTGCAAAACAGTTATCAGTGGCTGGGGATGAAAAGAAACATAATAAATGCTTTGGCCTAACACTGCTATAGACATTTCACAAGAACAGATCCAGTGAGTCTCCTGCTGAAATGTCTACTGGGATGGTAGTATTAAAGTCAGGCAGCAAAATACTTTACTATTAACTGTCAACTAGTACTCAGAGAACTAGTAGGGAGTTAAGCATTTGCAAAGCAGTAAGGAAATTTTAATTTTGGAGAATAGTATCTGTAAAAATTATTATATTATACAGCTTGAGAAAGTAAAGAAAAACAAGCAGTCTTGTTCAACAGAAAACATATTATTTAAATTATTTTGAAATAAACAAACAAGGGAAATGGAACTACACAAATGGCTGTTTGTGAAGTATTATAGCTTGCACTTGATCCTGTACTTCCTCCTATCTATGTATTAAACAAACATAAAAAAAGAACACTGTAATATCTTGGCATCTGACTAGTTGCTCTTTGATTAATTTTTTCCATAGCTCAAAATTATTTATTACAAAATATATGTAGCCAATGTCAAAGGTCACTATTTATTTATAGGATAAACTCTCTTGAATAAAGTATGCCAGCCACAACCCTGGAAAATTTTCACCATAATAACAATAAACACAATTTTTGTGTGTGGTTTCCACATATTATATCAGGTTCTTTCTTCTCCACCCTTTTCTTTTTTACAAGCTGAGCTGCTGGATAAATTATTTTAGATAAATTGAATGCGTTCTTTTGCGTGTGTGTGTGTGTGTGTGTGTGTGTGTGTGTGTGTGTGTGTGTGTGTGTGTGTGCGGTGATATGTATATTGTCGAAATCATATCATCTTCTAAGCAGGTGTGTGCAGTTGTGTGTGTGTCTGCAGCCCATGTGCACATATGCTTTGCATGTACACCTGTGAGGATCGATGCTTTATTTTGTCAACTGAAAGACTGAACAGCAAGCTCTGATAGCATTAATCTAATAAGTGGTTCTTTTTTAAGTAGAACAGTACAACTCTTCTTTGTCATATAAAATGATAATACACGGCCTAGAGGCTCAAAACCTGATATGTTTTCTATATATCTTCTGCTTTGTTGAGAAATCAGGTTACTTCATTGACTTGAAGCCGAGCCAGCTATGACTTTTTTACAGTTTACTATTATATAGCTGTACAGTGATGTGCATTATGTAGTGCTTTGCTTTTGGATGAATTTTAAGATGATATTTTTTCCCCTTCATATTTTGGGTGCAGATCTTTTGCATGTATTGGAGAAAGGAATTAGATAATGCATGGATGCATCTTAAATAGCATTAAGTATGAATTAATCACACCCCTAACAACACTGTTCAATCTCTGCATCCATACAGGTTTTGTACCAGGTGAATGGAGAACAGCTACAGTCATTCCCCTGCATAAGGGAAGACCTTCCACAGACTCAGGCAATTACAGACCCATAAGTCTGAACAACCTTAGATGCAAAGCCATGGAAATACTTATCATGGCATTAATCAATCAGGACATAGGGAACCTCCAAACACTAGACTCATCTCAGTTTGTATTCATCAAGGGCAGGTTATACTTACTAGAAGGCCACCAAAGCAGTGGATGAAGGCAGAATAGTACACACCACATACTCTTTGGTCAAAGCTTTTGACACAATTCCCCATAGCAGAAAAGATAAATAAACTGGGAATAAACCCCTATGTCACCTGCTGGATTGCGAACAGGCTCACAGATAGGATACAGATCAAAATGGGGCAAGTTACCTCCACAAAGAGACCAGTCATCAGTGGAGTACTGCAGAGTTCTGTGCTTAGGCCTCTTCTATTTGGCATTTACTTTTCTGAAGTAAAAGCCAATACCAAAGGGCTCTGGCTGACTAAGTTTGCAGGTAACTACAAGCTAGGAGCAGTCATTGAATTCCCAAATGACTTAGCCATCCTGCAGGAAGGTTTGTCTCAAATACTGGTGTCAAACCATGGTCTGAAACTAAATGTCAAAAAATGCATTATTGCATCCTTTGGGAAGTCATCTACCCCAAGGAACTACTACATTGACAGTATGCCCCTAAGAGTTGACTCAGTTGTTTGGGATTTGGGAATGTAACTGGACAGTGACTTAACCTTTGAACAACATGTGTCTATTGTTTTAAGAAAGTCCTTCTATATTACACAGATTATAAACAAAGGGATAGTGTGTAGTGATGTCATTGTTCCCCTTTACTCAGCCCTCATTAGGTCACTCATTGAATATAATACCCCCTTTGGCACATATCTGTCTAGACACATGTAACAACTAGAACTCCCACAGCAATACCTTACTAAAAGGATACAAGGCCTAAACAACATGTCCTACATGGATCGACTCAAAGCTCTGTCACTATACTTGGCATCTTACAGACTGCTAAGAAGTGACCTGTGTCTGGCATATAAGTCACCCTCCGATTCATTGCTGATGGAGTTACTGCCTCTCAGCATGTCAAATGGCATCAGAAATACTTGGTCCAGGGATCTAAACCTCTTCTGCAACATCATCTGAAAAAGTTTTTTTAAAAAGCTCACTCATTGGAATAAACTTATCTTATTTGAAGTTGAATCTCCTCTTTTTTTTTGTTCATTGCCACTGGAGGGTCACACACTTGGATTTGGATTCTTCTGCAACATCAACAGAGCAGTTTGGAGAGACAGGCATATTTCACAGAGGATACTGCTGCTATGGAACAGACTCTCCATCCACATAAAACAAAGTTCAACACTGTCAATTTTCAAGTTCATCTTAGAGCTCTGGAGAGGAAATAGAAAATTTCCCCCAGGACTGTCCCCTGTAACACTAATGAACAGATGCAGCTCCTAAATGCTTTATCCCAAGCATGAGGCTCCTCAAATTATCTATAGTATGATCCCAGTTATTTTAATTGGAGTAATATATTATCAACCATGGGATGGGTTAGGCCATTCTCTAACCAAATGGGATAGGTTATTTTGAGCACAAAAAGGGAAAATGGCTAGGCTTAAAATGGCCCACATGGGTAGCTAGCTTAGCACATCCCTATAAACCTGTAAACCACTGAGTGATATGAGTTCTGAAGAGGGCTAAGAAACATCATGGAAGAATCTGAGGGTTTACATCAGCTACAAGTTGCTGTATAATGGGGACTGAAACGAGTTTAAAAGATGGACTAAAGAAAAATATTACAGCAAGAGTTGTTTTACAGCAGAATGAAGCAAAGGGCAAACATCCTATTGCAGAAAAACCCAAGAAATAGGAAGGTAGCTTAAAAGAACAGGTGGTAATAAAGGGAATACAGGAAGAAGTGGTAAATGAAAGCTGATTTTATGGATTGCTGGAAACTTAAACTGCAGTTGCATAGTAAATTAATACAAAGACTCATGGATTTTGCCAGGTGAGAAGAAGACCACTGCCAGGTGAGAAGAAGGCAGTGCAATGTGGGAGAGATTGATATTGATGATGATGATGATGATGAAGATATGAAGGACAGACTGTGATCATGGTCTTGGAATCTGAGAGGAAAGCAGGGGATTCATGGTTGATATCTCTGATATACAGACTACTGATCAGATGAAGAAAGGAAGATTGATAGTAGGCCCAAAAGTAGGAGTAAAAGGAGAAGAAACAGAGTCCTGTGAGGTTTTAAAATATCAAGAAGTGCACTGGAAAGTGGCTACAACATATTCAGAGTGGGACTTAAAACAGAAGAATTCCCACTGGAAACTGGACTGAATATTGAGTAAGAGCTACAAAGAGGCTTGGAGAAGATTCTCAACTTAGTCCTAACTAGTACTGATGGAGGCAAAAGGAAAAGAGGTGACTGAGCCACTGGTTGCAGATCTGGTGCCTTGGTGCATTCCTTATAATGGAGTAACGCTGTAATGTGCCATGAGAACTGAAGTCTGGGACTTTGGTAGGGTTAAGATGAAATAACTGGCTTGGTTAGTGAAAGATTGAGGTAAGACAGGTATTCAGAAGGAAGGAAATAGAAGTATGAGATATGGCAATGCATGAAAAAAGATGTGTAATAGTTTAGTACGAGCACTACAGAAAGGTATCTATAGTATTCTTATCTCACATGTCTACCCTCCTTCCTTCTGAATACCTGTCTTACCTCACTCTTTCACTAACCAAGCCAGTTATTTCACACAGCACAGAGGAGTTGCAGTTGAAGCTGGCCAGATTATGATGATGAGGGTACAGTGAGTTAAGGGTAGTAGGGCATGTTCAACTGCAATGGAAAATTTAGGAAGAACTGTCAGAGTGTTATATTACTGAAAAGGAAAGGGATGTGAGAAATGCAGAAATACAACAGATTAGTTGGGCATACCAAATGAATTCTTCACATCTTTCTGTAAAGAGGAACAATGGGTAACGTAAAGCATGTATGCATGGCAACAAATGTGCAGATGAAAAAATGACTATGGAAGAAGAAGAAAAGGAAGTCAATGGACTCTGGGGAGATAAGATGCATAGTTTGGATAAACTGTCTTCTATGGTGCTAATAGATTGGACAGTGAGATTTGGTCAGCCACTCACAGAAGTGTATGATTTATCATTAGTAAATAAAGTGGTGTGGCAACTCTGCAGCCTAGTAATGGCAGTGCATAAAGGTGTATCTAAGAAACAGAGTAAATAAAGTGGTGTGGCAAGACTTTGGTCTAGTAATGGCAGGGCATAAAGGGAGAGCTAAGAAACAGAGTAAATAAAGTGGTCTGGCAAGTCTGTGGCCTGGTAATGGCAGTGCACAAAGGATGATCTAAGAAACAGAGTAAATAAAGTGGTGTGGCAAGACTTTGGCCTAGTAATGGCAGGGCATAAAGGGAGATCTAAGAAAAAGAGTATATAAAGTGGTCTGGCAAGTCTGCAGCCTGGTAATGGCAGTGCATAAAGGATGATCTAAGAAACAGAATGGCAGTTACAGAAATATTACTCTCATTTCTATTCCAGAGAAGCTTATCTTGCAGATGACCAATGGTGTAGCCTCAGACAATACATGTTTTCCCAGTTCAGCTTGATCCATTTCTGTGACTTGAACACCACTGGTACAAAGTGAGAATCACATAGATTAGCAAGGCCTTTGTCACTGTATCTCATAGGAGACTGGAGGTATTGCAGAGATAGATATGGGAACAGAATTAACAGGTGGATAAAATACTGGCTAATTGACCAGAAGCAGATGGTACATGTAGAAGTAAAAGCAGTAAGCAATAGAGCATCACTGTCATCACAGTGCCAGTACTGGTACTGCATAACATATTTGTTCTAGATGTCATAATAGGGTTAAAGGTCAAGGTCAGGCAGCATATTCACCACAACAATTTGAAACTGACAGATGTAAAAGTCAGTGGGACCTAGTCTGGCTTTTAGGATAGGTGGGCAGATGAAAGCTCATGGGTATTAAAGCATCTCACATATGAAACAAAGAAAACAAATGCAGGTCAACAATGCATCCAGATTTATGAGTAATCATTTTTATCCTGCCTTCACAAATATTTCTTATATGAAAATTTTTGCGTATGTGCCATATATTTTAACATGTGTGTGTGTGTGTGTATGTGTGTGTGTGTGTGTGTGTGTGTGTGTGTGTGTGTGTGTGTGTGTGTGTGTGTGTGTGTGTGTGTATGTATGTATGTGGGTCCACTATGCAATTTTGAAAAGTCAAAATCTCAAACATCAGATTCAGATGTTCGAGATTTTGAAATCTCGAAATGCAAAAAAAGACCAAAAGTAAAACAAAAAAAGTTAGACATCACATTGTTGCAGGGGGGTAAGCCCCCCTGCACCTCCACACACCCCTTGCTACTTAAATATACCAACTCCGAGATTGTACTACAGTGAAGAGAATGGTAAAGTTACCATTCCACACTGTTGAGTGATCTCAATTGTTTAACTTCGAGATTTCAAAATTTGAACATCTGAACGTCGGGATTCTGATGTTCAGGATTTTGAGATTTTGAAATTAAGAAGTGGACCCGTCTATATATGTATGTATATATATATATATATATATATATATATATATATCTATATATGGGAACACTTTATAATCTCGAAATACTGAAATGTCGAATGTTGAAAATAGCAAAAGTTCATAATCGCGAATTCAAATATCTCAAATTCGTGGTTATGGACTTACGCTACGTTGTTTCCGGGTTTGTGTGTTGATGGTGCACGGTGCCGTGTGTGGATCAAGGTGTTATGTCAGGTAAGTGAATGTTTTATAAGGGTTTTGAGTGGGAGGTAGAGTGTATGTGAGTGTGCTGATATGTTTGATGTGTATGTGAGGGACTGGAGAATGTGCATGTGTGAGTTTGCTTTTGTTTCTTGTATGTGCGATCTCGGAGTTAGTATATATATATATAAGTAGGGTAGGTGTGGGGGGTGCAGGGGGACTTGCCCCCATTCATTACTTTAGACCCATGAGCAGCACTGGGTGTCCCTTTCCTGTGCAGGGATGCCCTGCTTGCTAGGTATAGGTCTCCCTTCTTCACCAACTCATCTACAGTAAGGCATTGTCTATCAGCTAACCAGATCCTCAGGCAAAGTGCTAAGGGTTTGTTCCCTCACCAAAAGGTCTGGCAGCCCATCAAAAGTGGTGACCTGACATCCATTCACTCACCTATGAAAATAAGTGCTTAGTTCAGCAACATATTCACACACACTTTCATCTGCCTTGCGTCTATGCTCATGAAACTTTTTCCTCTAAACTTCAGGTGTTAGCTTAAAAAATTCTAGCAAACAATTCTTTACAGCATTATAATTTAAGAAATCATTGTTAGACAGTTTGGACAAAACAGTTACAGCTTTACCATGGAGTAAGGGGGTTAGGAACTGTACCCAGAGCCTTTGGTCAACATCATACTATTTACATACCCTCTCAAATGTATGAATGGAACTATCAAAATTATCCCCCTCTGTAAACTGTGGAAGAAATTTACTATCCTTTGTTGCTTCTGAGGTTGGGTTACTCACTTTCCCATTACCTCCATTACTCTGGCGAAGAGTCAGCATCTCCTTCTCATGCTGCTTCTGCCTCTCCTTTTCCTGAGCTTCCAGGTGTAGCAGTTTCTCATTCTCCTCACTCTCTAGATGCCTCAGTCTCTCTGCTGATTCTATTTCCAAACACTTGGCCTCCAACTCACCACTATCAAACAATTAATACTTGAAGTGGATAGCCCACCACTGCCAAACAATTAGTATGTGACACCCATGCAGTGGCCCAGTAATCAAGTAGCCTCAATCCTCAACACAAACACCAGTGAGGGGCGTCCACATTGGGAGAATAACAAGTACACGCACACAGTAAAGTATAATTTCCCTTAAGAGCACACAGAGACAACACAGTCAGTCTGGGGCTTGTTTCTCCCTTTCTCTCCAGATCCCCAGTAAGACTCCCCACTGGCACAGCTATAGGGTCCATATCTCAGCCGAGAAGTCAAGCCAAAACCTCCAGTACCCTCTCTATCCAACCAGTGCTTCATGTCCCTGCCCAAGTAGCTCACACACACACACACACACACACACACACACACACACACACACACACACACACACACACACACACACACACACACACACACACATACACACACACACACACACACACACACACACACACACACACACACACACGCACACACACTTTGAGATATGAGTTATATACAAACACACAGACACTCCTGGGGAAGTCTGGCACAGGTACTCTAGCTATGCCCGCTTCTGCCCAGACTATAAGGTATAAATCACTGCCAACTACTCTTATCAGCTACTAATAAGGCCCTTCCCAAAGGGTGACCAATTCTATGGTGTAATGTTATTATTATCCAATTAGTAAGTGTGATGAACAGCAAGGCTATTGGAGTGGCTTTGTACAGTATCACCAAATACATGGAAGTACTCTAAGAGCTTAACTTATCTCTACACAAAACAGCCACAGTTCAAAGGTTTAAATATATTTAATACTAAATAATAATAAAACACAAAACACTACTAATTAGTTCAACACAATGACAATAGAGAGTTCAGAAATCACAGGAAATACTTTAAAACAACATTGTAGGACAGTCTCACATAAATATAGAAAACAGCTAGACTAATCTTCTATTTCTGTCTATCTCTAAGAGAAATCACTATTCTAAATATCTTACAGAGCAAAGCAAGTGCTGGTGAGTTGTTGTCAGATTCAGAACAAAATGCAAAATGCTATTTCTTTCTTTCTCTCTGAGATAGTCTTAAATTGATAATACACATTACTGCTGAGTTATTTCAGATTACATCATTTTTGTCACCTCTACTTAATTTCCCAGGCTAACAGAACTCAAAATGTAATAGTTCTTTAAGATCTGCACCTGCCAGGAAGTCACAGCAATAAAAGACACTTTACATGTGAAACCTAGTAATTATCTCTGTCTTAGGACAATAGAAAGATTTTCCAGCTGCAGACATCCTGTCTCTGAGCTTGAGATCATGCACATTTGTAAAATTCTTTACTTATCAGCTTTCTTCCAGCAGGGTGCACTGTGGTTACATTTTTGAAGTTCAGCACATAACGCAGTTTTCTTACATTTTTCAAACAAGCCTGTGGATCATATTAATATTTACAACGACATAGAATTATTTATAAAATTATATCTAGCTGGGCTTGCAACCCCTCACTTTATCACAGAAAGAGCTTCTATACTTTAACTAGACTACTCCATTTTACTATCTTTCTTAGTCCACAAGCCTTTAAATTTTGGAACAAATGAAAGTGATCTGTGTTGGTCAAAGCTTATATAATGACACACATCAACCTTCTACCTTCCTTTCCCTATTTTATCTGTTAAACATCTCCGCTCAATATCTAATGTAACTCATTAACAATTCTTCAGAGCAGGTTGAAAAGATTAAGGAAATTTTCTCATCAGTCCTGGCAGAATTTCCTCCAGTTTGTATAAATACCATCTCAGGTCACTTTTAAAAACAGGCTATAGACATAGAGGGATTAACCTGGTCAACAAAACTAAGTAAATAAGAAACTAATTAATTAAGTGAGCAGGTATTGTATAGACCTTTTTGTCTTAGTTTCACTAACTAGCTTGATATAGAATGTTTGTGAAACTAACTAATTAATTAAGTGAGCAGGTATTGCATAGCCCTTTATGTCTGACTGTCACTATCTTTATACAGAATGTCTGTCTGTCATTCTCTCCACCTTTCTCCATTGAGCCACGAAGTGCTGGTACCTGCCTGAGTTACTGTGACATACAAGAACTGTAGTTCTGAGTGTCTGCATAGTGTTCTGTTACACATATAATACTGGGATAAACACACTCTAGGTCATCTAACCTACGTGATACAGACAAGTTAATAGTTCAGACAGGGCAACACAGACCAGAAGTTTCTCCGGCTGCCATTTTTGTCTTTCTGTCTACCTCAAATGTGCAATAAAAAATTGTATTTGCTGTGGGATTGAATATGTAACTTCATAGATAGCTCACAACCAATAAGGGGCAAAGCTCAACAGAATCAGGGACACATCTAGAAATAATCAAGGACTTTTAAAGTATTAGTACTGTCAACCTGAGACATTGACATTATAAGAGAATGTTAATTAGTATACATTTTCTAAAGTGAAAGAGGCCTACAACTCTAATTATTGCTATTACTTATTAAGTGCAATTTACCTCATTTTCTTCAAAAGTCACCAGTCTTAAGTGGGATTAAAATAGTCAGAGCTAAAATATTAGTCAAAATCAAAGACGCACCTGAAAATCAGGAAAAGTTGAAAGGTGTGAGTAGCTAGAGAGAGAGGGATAGAGCAATACAGGTGCATAATATCACATTATCATCTTTTTTTGAGGCAGGACAGCAAGCCCTGAAGTGGAAAGGATGGGGTGTTGGTTACATACATAGAAAGAAATGCAAAATATAAGTCAGATTTCTAGCATCTAGTTAAGTGTCTAACGATACTCACAAATACATCTTCACTAAGATCCAGAATAATCTCTGATTTAACAGATTTTTGTTATAATAAATACATAAATTATGCAGAATCTAAAGCTACTCAAGTGCTTTTTTCCCTTCAACACTGCTGTTTACAACCACATGTGCACACCTACAGATATATGTATAATTAATACATATACTTACATACAGACACACACAGACACATGACCATTTTAAATGGTATAAATCAAAACAGCTTTGTATTAGAGGATTTGGACAAAGGACACTGCTGGCAATACAAAAGTGGAGACGTGTTGACTTTTAAATTCTGTGATGATGCAATAAAAGGTATCAGATAATCATCTTCTTGATCAATTTCTACAAAGACCAAGAATGCATTGTTTGTGTACTTTACAAGCCCTTTCGTAAGATAATAGCATCATAGCAGAGTTGCAGATCTGATAATAGAGCTGACACCAACAAGCTTATAGCAGTCACAACTAGCAGCTTCAACTAAACTTTAGTATTGTTTAGACCTTAATTTATTCATAAATAATACATTGTAAATTGCAATTAAGCAAGCCTAGGCTGGTTCAGCCTATTACTGCAGTAACAAGGAATGTGATAAAACAACTACAGCCTTAATCTTCCCAGCCTGTGTAAAAGCTCTGCAAAGAAAGACTATCTTTAAAGTGCCCCATTAAGTTATTATGTTTCCTCCTTTGTTTCAACAGTCCATCCACAACCCCTTTTCCTCATTTTTGCACATGGGATTGAGGTATCACTTCAACAATGACAATCATGTAGAACCAGGGTTTACACTGCCAGGAGCTAACCCTGCTGTGGTAGTTCTTCCACACCACACACTTGCATGCACACTCACAGCTACAACTAATTTAGTGTCCAAACTACCTACTGTATGTCTTTGGAATGTGGGAGAAAACTGGCGCACCAGGAGAAAAAACATGCAAACACAGGGAAGACATGCAGACTTTGCACAGAAGGCACTCCAGCTGAAAATGAAACGGGGGAACCTCTTGTTGTGAGGCAACAAGAATATCTGCTGTGCAACTGTGCCGCCACTGACATGGTATAAATAAGTATTAAAAGGCTGTACATTTCAGCAGTATATTTTCAGGGTATCTAACACATCCTGTTGCTGTGTTGAAGCAGATGAAGATCTTTAGACTGTGGTGTTGCTGCTGGTTTAATGAAACAAACAAACTGGAGTACGAACAATACAGTAAGAATCTATGACTCTTATCTGGTCATACAAAGTCATCATTACAGGTAAACACTTTGAGGACTGCTAAATGTTTCTGTATCAGCCATCTTGATACGGCTGTCCTTGCTTTCATTTTGTTTATAACTGCATCATATTATAACTAAAAAGCACTGGACTTGATGGTAACTCTTTCTCACCGTGGAGCTCACAGTTTCATTGCACTTCCTATTCTGTCATTAACTAATGATTTAAGGAAAGATCATTTACACATTGACTGCATCACTCCCTCTATTAATTTTCTCAGGCCACAAGCCTTTAATATATCGAGCTATTGAAGGTGATCTATGTTGGAGACCTTTGCAACTGTTTTTCAAGAATCAACTTTGGATTGGATTAGTGCTTCTGTTTTACTCCTGATGAGAAAAGGAACAGAGAGACATTATATTCTTTATATTCTTTCTGAAAAGTGATCCTGTATTTTTAAATTATTTATTGTATTTTTCTGCATTTTATCAATATAAACTGCATTTCCTTTTCCTTTGTCTAGCTTAAGCAAGTATGCTGCTCCTTCCTTGCTTAATCTGTGCATTTCATTGTTTTTTTTATAAAAAAATGTGCTTTCCCTATCAGTATTGCTGCTGTTAGATTGCTTGTTGTGAAATCAGCTTCTGTACGGGATTTCTAGCTAACTGTTCAAGTTGATTATAGTAGCATTGCATTTATGGGATTCTTTTCACAGTGTTTTACATTAACATGACTGGGAATATTCATCTTTTGGCAGGAGATGTTTGCCTGGTCTGTTTGAGTTGGGATGCACACAAATGGGCTCAAAGTGTAGTCATGTTATTGACTGGAGTGCTAAGTAGTCAGTTTTCCATTTTATTCACTGCTGGTATAAATTTGGCTTGTTTGCATTGCTCTGTATTCATTTCTGCAGAGCTCAGCAAAGCTTGTCATCCTATTTTCTGTTCCAGAAGTTTTTTACTTGCATCTAGTGCCATCCAGGCAAAGTTAAGTACTTTGGATTGATAAATCGCACTTGTAGAACTTAATTTAAGTAACCACTGTTGTTTCTTTACTTTATCTGTTCATTTCCCTAATATTTTTACTAAAATGTGTTTTTCCTATCACTGTTGCTGCTGTTAGATGGTTTACCTTGAAATCACCTTCTGTAAGAGATTTCTAGCTAGTTGTTTAAGTTCCTTGTAGCAGCACAGCACTTGATGGATGGTAGAAATTTGACACATTTATGCCGAGCTGTTCACTGTGCAGCAGCAGTAGCACCAAGAAAGCAATTTTTCATGTAGAACTATCCATAACACTGGACCTGTAAAGTGGTAAGAACAGAGCAAAAACTTTGCACACCAACAAGCTTAGAGCAGCTAGTCCTTACATCAAGAGGAAATGCCATTACATTTAGCAGAATTTAGCATTTTATAAACTAGTCTGCCACAATGTAGCCTTTTATAAACTCCAGTATGCCACACCCTTGCAGATCACAGATTATGCCAGGAATTGTCTGCACCTGCTCTGTGTAGGCTTTCAGATACTGGCTAAAACTTTGTTCAACCCCATAGAGCACTTTTTAGACAATGCCAAACTGACAAACCTGCTGAGATAGCATAAACTCAACTGAACCTTAAGTGGTTACTGCTCAATGCCAGGAGTCCAAACAAAAAACTCTACTTTCTCTCTCCAAGCTTACATTACCCTCAGATATATAGACATCTGTGCAGTTACTGAGGCATTCATTTATTTATTTATATTTGTTTACTGGGTAGTGCAATGATGATATTGATCAATTTCAGCCTTTGCCTGGGTAAAATGCAAAACATTTCACAAATAAAAATTAACTAGCTTGATACAGAATGTTTGTGAAACTGACATTAACTAAGTGAGCATGTATTGCATAGCCCTTTTTGGCTTGGTTTCACTAACTAGCTTGACAAAGAATGCTTGCGAAACTAATTAATTAAGTAAGCATGTATTT
This sequence comes from Protopterus annectens, assembly GCF_019279795.1. Taxonomy (NCBI): domain Eukaryota; kingdom Metazoa; phylum Chordata; order Ceratodontiformes; family Protopteridae; genus Protopterus; species Protopterus annectens. The sequence goes on from NC_056744.1 coordinate 1,185,276,704, forward strand.
TTGGCTTAGTTTCACTAACTAGCTTGATACAGAATGTTTGAGAAACTAATTAAGTGAGTAGGTATTGCATAGCCCTTTTTGCCTTCGTTTTACTAATTGGCATGATACAGAATGTTTGAGAAACTAACTAATTATTTAAGTGAGCAGGTATTACATAGACATTTTTCTCTTAGTTTTACTAACTAGCTTGATACAGAATGTCGGTGAAAATAACTAACTAATTAAGCGAGCAGGTATTGCATAGCCCTTTTTGGCTTAGTTTCACTAACTAGCTTGATACAGAATGTTTGAGAAACTAACTAATTAAGTGAGCAGCTATTGCATAGCCCTTTTTGTCTTAGTTTTACTAATTAGCATGATACAGAATGTTTGAGAAACTAATTATTTAAGTGAGCAGGTATTACATAGTCATTTTGCTCTTAGTTTTACTAACTAGCTTGATACAGAATGTCTGTGAAAATAACTAATTAATTAAGTGAACAGGTACTGCATAGCCCTTTTTGTCTTAGTTTCACTAACTAGCTTGATACAGAATGTTTGTCCACCATCCTTCCCACCTTCCTCCATTAAGCCATGAAGTGTCGTTACCTGCCTGAGGTACTGTGACATAAAAAGAACTGTAGTTTTGAGTGTTTGCATATTGTTCTGTTACACATATAATACTGGGATAAACATATTCCAGGTCATCTAACTTTCATGATACAAACAAGTTAATATTTCAGACAGGGTAACATAGACTAAAAAGTTTCTCCAGCTGCCAGTTTTGTTTGCCTGTTTACCTCAAATGTGCAATAAAAAGTTGGGTTTTGCAGTGGGATGGAATATGTAACCTCATCACATAGCTAGGGAGAGAACAATAGAACAACGTAGTGGCGTGCTATCGTATTATCATAATTTTGGGGGAATAACAAGCCCTAAAGTGGATAAAAGTGGCTATTGGTTACATACATAGAAAGAAAGGTGGAATTTCTAGCATCTGGTTCAGTGTCTAACAAAACTCACAAATATATAGACTCCCTCACTAAGATCCTGAATAATCTGTCTCATTTCACAGATTTTTGATATAATAAATATATAAATTGTATAGAATATGAAGCCACTCTTTAAGTCTTTTTTTTTAAACACAGCTTCCTGGGAGCCAAATATTTACACATACAGATATATGTATAATTAATTCATATACTTACAAACACACACACACGCGTGTGCGCAACCATTTTAGATGTTATAAAAATGCCTTGTACTAGAGGACTTGTACAAAGGGCATTGTTGTGAACAAAAAGTGAATCATTATTTTCTTTTAAAATCTGTGTTGGTGCATAGAAGGTATCAATCATTTTCTCCCTGTTTCTACAAAGACCAACAAAGCATTGTTTATGTACTTTACAAGCCCTTTCATAAGATAATAGAATCACACCAGAGTTGGAAATGTAATAATACAGCTGAGGCCAGCAAGCTTATAGCAGTCACACCTAGCAATCACAGTCAAGCCGTAGTCTTTCTTAGACCTTGATTAATGAGAAGTAGTAATACACTGTAAATTACAATGTAGCAAGCCTAGGTTGATTCAGCCTATAACTGGATTAACAAAAAATATGATAAAACAACTTCAGTCTTAACCTTTCCAGTCTGTGTAAAAGCTCTGTAAAGAAAGAATACCTTTAAGGTGTCCCATTAGGTTAGAGTTTTTCTTTAAAACAGTCGTCCTACTCTGTTTGAAGTGGTATTAATAAGTGTTAAAGTTATACATTTTAGGGGTATATTTTCTTGGATATGGAGGAAATGTCCATGGATATTCACTGTACCATATAGAAAATGTCCTAACTGTGACTGATGCACGGTGGTTTAAACATAACTCAGTGGCAAATATTCCCAGATCTCTAATGAATCTGCCATTTGGAAGAGGTAATCATTTAGGTAGTATGAAGTAGGGAAACCTTGCTTTCCAAATAAGACTACATTACATTTTTTGCAGTGAGTCTGAGACCATGGTTATTACACCAAGCATTGATTAAGTCAAGGCATTGTTGAAGTGAATATTTTTAGAACTGTACACAAGACCACACAGTTTACAAAGTCATCTGCAAACCTGGTTAGTCACAGCCCATTACTCAGCTTTACATCAGAGTAGTAGATGGGGTGGACTCAGGACTGAGCCCTGAGGGACACCACGTGTGATGCTTTCTGTGGAGTAGGTACCTTTGACCCACATTGTATGTGGTGAACTAGACAATTAGTTGTCTTTCCAACAGATAACATATGGATTAATGTTTAATTGGATTTGGATAAACTAGTCCATAATAACTGCATGAGGTGTGCTTTTTTTAAAGATTCTAGCCAGATCCAGGTAGCAGTGCGAATTGACTAACTGACTGCCTTTTATCCTGGTCATCAATAATCCTTTCCAAGAAATCAGTTAGACTGAGACAATAATCCCTTTTTATAAAAAAAAAAAAAAAAATGTTCTCAGAATTCTATCATTAACTCTTCTAATTAATTTTTCTATTTTCTGTTCTGCTCAAAATAAATAGACTTGCTGTAATTTATATATAATCAAATTCTTTATGAGTTACTGCTTGCAAAAAAATGTGGCCTATGGCTACATTAGACATGTGAAAGATTATCAGCAGCTGGAGCAAGGTGTCATGTATCATCATGTAATCATGTCATTTAATCAGCACAATATAGTCTGATAGCCACAGGCAAGTATGAGTTTGGCTTCTGGTTACTAAGTATAACAGCCTAATTAGATTCTGGTTCCATGACTTCATTTTCAACTGGACATCCTCTACCCAGCAGATCTACAGTGAGAGTATTGTGCAGACTTTTGGGAGAGTACAATAGACTATTTCTCTTACTGTAATACCTATGTACAGATGCATGTATATATGTATGTATGCATGGGTGTGTCTGTATACTTACCTAGTCTGTCACTCTTGCCTCTTAATTAGGTTGTCCAGTTAGGTAAAGTGGATTAGCACTGCAGAGCTGAGGGAAATGCTTCCTACAGTATATTGCTCTAGACATGAAAGAGATTACTATGTAGGAAATACACTTAAATATAGCTGAACAGAAACACTAACAATGCATTACCCATAGATTCATAGGTGTATACTAGGCTAATCGACACCAGGGCTTTTATAAGCCTACCCATGCAATAGTTAAGGGAAAACAGGAAAGTTTTCCTTATTTCAGGAATGGAGACTAGTCGACTGGGAAACCACATTTATTTCCATAACAGAATATGAATCTGGGCAATTTGTGCTCTACAGGATCATTTTGTATGGTGGGTCCTGGTCCTGATTAGGGAGAAACACAGTAGGTGGTAGGGAAGTTTTTTTACAGTTATTATTGAAAAACAACAGTTGTATGTATTATTTTGTTTATTTGTTGAGTAAGTGAATGTGAACCACACAGGGCCTTTTTCAGTTGTGAGCTAAGAAAGATACAATGACAATAACATAAAATTAAATCATGCAAAGCGACATAAACTAAGAAAAGTGCAATCAATGAAAATGACTAATTGTACATGCAACATGACATCTCATACACAGTGGCCAGATCGTCAGAGTGGCTTAATAGAATCATGATTACTGAGTTAAATATGAAAGGCATAGATCAGATATTAAGTTATATCAGAGCATTTTTAACACAAGGCATAGAAGCAGGTGACACCCACAGGACAGGTAAAGATCAAATTTTTAATAAGATATTGGATATATTTACAAAGGGGACACCAAGATGCAAAGGAATCTGATGTTACAAGGCACTGTGCTCAATATTTGACGGGATATAAACAGAGAAGGCTTTGCATCTGTAGTGGAAAGAGAGATGTTGAGTATTTAAGGAAAACTGAGACACAGGTTTAGAGGGAAGCGACCTGAGGAGAGACTGTAACAAACATTTACATGTCAGTGTAGCTCAGTCATTGGGAGACAACCATGCCAGGCTAGCTCAGTGATTGGAAAACAAGTATGGCAGTGAAGTTCAATGACTGGAAAACAATCATGCCAGTGTAGCTCAGTGATTAGGAGTTTGCCATGCCAGTGTAGCTCAGTGACTGGGAACCAGGCAGCCAGTGTAGCTCAGTGACTGGGAGCCAGCCAGCCACTATAGCTCAGTGATTGGGAGACAACCATCCAATGAAGCTTAGCGATTGGGAAACAGCTATGCTCAGTGACTGGGAGACAAGTATGTCAATGTAGCTCAGTGATTGGGAGACAGTCATACCAGTGTAGCTCAATGATTGGCAGTTAGCCAGCCAGCGTAGCTCAGTGATTGGGAGACAGGTATGCCAGTGTACAGATTAGTTTTATAAATGGCATGTGAGTTTTGTATATTAGGGCCGGAGCTGGTGGCATTGATGAAAGTGATCAGTACTGGGAATGAGTGTCCATTTATGTAGGGCAGTTCTAATCTCTTCATTTGGTAAGAATATATTCAGCAAAGTGTAGAGTTTTATTGTACGTTTTGCTGATTTGTCTAATGAAAGAAAGTTGATCTCTGGCAAAAAGAAATATTTGCAGTTGCCTGTATAAATACATGCAGATGAAAGGAAGAGTTAATTGTGTCAGTGAAGTTGTCAGATTTTAGTGGTGCATTGTTATTACAAGAGCTGATGGCACTGGTGGGATTGTCAGATTTTTTTTTTTATTGCAACTTTATCTCTGCACAAATAAGTTTGAAGGCTGGAAAGGTCCTTGATAAGCATATTCATAAAATGGGTGACTGGAAAGAACATGGGGCTGTATATAGTTTGGACTGATTTGATGTATTTCTGTAGGACACCTGCAACCCATTACTATATTGGTCATTTAGCTAGATATTGTCCAGGAATAAGGCATTGTTACTCACCCTGTGATCCATGGAGGAGTTAGTAGAACCTCACATCTTCCAAAACCTAAAGTAGCATCTTGACAGCTTCGGATTTCTCCGTAAATGCTCACTTTTGTTAACAGTTTCTAACAACTATTCATCCTTTTTTTCAAACAAACAAACAAACAAACAAACAAACAAACAAACAAACAAACAAACAAACAAACAAACACACAGTTTTACAGCTCAACCCAGATTCTCAAAGAAATATGAAGAACAATTCAACAAAACATTCAAAACAAAACATAGCCTCTTGTTGTTTTTTTACTTGATTAAAAACAATAAGTCATTAGCAATTGGTCTTTGATTCTAGAATACTGAAATCTGTAAGAAAAGAGAAATGTTAAGATGTATATTGAATATAAGCATTGACATGAGAGGATTCTTTCTAATTCTGTTTGGGTGTCCATATCTGATTATATACATTTCATTATGCAAAGGTCTACACTAGAACATTTTTACTACAACTGGCATGAATAATGTCTCCAATATCATTATTTTATCAGAGTACTTCAAAAAATGAGCGGCTTTCTGGAATGCCTTTCTGGATCTAAACAGTAATTATGCACTGTTTAATGTCTTGTAACATACAGAAAGTTGGAATGTATATGGAAGATTCTTGTTCCTCTGAAGCTGTTTGATTGCAACAGTCTGTACCTCCTGCAAGTCATACCTCATTTTCTGGTGTCTGCATGATGCTTCAACCCATATTTTCTTCTTGGTCTGTTTTTTTGGTGTCTCTGTCCTTGTTGTGTTTTTTCTCAGCATTCTCTGTGGAAAAATGAAATGCGTTGTTGATTTGACAGCTGAACATGAAGCTTATTGAACTCTTTCCTGTACAGTGATGAGTGGAAGTACTGTCATTTTCAACACTGAAAAGGCTTACTGCTTCTAGAGAATTCACTTATTTCTGGTAGTCCTGATGGTTTTGCAGATATTGGACAAGAAGCTTCATCATGCCATTCACCTGAGGCTGTAACATAGTAATTCTTATCTGTTGTATCCCTAGATGTTGACCAAAGTGCTCCAGCTGCACAATCCTGAATGGTGAGCCACACTTTGGTTTTCCAGAGTTGTCTGATGGACCATAAACTTCAATGCTGACTTCCTCCTATAGCCTTTTCAGTCATGCTGATAATTGCAGATGAGGATGAGGGAATTCTGCAAATGTACTTAGAGATGCAGAATGCTTATAAAGAAATTATTGACCAGCCAGTAGGAGACCACACCTCTGCCCTCCCCTTGTCATGATGGACAGAAGTAACTGACATGTGTCCCTTGATGGTGGAGTAACTGAAGATTATTGCACAAGTTTATGAGATATGATAGTATATCCTGTAAGTTGACTGATTGGTATGTCATAGGGTAACATTTCATCCGGGTAGAAGATTTTCCCACTTGAAAGCATACCATATCTGACACCCCATTGAGAACAATCAGCACAATCAGAGGCTGTACATCAAGAACCAGCCTATGAGTTTGAGCTCATTGTTGCCTCAGTTGTGAGGGGCATCCTTAGCCAAATCTTGGTAGCCTCATTTACTGCCAGAGGCCTGAGAGGCTGAATGATGACATTTAAGTTTGAGTTGCCTTGATCATTACTGTGATGATGTCAGGTAATGCTAGCTATTCCAGGAGGAGTAGGGCAGTGGATGTGTAACATATGCCAGCATAGCTAGCTGGAGTTTTGTAAATCATTATATGTCATTTGTATATCTAACTGATTTGTACAGGTGCTTATGTTGAACATGTATTTGTAAAGCTGCTTGTGTTAAAAATGTAACAACAATGGGTCCTGCTGGACAGAAAAGAAATGCACCTGTATGTCAGACTGTATTGTAACTCTTGAAATGAATATATTGTAACAGAGGACACTGGAAGAGAAGAGGTTAATCTCAATCCAGCTAACCTTGAAAAAAATGTTTGAAATTAAATTACCTAATTTAGGCCATAAGGATTGTATCTTACAGTTCTGACTGCAGGAAGAGACAAAGTGCCTGTGAAAACCAGGACTAGGAATCCTACTGTATTGTCCTTAGAGGTGAAGTAACTGCTATCCTGGAAGGTTGAAAGTTTTTGAAATGGTTTTGTAGCTTCCAAAAGCTATAGCACATCTTAGCAAAGCTCTATGTTTATGCATTGTAACACATATGTGTTAGATTCTTGTTCAGTTTCTAGTAAACAAGGTAGTGTGGGAACCGGAGTCAGATGACCAGATGTGATGTCATTCTATAGCCAGCACTGAAATTATATTTAGATATTAGTGAGAGATGTCACTTAGCTCTCAGCAGTCTGTTTTTGAAACCTGACAAAGAAAGAAGACCACACACCCACTTCTTCTTGCCTTGCTCTAGTAAATGAACTAGGGGACAGCAATTCTTTAGTTCATGCAGGAAAATATAGTGAGATTAGTTAAGTATTTTTTTCTGTATCTGTGTGACTCTTTTTCCTGTGTCTGAAACTCTGGTGTTTATTGTAAATAGTTTTTTAGTAGTTTCATGTTCTTTTATTATTTATTATTAAATATATTTAAATTTTCATTGTGGGTGATCTTTGAGAGAATATTTTACCTTTGAGAGTACTTATATTTATTTGGTGACACTGTGGCCACTCCTGAAAGCCTTGGTGCATTGGTCAAACACTACCATTTGTATAAGTATTACTTTTAGTAAGTATAGTTGGATACCCTGAGTAAGATCCTTAGAGTAGCTGGCTTTGAAGTGTTCTGGTGGCAGTACCTACCTTATAGTCTGGGCAGAGGAGGGCATAGCTGGTGAATCTGGCCAGTCTTTTCCAGGTGTGTGTGAGTGTGTGTGTGTGTGTGTGTGTGTGTGTGTGTGTGTGTGTGTGTGTGTGTGTGTGTGTGTGTGTGAAAATGAAATCTCAAAGAGTGTGGGTGTCAGCTACTTGGAGCAGGGACACAGAGCACTGGTTTCACACAGAGGGTGGTAGAGAACTTGGCTTGGAACACTCGTCTGAAGACTCACCTCTACAGCTGTGGTCAGTGTGGGGTCTTATTTGGGGGCCTGGAGAGATAGAGGGAACCCAGCCCCAGGACGAGAGTGCATTCCTTGTGTGCTCTGAAAGGAAATTGTGCTTGGTGCAGAGAGCTGCATCTGTAAATACTGTGTGTATATATTTTGTTCCAAGTGAACATCCCTCACTGGTGTCTGTGGTGAAGACTGAGGCTCCTTGATTACTGGCCTAGAGAAGGGATGTCACAATTACAATGAGGTTTTTAGGATTAGTGGGAATGATGGGATGGTGTAAATGAATTCCTAGTGTGATATGATGAAGAACACACTAGCCATCACTTTTTATCAGCTGTGCTATACTGAGTATAATAGGGAATGTTTTATTAAGTGTTGAATAGGTCAGTTTCTGGAGACACCTACTTCATAACACTTGTTTGCCCAATAGCACATGCTCTGTCAGGCTTTATTCTTTCTATATAATAGAGTGGTTGCTTAACTAAAGAAGGATTGGTTTCAGATGTTCTTTATCCTCAGGCCTTCAGTGCTTTAAAGAATGTGGAAGGTACTATCTGGGTAATGTGGAGTCCTTTCTGAAATTGGGATGATAAGTCTTAATCTGAGAAGTTGCTCAGGTGAGCTGTTCTTCCAATCAGCCAAACATCTTTCATTAGGACCTGCTACAAGTCCAGCTCTAAGAATGGGATACCTACTGTCTGATCAGTGGGTGTTATTCAATTTATAGGGTCCAATGACAGGAGTCTAACACCCGACAAAGGTCTGTAAGTGCATGTCAGGTCTGCTGCCAATGATAGCACATTCCATTCTAGTACCTACCCATTCTAGTACCTACATCCACATGTGTGCAAACAGCACCATAAAAACTGTGGAAACTGTCAATCCCAGAAGTCAAAGAAGGAATCTATCTTGCCCCTGCACTGTTTCCTCAACCAGGCTTCCAATTCCATGACTTTCTGGGTTCTTTCTATGGACAATAATGTTTGGCACTGGAAAGTGTCCATCCATCCATCCATCCATCCATCCATCCATCCATTCAGCCACATTTGAAGACAGGGATGCTACCAGGGAGACCTTTGATAAGACTGCTAGAAACTAGTCAAATAAGGGGAAATGTTTTTTGGTCCCCTCTCACCTCACCTCTACCAGCCTTACTTCTGCTATCTCACATCTACTCTGGGTCTACCAGTTATTCTCCTACCCCCCACCCATAACTTACTCTGCCATTGCTGTGGCCGGTTGAGGATCCTAACAGTGTTCAGTGGGCTTGGCTTGGCTTGCCTGCTGTTTCTATGACCTTTTCAGAAGTAGACTGTAGGCATCTTCCAAGTGCCAAGCCAGTTTAGCCAATTAGCACAGTCCTTTCTGAAGCAGAAAATAAGAGCTGTATAATCTAGCCAACTGCAAATATGCTGGTGTCAGCAATCAAAGCCAGGGCAAACTCATAAAACTGTCTTCCCATGGCAGTCACAGACTATAGTAAGGACTGCACTTGGTTTGGCAGGGTTATACTCTGTGGCAACTTATATAGCATGATGAGGGTGGGGTGGGAGGGAGGAGGGCTAAAACATGTGAGCCTAAATTCTTTCTAAATTCTTTCCTTGGGTGGTGAGGAAGTTTCTTCCAGTTTTGGGCCTGGATAAGTCTAGAAGAGAAAGTAGGCATTGTAGGAATCATGAAGGTTTTCTAGCATAGTGACAGCCTACTTTCTCCTCAACATGTCATTCTCTAAGATTTTAGAGGCCTGCCTAAAGAGGACTTTCCCTTTGACCTCAGCATTCAGAATATTCTTTCTGAGATCCTTGTTGAGAGAATGCACTTTCAGCTATGCCATCCTGCACAGACACATAACTAAGTCTGTGAGTCTGACCACCAAATTAGCACAATAAAAACTACATTTGGCCACATGGCAGCCTGCTCTGGAAACTATAGACAGAATGCTGACTAGGTAATCCTTGAGTGTAGACTCATGAAGTTCAACAAGCCTTTAGTACCTGATCCACTAGGGAGAATTTGAATCTAGAAAACAGTCATGACTGTCCAAGGGCAGTAGTACATTTTATTATGAAACCTCCTCCGAACTTTAGATTCTTTGCCTGGTACTAAGTTATCAAATGCTTTGTTGTTTGGACACATGCTGGATGAAATAATGTAGGAGGCAACTCATGGATGATGGCTAAGAGACTCAACCCAGTCAAAAGGAAATATTTTAAGGGTTTCATCTTCTTGGTGGCAACAGAAACAAAGTCTAAATGGTTCTAGGTGACAAGTAATAGCATTCAAGCTCACCTACATACCAGATATACATTTATATATTTCTTGGAGAATGAATAATGACCAGGGGTCATTCTAAAGAAGACCTCAAGACACTCAGGATGTCTCCTAAGGATGGGACATCTGGAGGAGAGACACAGGAGGGAATGAGTAATCTCTATGTTTTTAGATTTTGTAAGAGCCTGCATGAAAGGGAGTCCCATACCTTCCACTAACTCCATTAATGAACCTGTCCAATGTTTCATGCATAGGTGAGTGAGAAATTTGCTAGCAGTGGGTGTCAGGTATGAGGAGTCTGACACCTGTACTATACCCGTAGGAGCTGGCATGACTGTGAGAAGCTAGTGTTAGGCCCAGCACTGGCATCATTCTCTTTTTCTTAAGGATGCAGTCTCATACATATGAATCATTTGACTGATGTCTATAACATGAGCCTTGGCATGGTATTGCACAGTTTTCCTCCTTCATCCTAGGCTAACAGAGCTTGCCTAGTCTGGAGAAGACCTGAGGAGAAAAAAATCTCAGTCTTGAGTACTAAAGAATAATGGTCAGGGGACTCACAATGCCATTCACTGGGATTAGGCTGGGTGGCTTTGAGCTCTATCTGATCAAACAGGGGATGCACATTGCCTAGATACTGGAATACTACCCCAGATGGGAGACAGGGGTGCACCTCTGTCAGCTGAAAGCAGGACAGGGGAGGACTTGAGCCCTTGTTAGCTGAAGGTAAGCTCGGCATTTGTGGGGTCTGGAAACACATTTTTGAAAATAGATTTAACTCTACAAAGGCTAGCCTGCAGCCTATGCTCTGAGATTTTGTCCTTGTAACATTGCTCCAGCTGAGGCCTAGAGCAGCACATGGAACCATCATACTTACTGCCACACAAGGAACTTGCAGTTGTCATCATCCTTCTGGCAAGGGCACAGGTTTGGAATTTTTCCCCTTTAACATCTCCAGGTGACAGGGTTGTAGTGATAGTGACATGTTTGGCAATATTTCATAGCATACTTCAACCACAGAGAACAAAGGAAATGCTAAAATAGGTCTTGGTCAATTATTTGATGGAAAAAGGGATACTTCATTGATTTATACTTAGACATAAAATGCAGGGAAATTAAAAAAAAAAAAAGCATGTCAGGATCAATATTTAAAAAGAAGCAAATTATTGCTTGTGTAGTAGTATGAACTACAAATCATCTTTTGAGGTCTCTTAATGAATTATGGATTCAATTCTAAAGGGTGTATATCTGACTAGGATTGTTTATTGGCTAGTTATAAAGTGAATCACCAATCGCTTAACATAGGTCTTTATCCAATATGTGAAGCCTTTAATGACTCTTCTAGATATTCATTGGTTTTCATCTTTTGATTTTGTGAATATAATTGGTTGATTTGCTGTGACAATAATTATCAGTCCGAGGAAGTGGTATTCTACCGTGAAAGCACTTACCCATCCTTATTGTATTTTGTATGTGCATTTTTAACTTTGTTTGTATTAAAGACTTTTGTGATAGATGTGGTGGTCAGACTATATTTATTTTTATTATTTTGATGTCAGGATCAGTGTCAGAATTATGCATGTGGCAGAAAAAACTGCCAGGTTCTGAGGCTTGGAGCTCTTATATGTCTGATGTGAGAAAAAATGCAAATTGTGATTATTGAAGAACTGAAATGCTATACTATGACAATTTAATTGCAAATCTTTTTACCATATTTGTCTTCTGATCTGTCATGCAAGGATCTCCTTTCTGTGTTTCACATATTAACATAAGAAATGCTGTGAAATTAAATTATATGAGCATTAAAAGTGTTTGTTGCTAATGTATAATTCGGAATGTGTTACTTCAGGAATATAGTTTGAGTACTATTATGGAACCTGCACTGAAAAAGAAGCAGATTTATTAAAAGTGCATAATTTATTCTAAGTCTGAGACTGTATAACCTTGGAGTAAAGGGAATAATTGCTTTTGATAGAAAACAAAGCATTCCTTGTATTTTGGTAGTAGCCAAGGTCAAAGTTGGTTCATATGGAGTACAGGAGTGTGGATAAAGCAGGTTCGATGTCATGAGGTGAAGGTGAGTGGAACCTCCCATCCAAAATATTTAAATATTAATTTCAACTGTAATACAGATTTCAGTGAGAATTATTTAATAATTTTAAATTATTTTGTATGTTTCAAGTTGTGCTTGCTGAAATGAATTCCATCAAAATTTCATGTGTTCTTCCAGGACATAACCTGCTCTCAATATCTAGCTATCTACTTATCTACATACACATACATGTTTTTATATATATATATATATATATATATATATATATATATATATATATATATATATATATATATTATATATGGGATCACTACGGAATATCAAAATTCCACAATGTCGTGACTCGAAATCCTGAGGACCAGAATCTCAAGATTGCGGAATCCTGAAAATAGTGAATGGGGATTGCCGTACAGTGTGGAAAAGGAACTTTGGCCATTCACTCCACTGTAGTGCGATCTCGGAGTTGGTATATTTAAGTTGCAGGGGGTGTGGAGTGTAGGGGGCTTGCCCCCTGCATACAGGTTAGAATAGTTTGTTGGATGTTTTACTTTTTTTTTTTAATGTTCGAGATTCCGCAATCTTGAGATTCTAGTCCTCGGAATTTTGAGTCTCGTGATTGCGGAATGTCAATATTCCGTAGTGATCCTATATATATATATATATATATATATATATATATATATATATATATATATATATAAAACTCACTTGATTGAAAATTAAATTACTAGGACCACTTCACTGAAAGCTCACTTCACTGAAAACTCACTTGACTGAAACTCATTTCATTGAAAGTTATAAATGGCCTTTTCCCCACTCTAGTGCATCCCTGGAGTTAGTATATAAAGTAAGGGGGTGTGTGGGAGGCACAGCCTCCCACATTGGGGGGTGTGGGGGTGAAGCCCCCCCCACATATCTTGGTTATATATTCTCTTTTGGAAATAGTTATTTATTGCACTTGTAAGTATCACTGTGTATAGTTTAAAATGTTTATAATATGTGGGGGCTATGCCCCCCACAACCCTCTTACTTTATATATTAACTCCATGGTCGCACTACAGTGGGGAAAAGGCCATTTATAACTTTCAATGAAATGAGTTTCAAAGAAATGAGTTTTCAGTGAAGTGAGCTTTCAGTGAAGTGGTCCTAGTAATTTCATTTTCAGTCAAGTGAGTTTTTAATCAACAGTAGTAGACCCATATATATATATATATATATATATATATATATATATATATATATATATATATGTACATATATATATATATATATATATATATATATATATATATATATATATATATATATATATATATATATATATATATATATATATATATATATATATATATATATATATACATCTACTTCTAAATTTTGCACTTTCAAAACATCGACTTTCTTATGGTCGAGACCATAAGACTGATGTTTTGAAAGTTCAAACCATTTAAATGGAGATTGCTGTACAGCACGGAATGTTATATTTACCATTTTCCTCGCTGTCGTGTGATTTGACCCCCTGCAGAAAACGTAAAAAAAGATTTTTTTGTTTTTATTTTTTTTATTCAAATTTTGAACTTTCAAAATGTTGATCTTATGGTCTTGAACATATTAGAATCAACGTTTTGAAAGTTTGAAATTTAGAAGTAAACCCATGTGTGTGTGTGTGTGTGTGTGTGTGTGTGTGTGTGTGTGTGTGTGTGTGTGTGTGTGTGTGTGTGTGTGTATGTGTGTGTGTGTGTGATATATAGACACTTACACTAGTATCAACACACACGGCTACTATTCATACTTTTTCAACTTATTTTGGCCTGCTATATACACCTCAATCCACTATCATCTTTTGTACCCCACAGTATGTATCTCTTTTTCATATTCCACAGTCACTGAAAGGCCTCTCATATTATGGCTATAAAATTGTTATTGGCTATAGAATTCTCGTGCAAGACTGGACACATAAAGGATGGGGTAATTGGCATATTTTCTAGGAAAAAAATGGACAAATTACATAGTAACATTCAACTTCTCCTCAGTTCAGGTAGTAATAGCATTATTGATATTGTGCCGATGGGGAAAACAAGTGGTCCTTATTTATTGCAACCTACAGTCCTTCATCTCAACCTAAATCTCTCTGTGAGTATTTCTTGGATAGTCTCATGGACTAGTTGTCCAAATCCTACCCCTTCTCATATTTACTGATTAACTTAACTACTTTGAACCAGTTGATCAGTCTCTCCAGCAGGATTGACAGGCTTTAGGGATAGTTAATATCATAGACTGGTACTGTTGTCACACTAAGAGCACTGCTGCTGCTGGCCTCACTTCTAATTCAATATGTGAGTGTATCTAAGTTCCTAATCAGGAATCCCATCAAATCCCTAAAGAATCACGTGCTATTTTTAGTTAAAAGTCTTATAAATGCTAATAGTGAGCTAATAGTTCCATGGTGTAATGGTTAGCACTCTGAATTCTGATGCCAGCAATCTAAGTTCAAATCTCAGTGGAACCTGTCATCTTATTAGTCAGTGACCCTTATGGACACAGGCAGTCTGTAAAATGACTCAGAGATTCAACACCCAAAGACCCACAACCCTGATACCAACCCATCCCATATCTGGGGAATTAAGATATAATATTGTCCTACCCTGGGGTTTATTGGCTAGACTTGTAAAGGTTTTTGTTCCATTAACCTAGTAATCACCTATGAACCTATAAATGTCCAACTTCATAACCCCTGGCATCCAGCAACTACTAGTGCATTGAACATTTTGTTTATCATGATTAAAAATACCTCCTAGATGAGTTGCCCCAAAAAGAACATTAAAATTAGAAATACTTCAGTGTTGTGGATATCTTCCGAACTAAGAAAGGGAATGATTTGTTTTGACAAGACGTAAGTAGACTATATTTAAGACAGAAGACTAACAATCACTAAGCTCATATTGATAGTTATGTACTTTTTATTTATTCATTTATTTGTTTATGAATTGCTAACCAGGTTGGTACACTGTTCTGCTAACCCTTTACTGGTACA
Organism: Protopterus annectens; assembly: GCF_019279795.1. Lineage (NCBI taxonomy): Eukaryota > Metazoa > Chordata > Ceratodontiformes > Protopteridae > Protopterus > Protopterus annectens. The sequence goes on from NC_056744.1 coordinate 1,185,291,930, forward strand.
GCTCAGACCACATGGCAAAATTACACAGGTAGTACTGCATGTATGGTAAAAGGACAGAAGCTTATTATTAACAGGAAAAATAGACCTGTAAAATTGTAGAAGAAGCTAAGACCAAGAATCTAAGAATAAATATTAGATTATTACATTATAGTAGTAAGTGCAGAATCTACATGAGTAAAACATGTTATACAATTGTTACAGCTATAAGAAAAGGAATTAATGATATGAACACTGGTGGACCCCTGGTTGTACAACAAAAGAAAGAAATAAAATCCTGTCAAGAAGTAAGAAGGAATGGGCATAAAAGAGCAAGAAAGACCCTCATTAGTCTAAACAAGTGAATCAGGGAAGTAGTCAAGTCTTTGAAAGCAAACCTTGAGGTAAAAATAGCCTCTGAAGTTAAAGATGACCATAAAGCATTTTTCAGTTATGTCTGCAATCTAGTTGTAGGTGGCATCACCTATAATCAGCCAGAAGATATATCAAATATGCTGACCAACAAATTCAGGTCAAATATCACCTTGCCATCACCCCCATTTCCCCAAGAAATACCCTCCACAACTCCACCACCAATTATCACCAAAGAACAGGTTGTCACTGTGCACTCTAAAGCTAAAAACACAGCTTCAGTGGGGTCTGACAATATACCAGGTTGCCTCTTAAACAGCTTAAATTAGGAATTATCAGGCCCACTAGGATCTCCATTTAACCACAGCCTCTGGACTGGTTTTGTGCCAGTAGAGTGTAGGACAGCAACAGTCATCCCTCTGCATAAAGGGGGACCATCTACTAACCTAGAAAATTACAGACCCTTAACTTTGACTTATATGTAAGATCATAGAAAGAATAATCATGGACCTGATAAATAATGACATAGGAAGCCTCCAGACACTGGACCTAACCCAATTTGGCTTTGTCAAGGGCAGGTCATGCCTACTGAATCTGGTGGATTTGTACATTCCACCCACTTCAACCTGGCCAAGGCATTTGACACAATTCCCAACTCAGGTATTATAAATAAACTCACAAGATGGATAGTGAATTGGCTAATGGACAGGACACATGGTGAAAGTGGGTGAATCCAGATCTAGCAAGATGCCAGCAACTAGTACTGGGACCACTCCTGTTTGGAATATACCTCTCTGAAGTCAAAGCTAATGTGGAAGGCCTCTGTATGACAAAGTTTGCCTATGACTGCAAGCTGGGTGCAATCACTGAATCCCCCTATGTAGCTATCCTTCAGGAGGGTCTAGATCAGTCAAATGATTGGTGCCAAAACCATGGCCTAAAACTGAATGTGAAAAAATGCATTCTGGAAAGTCAAATACTCCTGCAAATTACAACATATTAGAGCTGAGAGATCCAGTTACACAGATACATATTAGCCTGAACTTTGACCTATACATGTCCACAGTGGTGGGAAATTCCTTCTATGTGGCACAACTTATAAGTAAAGGTATAGCATCCAGATGAAAGGAAATTATAGTCCCACTGAACTCAGCCCTCATTAGACCAATAATTGAATACAGTGTGCCATTTGGCATGTACAGTATTTGACTAGGCACTTACAGGAGCTTGAGCGATCTTAGAAGTTCCTCACAAAGAAAATACAGGGTATAAACAACATGTCCTATGTGGATAGACTGAAAGTGCTATCCCTAACTCTGACTCCTACTGCCTTTTAAGAGGTGACCTGGGACTGACCTGCAAGGCACTCCCATTCCAGCCCTAATGGAGCAGCTACACATCTGCAAGGTAAACAGCATGAGGTCACCTGATATAGGGATCTAAACTTAGTCAGGGACTCAAACAAAACATGCTGAAGAGACAGATATGTATCTCAGGCTTTCTATTCATAGGATCATAGGATTATAGGAGGTTACTAGGCTAATTGGCCCTGGGGACCTTCCAAGCCTAGTCAAGAGTTTATCCCCAAAAAGAAACCTCAGTCAGCACCTGTCACTCCTGTCAATGAGGGACATGGGTGGACCTCCTGGGACAAATTTGTGGTTTCCCATCCACTCATCAAGGTTGTGCTTGAAGAGGTTCAGTGAGATGCTCTGTTTGACGTGTATGGGAAGTCTATTCCAGAGACAGAGCAGCCTCTGGGAGACAAACCTGTCTCTCCAGCAGGTTTTGTTGATGTTGCATATTAGATTCAGGCCTTTTGAGTGGGTAGTGCGTGAGGAGTTAGACTTACGAATATGGAACATCTCTAATAGGGCAGGGTCCAAGACTGCCTTGTAGGTGAGACACAGATCACCCATAAGCAACCTGTATGATACTGAGTAGCATGATAGTGATTTGAGCCTGTCTGCATAGGGCAGGTGTTGGAGGCCATGGATTCTCTTTGTGAGATATTTCAGTGGCCTTTTCAGTTGGCGCAGATGTTTGGAGACATACATCCCAAATGGGGCATTATACTCAATTATTGGTCTAATGAGGGAGGAGTATAGAAAGGTAATAACCTCCTTTTTTCTGGATGCAATCCCTTTACTTATGAGATGAACCAAGTAAAAGGCTTTTCTGACCACTACCAGTACATGATGGTCGAATGTGAGGTTGTTATCAACCTGAGTGCCCAGGTCTCTCACCACAGGTTGCATGCATAGGGGGTTGCCGTTGATGTGGTAATTGATAGGGGTCGTGTTTTTGCTGAATGGTATGATGATACATTTTTTTGCATTTAGCTTGAGGCCATGACTTTGGCACCAGTCATTATTTGCTGTGAGACCCTCTTGCAGTATGTTAACATCATCTGGGTTGTCAATGACAGCACCCAACTTACAGTCATTCGTAAACTTGGTCAGCCACAAGCCCTTTGTCTTTGCCTGGACCTCTGAGAAATAGATGCCAAACAGTAGGGGTCCCAGGACAGATCCCTGAGGAACTCTACTAGTGACAAGTCTGCTATCAGAGGTGGAGGTGCTTATTTTGACTTTGAGGGTCCTGTCAGTGAGCCAGTTGGCCATCCACCTGATGAGTTAGGGATTTACGCCAAGTTGTGTTAGCTTTTTGATGATGCCGGAATGGGGGATTGTGTCAAAGGCCATGGTCAAGTCAAGGTAAGCTATATGTACTGACTTTCCCTCATCCAGGGCCTTGGTGACAGTCTCAAAGAAGTCAACCAGGTTCAAGAGGCAAGATCTGCCCTTGCCGAATCTGAACTGGGTGGGGTCAAGTGCTTGGAGATTGCCTATGTCCTTGTTTATGAGATCCATAATAAAATGCACCATGGCTTTACAGATCAGACTTGTCAAGCTAATGGGGCGATAGTTTCCAGGGTCAGTAGTGGCACCACCTTTGTGTAAGGGGATGACAATGGCAGTTCTCCACTCTGCTGGAATGAAGTCAGTACTTAGGCTGTGGTTGAACAGGGTCCTCAATGGAGAACTCAAAACACATGCAGTGAATAAGTCTCTAGAAACATAGAATGCCACAACCAGGAAAGGAGCAAAAAATGCCAACCAAGGAGAAGTGTTTTATTAATGCAATCATTCTGGTACCTCAGCTTCTTGTCTTCTAATGGAACAATTTTAGAAAAACATTCTAGTTCTTTATATACCCACATCAACATAATTACATTAAATCAATATGGCAATATTCCAATTAATTAAACACTCAAACAGAAACTCACAGACTTTGACATGTTTTTTTAAATTATTTCTTTAAGAAAAATATTTCTTTAAGAAAAGAGCAGATCCCAAACAAATACCCAGCATTTAGTATGCATGCCAAATATATTTTCAACATAGAAATAATCAAAATTACCAACAGTACAAATTTATAATCTCAAAGAATGAATGTGTATTCAGTATAATTTACCACATTATGTTAGATACTAACATATACACTATTTTGCATTTTCATAGACAACATTAAGATTCACGTTCTTCAAATAATATTATCTAACATTGTGTGTAAAAAAAATAATTTTTATGTGCATGAAATTTCCCAACAAACACAAATAAACATCACACATTTGTGCCGAAAGCACATATAAATGTGCATATAAATACATATACATATATATGTGTATAAGAAGATATGTACATATATACACATAAACCCATACACATCCACCCCATAGAACAATATTGATGGCACCCTATATTTTACACTATAAAATTAAACTGCTTTCCAAATTCATTCCATTTGGCTGCAAAGTGTGAAAATTGATAATTAATCTGCTCTAAAGTCTAGATAACTCAGTTCTAAAATTACCTCTCATGCCATTAGGTCGTGCCAAAATACTGAAAAATAGACTGTCCTCCTGACCCTGATGCTTAGACAAAAAAATGCATAAACACTGGGCTTTCAACTTTCTTTCTTCTAACATTCCCTAAATGTTCTAAAATCCGAACCCGAACCTTCCTAGTGGTTTGACCAATATACCACTTAGCTGGATGACAATTGCAACCCAAAATATAAAAAACACCACAGCTGTTACAATCATAAAATTCACAAGCTCTATACAACTTCCCATTGATTCTATGGTCATGTAGATGCCTAACCCGATTGCATATTGAACAATGTCCACAACAATGGGTACCTACCCTATTATCCAACTTACACTGACCTAAAGGACTTGTGTGTTTCTTGTTCAACAACTCTTTAAGATTATTATACCTCCCATAAGAAAAAACAATGAGTTTGGGAAATAAAAATCCTGTACAGCTATCCTCACATACTATTTCCCATGCTTGTCTAACTGTTCTTTCCAAGAAGGCCGAAAAGTCAGTATATCTTGTAACAAAAAATACTTTATCTTTTTCATCTACATGATTAGTCTCTGTATACCAAACTTCCCTTCTGGGGATGACAGTTCTCCTAACAGGCCCCTCCATATTCCCCTCCATATTCCCATTTGGCTTATTTTTAGCTTTTAACAGCAAGCCTTCCTCATAACCTCTAACAAATAATCTACCAAACACCTCATTCAAAAAACTTTCATACAACCTAACATCAGAGGTATTGTTGAGAATTTTCTTGAATTCACCAATAGGCAAAGAATGTATGAGATGGGACGGGTGCATGCTAGAAGCATGCAAAAAAATGTTAACAGTGGTTGGCTTTCTGTAGGGTTTAAACTGGATGTTACATTTATTGTCCACATAAAATGTGACACTGGACTTATGGATACTCCAGACCATCCATAAAATCCATGAACTCTCTTTCACTTCCCTTGCAAACAAACAGTGAATCATCAATGTATCTTTTATAATAAACTACATTCCTCAAAAAAATAATCATCCAACAACATAAACCAGTTTTCAAAATCCTCATGTACCATATGATGGTGCAGAATACATCCTGGGATACTATCAAGTCCCATGGTAGCTGTGTTCTTTACCTTGGATAGGGCCTGTAACACTTGATCTATGGAGATGAGAGGTACGGGACAAGTATTCGGGATGTTGAACGGGCCTTTGAGGAGAACATGGGGGTGAAGTTTGCACTGAATCTATCTGCTAACAGGTTGGCTAATTCAACAGGATCAGTGTAAGTGATACTGTTAAGTACTAATTTGGAACAAACATGGGCTTTGCTACAGAGGTTCCTGACGTAACTGAAGAAAACTTTATGGTTTGCCTTTGTTATGGAGGCTAGTTTTGAGTCATAATTTGTCTTGGAGGTTTTCACTAGTGATCTAATTTGCTTGTTGAGGCTAAGGGGTCAGTTTTTCCAATTTGGAATTTGTTCCCTTTTACCCTTGGACAACAGTTTTCTTCCTTTTGTTGTAAAGCCTGTTGATAGAGGATGTCCACCAAACAGGTTTGTGTTTCCTTGAGGAGCAGGTTTTAGTTCTATTGGGTATGGCTGAATCCATGCAGTTGTACAGATACTTGTATACTGCATTGGTGTACTGTTCAGCATAGTTGTCTGCATCCTCTGAGGGGGGAGGTGGTGTGAAGCCACAGATACCCTCCCTTAGGAGGATCTAGTCAGCTTTTGAGAAGTTTTTTAGCTTGATTATGGATTGGGGGGGTTGGGTGGGAGAGAAACTTTGAAAGAGACAGTCCGATGATCTGATCTCACCAGGGAAGAACATACTATAGTAGTGGTGCATCAGTCACCCATGTTGATAAGAACCAAGTTGAGAATGTTATCTCCCCTTGTGGTGGATGAGACGAGCTGGTCTAATGTATTAGAACTGATGAAGTCGAGGAATCGTTGAGAGAGTGCATTAGTGCAAGAATAGTTCACCCAGTCTATGGTGGAGTACTTGAAGTCACCAAGGATTGGGGTGTTAGGGGGGTATCTTTATGGAGTCAAGTAGATCTAGGTAAGAGGTGCCCTGAGTTATGGAGGGGAGATCTATAGCTAGCTATAACTTGGATGAGTGTCTTGCCACGTGTCAGTTGTACCTGGATTAGTTCTAGTGCATCATGTTGGCAAACCAGTCTGGAGGTGTGCTTGTCCTTAATGAAGATAGAAACACCACCACCCTTAGTCTTCCCAACCTCATTTTGGGGTTGGAATGTGTGCACAGCCCTTTCCCGGCCCTCTTCAAATGCAGTTTGGATCAATGGATGAGTAATTGCAAATTCACACCTAGGGGTAACGCGTATGCCCCTTATGGGCAGGGGTGATCTGTAACAAGCTCAAGGCATAGACAAAAACTCATGCCATCTTCTTTTCCCTAGGGGACAGCTATTGGGTAGAATTAGGTTATATTGGCTAAGCTTGTAAGGGCTCTTAAGCTGTTAGCCTATTAATCTCCTATGACCTATTAACCTATGGATAAAAAGGTTTGAACAGATCAATGCGAGTCTGTTCACTAAATACCATTATAAGAAAATTGAAACTGTGCACACTGCACCTATCAATATGTCTGTGATTTTATTTTTGATATCTGAGATATGCTCATATATACACTTTTTTAATTGTCTACTGGTCTTACCAACATAGAATGCAGGACAACCATTACATTGAGCTAAATAAACAACATTGGAAGCATAACATGAAAAATATCCTGCAATTCTATATATCTTGTCCCTAACCACAAATCTATCAGCTGTATTGATGTAACTACATTGAGAGCAACTACCACATTTTGAAGTGCCAAATTGCTTATTTTCTTTTTTGTCCAATCCATTCCACTTCCGTTCCATAAAAACTTGCAAAGATTTGTCTTTTCTACATGTAACTAATGGCCTATCCCCTGATTTTTCAACCAGATCAACATTCCTCAAGAATAACTCCCAGTTTCTATGAACACAATTAACAGAGGGACTATCCAATTTATAGGTGGTTATAAAGCATCTGGTAGAATCATAATTATTAGATGTACTCTGCCAGTCCTTTCTAGCTATCACTGGTGTTGTGTTCCCCATAGAACCCAAAATGGGTGTATAAAATTACTTCATTTTTTTATATCAACTAGAAGTTGCTCTGGATATCCTCTCTTATGGAACATTTCTAAGACAGTGTCACATTCAGAATAAAATGTATGTACATTAGAGATCATCCTAGCCAGACAAACTAACTGGCCCTTAACCACTTCCTTCTTTTGAAATCTTGGATGCCAGCTTGAAAAATGTAAATATGTATTAGAAAAAGTAGATTTCCTAAAATATTAGAATAAAAACACTTATTTTCCATATCTTTACAATTCCCACATCCAAAAAAAAAAAATCTTGAATTCATTAGACTGAAAAGTAAATTTTAAGAAATCCACAGTGTTATTAATATACATAAAAAAATTCTTCCAATTTATCTCTGGTATCCACCCTCCAGTTATCTAATACAGCATGACCAACAGTTGTATTCAACCTCCCATTGGGCCATAACACAGTTTGCAAAACTTGGGGTGCACGCAGCCCCCATTGCTATTGCAGTAGTTTGCCTATACATCTTTATTCTTGAGGGATGTTGGTTTGGTTGAAAAATTAGGGGATAGGCCATTAGTTACATGTAGAAAAGACAAATCTTTGCAAGTTTTTATGGAACAGAAGTGGAATGGATTGGACAAAAAAGAAAATAAGCAATTTGGCACTTCAAAATGTGGTAGTTGCTCTCAGTGTAGTTACATCAATACTGCTGATAGATTTGTGTTTTTTTTCATGTTATACTTCCAATGTTGTTTATTTAGTGCAATGTAATTGTTGTCCGGCATTCTATATTGGTAAGACCAGTAGACAATTTAAAAAGCGTATATACGAGCATATCTCAGATATAAAAAATTGACTAATGTGTTATATAGACATATTGATAGGTGCAGTATGCACAGTTCCAATTTTCTTATAATAGAGCAGGTTAAAAAAGATATACAGGGATGGATCATTGATGAACATTTAGATAAAAATGAGCTTAAATGGCAGTTAATACTGGATGCCACAAATTACCCTGGACTAAATGACTCCTATTCCGTAACTTCTCTATTAAAACTTAAGTTTTATGGGGCCAGTTAAATTTAACTGGTTCTAGTATATATAAGTATATATGAATTATTAACAGTCCTTTTCATTTTTTTATATAAATTATTAGATCTTTGTTTGTTTAATGTATGCATTTATTCATTTTTGTGTGCAATGGTTTTATTGGTTGGATGGATCATGTGTTACACACTGAAGGCTGTATATTTTGGTGTAATTTAAAAGTTTTAATTGTTCTGATGAAGTTCTCAATGAACAAAAGCTCTTAACCTATTAAAGTTTTACCTATTAGGTTACCTGTGTTCTCATTTATGATGTCCATGATGATTCTTTCCATGGCCTTGCATATGAGGCTGGTAAGGCTTATGGGCCTGTAGTTACCCAGATCAGTGGTTGAACCTCCTTTGTGCCAGGGAATGACTGTTACCATCTTCCATGCCTTGGGCACAAAACCTGACTGAAGGCTCCAGATGAAAAGTGATTCAAGTGGACCAGAGAGGTAATGTTTCATGCTATTTATTAAAGATCCTGGGATGTTATTGGGACCCATATATGCAGTGTTTTGGGCCTTGGAGAATGCATTAATGACATGTTCTCTAGTAATGGTTGGAGAGATTGTGTTATGTGGTATTTCCTTTGGATTATCAGGGAGAGAATGGGGGCAGAAATTTGAGCTGAACCTGTCAGCCAAAAGGTTTGCAATGGCGTCTGGTTCTGTGTTTGTGATGCCATTTGCAATAAGTTCTGCACATTGTTATGTATTTCCTCTGAGGTTGTGGACATAACTGTAGAAAGCTTTGTTATTGCCCTTTGGCTGAGAAGATATTTGTTCTTCAAATTTAGCCTTTGAAGTATTAATTAACCCTTTTAGTTGCCTGTTTAGATTGGTCAGGGGGCTTTTAGTATTTATGGCTTTGTTTGTACTACCCTTGGCCAAGATTTTTCTCTTTTGTTGTATAACCGACTGATATTATGATTCCACTAGGCTGGCTTCTCTTTTGAGTTTATCTTATTCTTAATACAAGTTGGCACAGATCATATGACAGCTATACAGCTATCAGTATGGCTGTACAGAGATTTTGTAAATAGCTCAGTGTATTCTATGGTGTTTATTGGGTTTGGGGGGAATAATAAATGGATGACAAACAATGACAACAGACTCATAGTTAGTAGACATGCACTCTTTGTAATTGTCAAGGAGCCTAGCCTAATTCCCAATTGCTATAAAGCACTATCCGGTTAAGTGACTTGCTCAATGTCACATAGTAGGTAAATGAAGGTGGAAAGATTCAAACTCTGCACCCTTACTACAGGAAGCAGCTCATTAGCAAGTCAGAGCTTTAGTCTTCTGTGTTTTTGGGAGATGCCGTCAATGACAGAAAGGTTTGGTTACCTAGATTCTGAGAATCATTCTTTATAGAATGTCACTAACTCATCCTAGGAATATTAAGTCCAAACTGGAAATAGTCGTTATCTACCCAGGCTATACCATATCTTATCATTTTTTGTCATAGATGTGCCTAGTCAAAATATTTTATTAGCAGTGATTGGTAAAAACAACCAACTTGAATATTACAGGTTAGTAGGCAACAGAGAACATGTATTCATGCAGAGAGTTTGATTATTTAATTTAATTAATTCATTTGTTTATCTGTTTGCATTGCATTACGCTACTTAGCTTTTTCAGGGCAGAAAACCAAGCATGGTTAAACTACTAATAAAGGAGAAGGAAATAAATTAAAAGACCAAAAGAAAGTGTTTATTTTAAGGTGTACTTCTCGGATGGTAGTTACATCTAGTTGTAACTAAGTTAGTCAATAAATGAGTGCACCCTTGTGGCCTTCAGACCATGATGAACATACCTACTTCAATCAGTTTTCTCTCCATTTCGGCTGATCAGTTTATTCATCCAATAGCTGAGAATCAGTGCATACTGCTCTGCCAGAAGATGAAGCAGTGCAGAGCTGATTATTCAAACGTCAATTATCTGAAACGTCAATTATCCGAACCAGCCTTCCAAAGTTTTCTGTTTGGAAAAATCATGAATGTATTCATTTGAGCATGTTTTTTGAGCTTGTAGCCAGTGCACGTGTGAAAAATATTCTTCATTGTCCACTGAAATTGCTGAATGGTTGAACAGTGTATTCCTGCATGCAGAAAAAAACAAGATTTTAGAAGTTGTATCTGGTTCAATTATATGTTTGATTACTCAAACAGTTTGATTATCTGAACTACCCTAGGCCCCAATTAGTTTGGCTAATCAACTCTCTACTGTAAACACAATGCTAGGGCAGGTTTAAATGTGTGATGTTATAATAGGGACTACTCCGTTTTGTCAACAGTTAACTCTTTGATGTAAAACAGAGTTTAAGCTGTTGGCAGTATCAATCCATTAACAAGCCAGCAAGTCAAGACATCAACACATGGTAATCACTGATAGTGAATGTTTTTTTTTTGCAGGGTTGGCAAAGACCACTGCTTTTGCCACACTCTCTGGTACTCACATATACTAACTGAGATTACAGTATAATCCAGTCTACATATATATAAGAATGCTACCCATCATCTGTGAGAGTGGTCAGTCAGATAGGGACTGGATATGTTTAGTTAGTTGCTAGTTGCTTAGTAGGAAACACAGAGAGGAGCTAATCTATATACCTCTTGATGAAGTGTCTTGAATGAATGAACTACATCTTTTAAAAGTTCAAGATCCAATACTCATACAAATTAAGGCCATCAGCAGGTGATGTGGTAAAGTGAGTGGAGCAGCAGGATTACTTTCACTAAAACAATTTTTACTAGGAGCAATGGCTTCCAATCTCTCCATGTCCCTGCACACTCAAGCTTAATATAACCATCTTAAAGGGTGCTGCACCTTAAATTTAAGGGACATATCCACTTGCAATGGCCTGCTGTGGGGCACACAAGTGTTTCACTGACATGGACAATTTATCAAAATGCTTTCAACAAAACAAACAATAATCAGGTGTCATTTTACTACTGACACTTCGATAAACTCAGGAATATCAGCCCGAGTTATGGAACAAGAGAACATGGCACTGGATGAGTACAATTTTAGTGACTCATGCTCATGAAATGGTTTGACTAAAAAGTACTTTTAGGAACCCCCAGTTTGCCTTTTGTTTCCACTGTTGTAAAGCTGTGAAATTTAGTATATATAAGTTAGGGAGTATATTGGGGTTTCTTCCCCACACAGAAGGTGTGTGTGTATGTTTGTGTGTGTGTGTGTGTGTGTGTGTGTGTGTGTGTGTGTGTGTATGTGTGCGCGCTCGTGTGTGGCTTGCCCACTGTACAAGAAGCATTAGTTTTTGTGCGCTGAAAGAAGTTTTCAGTGACAGAGGTGTAGCTATAGTGGGGATGAAAGGGGCAGCTACCCTGGATGCAAGGTGTCAGGAGGTGTGACGGGCAGTACCTGTGTTCAGTTTCTGCATACGATACTGCATTTGTAATCAGGTCTGAAGTACTTCAGCATGCTGAGTGCGTGGTATATGCAGTACTGGCATTCAAAAATCAATGTTCTTACTGTCTACATTTGCAGTCATGGCTGAAGCTCTCTCTGCACCTTCATTTATAGCAGGTAGCTGAAACAAGCCACTTATTATATGAGGTTTAAAGAGTCAAGTGTTTTGCTAGAGCCTCGGTTTAAAGAGGACTTTTTTTGGTTTTTGATCCTCAAGTACGAGAGTACAAGAAGACCCTTTGTTTTGGACCTCAGCTAACAGAAACAGCAAAGGGTATCAGAATAGCTATGGATCTATTCAGGTGAACCATTATGTGGGAATGGGACTCCCTGAAATTGTTGAAAAATGAGTTAACATGTATTGCAACAGCTACATGCACCCAAGCACATCATTACCTTTGGTATTTAAAATCGAAATAGTTGACTTTAACATAAAGAATTCTATTTAAAAATTTAAAATATTTGTTTAATCTATATAATATTCAACAGTCTCATTATCTAGTCTAGCAATTTATCATGAAGGAGAAGTAGTTGTGTAAACACTGTTTTCCACCATTTTGTCATTTTACCTTTACTCTGGATGACATTATATAGAGAGTATAATTTTTTAAAAGCTGTTCTGAATGTCTTAACTTAGATTGTTAATTTTAGTAGTATAAACATTATTTTACTATCTTTCTTATTCAAAATGGGAATTTTTATTGCTTTGTATAATTGCATCTGTTTGCTATATGTTTAAGGTTTGTGCTTCTGAGACCTATATTTAAGGATGCCACCTTTGGTTAATCAAGTCTAAAGTTAAGTGAAATGAAATGAAATTAAATATTGCTGCTCATGATTTACAAAGGAATCAAAACAGAAAAGAGTTAACTATACTGTTCTGTGAAAGCACTGTGGATAAAGTTTTAATGTGAGTCCCATTCAGAGATGAAAGGATTTTGAAAAAAAAATCCAGTATGGAGTTCATTGCAGAAGTTGTAGAGAACTAAGAGGAAAATTATTGACACCAACAACTACTTTTTAAAACAAATTACAAAATAAAGCAGGAAGATAAGTGTGAGTAAAAGTGAGATAGAGCTAGAAAATTGCTGAACTACTTCATAATAAAATATGTAGAGTCTGTTCTGGATGTAAGAATAATTGAATATTTAGAGAACATTGGCATACCAGACTTAAGGCAGCATGGTAGATCATGGGAGAAAAATTATCTTTGAGTTCTTTAATAAAACCAAACAGTAAACTAATGTAGAGCCATGGGGAAAATATCTGAAATGACATCAAATGCTAGTGAGAATAATTGAATATTTAGAGAACATCGGCATACCAGACTTAAGGCAGCATGGTAGACCATGGGAGAAAAATTATCTTTGAGTTCTTTAATAAAACCGATCAGTAAACTAATGTAGAGCCATGGGGAAAATATCTGAAATAACATCAAACGTTAGTGAGAATAATTGAATATTTAGACAACGCCGGCATACCAGACTTAAGGCAGCATGGTAGACCATGGGAGAAATATTATCTTTGAGTTCTTTTATAAAACCGAACAGTAAACTAATGTAGAGCCATGGGGAAAATATCTGAAATAACATCAAACCTTAGGCTAGCAAACAAAACAGAAGTAGCTCTGTTGTTGTAGAAAGATAAAGTTCTGACTATGATTCAGGTGACCAAGGCTCACTTAGCAACTGATACATCTGTTGGAGCTGACTTGTGGAGGACGGGTCTGCATATTATATGAAAGGAAGGCAGCCAACAGTAGAGAGATCCTACAAAATGCATTTGGCTCACCAAGCTATGAATCCACTAGCCTTCAATTTGGCTGCAAGTTTTTACAGGAGGAAACTGTAGCTGCCCTACAGTGATGTGGGTCACATTTCCCCTGCCCTGCTCTGGGCAAGGGTTAAGGCCATAAAGCAAATCCCTCATTCCTGAGATGCCAGTTATGGCATAAACCACCTCCATGGTTGCCTGTATGATGGTCCATCTGGACAGCTGTTACCTCTGTGCTAGGGATAACCAGTATGAAGGAATGGATATGCTGAACTCCAACAGAGGGAGGCATGATGGTCGGTAGAAAACATGTCAAAAATATATAGGAAAAATAGCAAACAAAATAAATAATCTTTGAGGGCTTCCTAGTGTAGTATCAAAATTAAATACTGGTTAACACAACATTACAGAGAATACTGGTAAGTGGAAACATTGCTGTGAAGACAGCAGGGGTACTTGTGAAATTATGTAGTCCCTTTTAATGACACTGTCAAGGACATTGTGGAAGATCTGGATAAAGAAAAAAATTCTGCACATGATACAAAAATCTAAAGCAGGGTTTAATTGACAAGACCAAATCTAGTGTAATGTGTACATTTCTCAAGGATTAATCTCTAAAGCAATAAAGAAAGGGTATACAGAGGAGGGCTACAATAGTGATCTACAGGATTTATATTATAATTTATATTACATGAGTGCAATGTATATACCTTTGAGAAATGGGAAGTTCATTACATACAATTTTAAATGTATCAACAATAACAGGACAATATTAAAAAAATAAAAGAAATAGATAAATAGAGGACAAAACTGGAAGATAAGGGGTGTGCTGCTTACAGGAAAAGTGATGACTTTATTTATTTGATTTTATTTAATTTTTGTTTACAGAGTATGTCATGGGTGCATGGGACAGTCCTTGTAAGGAGACTGGGGGTATAATTGCTGACAGAATTCACAATACATGGGGCAAATAAAAGACAATTTTTGCAGTAATGAAACAAAATAAGCTGTTGGATAAGCCAGCTGTTTAGTTTTCTTAACAGCAAGGAAAGAGGTAAATTTGGTGAGAAAGCAAGCTTTATTATATTGTATTATATTATATTATATTATATTATATTATATTATATTATATTATATTATATTATATTATAATCACTGCTGGAAATTAAGGGAAATATCTCTGGGATACTCTATTTTGATGAGTGTCAGAACATAATGCATATTCCGCATGTGAGTTGTCACTAGGCAGCACTGCAGATAAAAATAAAAAAGAAAGAAACATCCCCTTGGGTTCAGATCTCCTGTGGTAATACTAAATTGCAGCACACTATCAGAAATTTTAGCTTGTGGCTTCCCTCTTTACAGCTTCCCCCTGGCAGATGTGGAGTCTTGGGTAGAACTGTTCAGTACACAATTAAAATATATCCTTTGCTGGAAATCAAATGCTGTCAGAAATTGTTTTTGAAACTGTCATATTTCTTCCTGGCCATTGCCCCAGTACACTTTTTAAGCAATGCTACCTGATCTTGAGGTACCACAAAATGCCCATTTTACCTTTGCAATTGTTCATTTGTGGATATTTAAATAAACATAGTAGCAACTTGAAAAGAGAAAGAAATATTTTCCTGAAGTTTTCCTCTATTTTATTTTTAGAATTTCAAAGATTAAAAAGTGGTTCATTATTGTTCAGTTTAATTTTCCTTATACACCAGAACAATTTCAAAATGTAGATGCTTCTAATCAGTAAATTACTCAGTTAATTACGCATGTCACTCTTCAGCCAAATTAAGTGCCTGCTAAAATAACATCATTGTACTGGGAATAAGAAAAAGTAAAACTTTCCAAATAGGTCAGTAGCAGTGTTTGCTCTAATTTGCTAATTCTTAAATAGGTTCATGGGGTAGTACTAGGCTAACTGCCCTTGTGGGCCATTTTAAGCCTAACCAGTTACTCCATAGGAGAATCAAAGCCTGCACCTTGTGTCTGTAAGGTAAACATTTTAACCATTATGCCAACCTCCTACCCCCTATACTGTGGACATTTTCCTGAATCCAAATCCAGTTTGTGTCTGTCATGCTATATATGGAAAAATCATATTGATGTTCATGATTTGGTTTGTTGCTGTAATGGGGAGCCACTAAAATACAGGAAAGTACAGAACCACTGTGAAGACACAAATTTTGTCAGTGATGGAGATATTGGTGCTATATACTTAACATTATAACGTAGAGTAGAGGTATAAATTAGGCCAGTGCTACTGAAAGGAAGTGAACATATTTCAGTGCAATGTTTTGCATTAGAAAAGGAATAACTTGGAATAAATGCATGAAATACAAACCAAATAATTTATGTTTTCAATGTCCTCCATATGGTGTCATTGGCAATTTAAAATGATGAGTTTTAAAAATGAGGCATCTGTTAATTATTATTTTAATTAACATTAAATAAATCTGCCTTCAGTGGTTCTGTTTTCAGTTATACATCAGGAGATACTTGGTGATAGGAATATATATTACATGTTACTGTTTGTCTGTCATAATTTTCAATAATATGTGTGGTTAAATTTACAACATACTCTTGATTCATATCAGGTTCTTAAGAAAACATCTGGTGGGTCATGAGCTGACTGTGACCACAGTACGCTTGCCAGCTATAACTAACATTACATGACTCAGAGTTCTGTTGTAGTTATGCAAAGTTATGAACAGAGTGATCAAAGGCGTTAGTGTTTTGCAGCCAAAACATGCATGAGGTTTTCCTAGTTTCAGACTTCAGAGAATAAATGTAACCTTTTATTGCTAGCTAAATGAAATTAAATAGAAGTATAAAGATTTTTAGAAGAAAAAAATGAATGACTATAATAGAGGGGTCTAATTTTGCTATAAATCGAGTTGAATCTTATATATTTTGCTTGGATTATGAATTGCTTTGGAGAAAAAATAAAATAAGTCAATGAATTATAGCCATATATGCATACTGGCAATAACAGAGGTGTGGGCACCATGCACTTTAGAGAGGACTCTGTGCTGTACACTTAGGAATATGTGAAACTTCAGGAAGGAATTGGGGGCATTCTACTGACTTCAGGAAGGAACTAGGGGCATTCTACTGACTTCAGGAAGGAACTGTGGGAATTCTACTTACTTCAAATAGGAACCGGGGGCATTCTACTGACTTCAGGAAGGAACTGGGGGCATTCTACTATCAACCTTTTTCAACCAGTCTTAGATCATGCAGGATTCTAAAGGATGGACTGTGTATCCCTCCCCATCAAAGAGGGAGCTGAAGAAAGGCAGGGAGCTATAGACTAATTAGTCTACCTTATAACTATGTAAAGTTTCTTGTAGTTACCTGTCCTTACCCATCAGGTCAATACCCTCTCACCCACTTTTCAAAACAACTCGAAAGACTTCCTAGCTAAAATCTGGCTCTGTTGTTGGTCAAAACCAGGATAAACTATACGCCTAAATGTGAGCAAGTACCTTTTCATTCCTTATACCTCCTTAATCTCCCTTCTTCACTTACTTCCTTACCACTATCAAATTCTCTTCCCTGACTTTCTCTCTACATATACCATAAGCCATATTGCAATTCCTGTTTGTATTAGACTAACTTACCTTTAATTTATCTACAAACTGTCTAAAATGTATTTAAATATTAAATGATTGTCATGTAACTTGTATCGATTCTCAACCAATATTTTTATGTCTAATGTGTTCTAATTATTTAAACTGCAGATGTTTGTGTTCTATTTTTGAAGGTTGTAAAAGTATTGTAATAATTTGGAGCTTTTCTCTCCAGGCCTCCGATGAAAATGGGCTTCCACCCAGGTGGATTTCTTTCAGTAATCAAATGCCAATAAATAAATAAATAAATAAATAAATAAATAAAGTGAAGAAAAATAATGGCTAAATGGACTTTGGGACAAATGGAAGTTCGCAAATGTACATTGTAGGGTAAAGTACAGTTTGTAGGTTGATCTTACTGTAACAGTAGATGTTTGAATAACCTTAGATGGTTGGGTTATATCCTGCCAAGGACATAACAGCTGGCCAGCTTCTAAGGCTTCAGGGCATCTTACATGCACCCAAACTGTCAAGCTGAACTGAGTAAAAGACAAGTTTGGTCATGAAGACCTGACCTTCAGAGCTTTTCTATCCATAGACAGAGGGAGGCTGAGCACTGAAAGGATAAGGCTGGGAATAACAAAAAATAAATGCCCACACCCTGACATAAAAAAACAAACCAAAAAAGGGGGAAGTAGTGGCTACTGCAGCAGTGATCATTCGAACATCTACTGTTATGTTAAGTTTAACTTGAACAACTGTACTATATTTTTCATATTGATCACTGCTGCAGTAGCCTTAGCTATATGGGTAGATTACTATAGCTAACTATATTTGAGAGGTGGAAAGAGAAGGGTCCAGGAGCCCCTGGAGAATGGTCCTCGCAAGGCATGATCTAGACCTAGAGACAGAATCAAGCTGATAGTGCTTTGTAAAAGTATGTGCAGAGGACCAAATAGCAGCTTTTAGAATACTTCTAGAATACAACCCTTTCCAAAACGCCATAGAAGAAGTCAAGGTCCTTGTAGAGTGGGCCTTGACCATGCCTGGAATAGATTTGTTATGGGGAGAATAATAAAAGTTAATAGCCTTAAACAACTAGTTTAAACAGTCTGTTTTGACACCAGCTGTTCCTTCTTACCTTTACAAGAAATGAACAATTGATCCAATGATCTGAAATATTTTGTATCTGAGTTGTCTGTGGGCATCCAAGGTATTGAGCATCCTTTCTCCCTTATTTTTAGGTTCAGGACAGAAAACAGGCAGATGGATAGTTTGACTTAAAGTAAACTTGTACACCAATTTAGGCATAAAAGAAGGATAAGTTCTCAAAGAAAGACTGTTCTTGTGGAAAATGAGCTAGGTTTGACTCACCATAATTGCTTACAACTCAGATACCCTTTTTGCAGAAGTCAGAGCAATCAATAAAACTGTTTTCCATGTTAAGAACCTCAAGTCAGCCAGATTAGCTGGTTCAAATGGCACAAGTGTTACTTTCTCTAAGACAAAATTATGATCCCAAGGATGTGCCACCTGTTTACTTTGAGGTCTCTTATGTAAAACCCATTTCAAGAACATTTTGACATGCAGCTGCCTTGAAAGAGGTGGCTTCATGGACAGACATGTTGAAATGGCCAATAAATGAACCTTGATAGAGGAATAAGAAAAGCCATAGGATAGGAAAAAGAAAGGCCATTGGATAGTAACTCACACAAATATTGCAAAACCAGAGAACAACTAGCACTGAATGGGTGCTGGTTATGTTGTTGGTACCAACTAGAAAACTTTTTCCATTTGCTAATAATATAATTTTCTAGTTGTAGGCTTTCTTGCCTCCATTAGTGCCTGCAACATGTCCTTAGAAAACAGATGCTTACAAGGAATTAAGATCCCTCATCCAGGCAGTCAATTAAAGATGATTGATATTGGGGTGTATTAAACACTCCTGTTCTTT
This sequence comes from Protopterus annectens, assembly GCF_019279795.1. Classification (NCBI taxonomy): domain Eukaryota; kingdom Metazoa; phylum Chordata; order Ceratodontiformes; family Protopteridae; genus Protopterus; species Protopterus annectens. Next base: position 1,185,311,082 of record NC_056744.1, read on the forward strand.
TGTGAGTAGATCCATTTTGTGAGGAAGCTTGTGGTAATTGCCTCTGTTCATTTCTGAAAGAAGGGAGAACCATGATTGCCTGGATCAGAAGGGAGTCACCACAATGATGTTGGGGGATTTCTTCTGAATGTTCAGACGTACCCAGGATATTAGTGGAAAGGGTAGAAAGGCATGCAGTAACATTCCTGTCTAATGAAAAGAAAAGGCATCTGTCTTTCAGGCCTTCTTGCATGCAGTCCTGGAACAGAATTTTACAAGCTGATTGTCCAGAGAGGAGACAAAGAGGTCTACTTGAGAAACTCCCCACAAATGGATCAAATCTTTGAAGAACCCCGGATCTAGTTTCCATTTGTGAGGGACTGCTCTGGTCCTGCCCAGTTTGTCTGCCACACAATTTTGCATTTGCCTGCAGATTTAGACTGTGCTGTGAAGTATATCCTAAGCAAACATGGTTAGACTGCAAAGGGGGTTACAAGCTGGCTCCCCCATGCTTGTTGATGTACCACATCACTGTGGTATTGTCTGTAATCACTTGAAGAGGTCCTGGGGATCAAAGATGGTTCAGAGAATCAAATGCCTTGAACAGGGCAAGCATCTCTTTAATATATTGTGGTTGCATCTGTCTTTGGTGTCCCACACTCCCACCTTTTATCCCTCCTGAACCTGCTTCCCAAGCAAAGTCTGAAGCAGCTGTGTTGACTAACTGCTTTGGAGCAGGGAGGGAGAAGGGAAAACCTTGATTTAAGAATATCTGTTGTCTCTGCCAAGTGATTTCTCTTCTGAAAGCCCCCAGTACTGGGATCTGAAAAGATAAAAGGTGTTGATGCTGGGACCAAAAAGTTTCACATACTGCTGTATCTTTGCCATTTGGAGTCTTGCCAGGGGTATCGTGAATATTATAGATGACATGAGACCCAAAATCCTGAGGTATTCCCTCTCAGTGACTGAAGTCTGAATGGAAAACCTTAGAAACAGATCTAAATAAAGATCTATTTTTTCCTCTGGAAGAAAAGCTGTTTGAACTGAGGTGTCTAGCTGACCCCAGGAACACAATCCTGTGTGAAGGACTCAAGAAAGACTTTTGAATGTTTTGATGGAATCAAAGCTTGTGCAAGAGATCTCTCACCCAAGAGAGAGATTCCTGACATTTTGAAAAAGTCTCTACAAAGATAAGCAAGTTATCTAGAAATGTGGACACTCTGTAGCCTACAATTAGAGATAGTCACTTTATGAACACTCTTGGTGCAGTGGATAGTCCAAAGGGTAAGCCAGAGAACTGATAATGTGATCCAGATGTACAAAAACCTTTAGAAATGCCTGAAGTCTGGATGAGTAGAAATGCAATGATAAGCATCCTTTAAGTCTAGTGTTACCAGCAAACATGAAAGAGGAAGAAAAGGCAACAAGTTGTGAAGTGGCATCATTTTGAATTTGGGTACTATTACAAACAGGTTTAGGAAAGAAAAATCCAGAAGTGGTCTCTAAGCATTTTCTTTTTTTAGGGGACTAGGAAAATTCTTCAATAAAACCCCTTCCCCAACTAGGAAGGAGGAACTAGTTCTATCCCTTTTTGGGACAGCATGTGATGAAAAACAGGTAGAAACAAAACACTCTGATCTGCAGAATGAGAAATGACCTCTTAGAAAGGATAAATGGGTCTATATTATAACATCGAAGTTCAAAAACTTTGAATGTTATAATATTGAACCCTTTAGTGTGAAAGTTGAGAATAGTGAATACTCGGAACATCGAAATTTTACCTAGAGTAAGATTTTGGTGGTCCGTGGCTTTGCTGTTTACAGCAGTGTGGTGCGATGGTTACTGACCGGGTTTAGGGAAGTGAGCGAACGGAGGTTACGGATTGGGTTCAGGTAAGTATGGTGTGATGGTTACGGACCGGGTTAAGGTAAGTGAGCGAACGTACTGGGTTAAGGTGAGTGTGCGGTAGTTAGGGACTTTAGGGTTAGGGTGTGGGTGAGGTGAGTGTGCGGTAGTGTCAGACTTTAGGGTTGGGGCGGGTTAAGTGAGTTATGGTTAGGGCACGGGTCAGGTAAATGTGTTATTGTGTGGATGTGAGGGTTAGGGTGGGGTAGGTGAGTTAGGATTAGGGAGCGGGTAAGGTGAGTGTGCGATAGTTAGGGATCTTAGGGTTAGGGTTGGGTTAAGGTAAGTGGGTAGCTAGTGGTGTATGTCTGGTTTAGTGTGGGGTTTTGTGAAGTGTATGTGTGTGGATATATTTATTTTGGTGTGCTTCAGTTGTGCGTATGTTTGTCAGAACAGCGTATTTTTTCCCTCTGAAAAAATTTGCTATTCTGACTGTTCAGTTTTCTGGTGTTTCGATTGAATGGGGTCGATGTTATAGCATTCGATGTTTTTAGACTTCGATGTTATAATATAGATCCAGGATAAATTTTCTCCCACTGCCATCTGTAACCCTGATGGATGATTTTCAAAACCCCTTTGTCTGAAACAATCTTTTGCCATAGATAAAAATGGAGATTCAGTCTTTCTGGAATTGAAAGTGGTCTAGAGTGGAAGGGGGTCACAAGATGTCTTCAATAGTCATTCAGACTTGTTGGAGTGTCCGTGGATTTTTTTGAACCTCCTTGCCACTTCTTCTTAAACGTTTGTTTACCTGAATTCTGTTGAGACTGTTTATTCTGTTTTTTTGCCAAAATTGTATGAAGAGAAGGAAAATCCCTTGGATAATTTCAGAAAGGATGGCTGAAAAATCTTGCAGATTCCCTGGATCAGCTTGCCCCTTTCACCACACTTTTTGATCATCTCTGCAGCAGAGGACCAAACACTAAATTTCTATCCCAAGGATAATTTAAAATCTCACTTTTAACAGTATCTGGAAAGTTCTGTGAATGCAGCCAAACAAACCTCCTTAAAACCATACCTGTGGCCATAGTCCTGGAACAATTGTCAAGAGAATCATACACATACTGCAAAGTAATAGTGATCTGTGCAATAGAAGAAACTAAATTATTTAAAGCAGATTTTTCTTCACAAGTAGAAACTGCAGATAAAACATTCCTCATACTTTCACAATATGTCAGAGTAAAATATGAGCCCGATAATTTAAAATTTTGAAATTAAAAGTTGCAGAAGTATACATTTTCCAATACCTATCAATAATTTTCCCGTTCTTATTAGAAAGAGTAGGATTGGAATTAACTAAGTGCTTAGCAGCAGAGGAGTCAACTAAGGCTATAACTGCTGGGTCAGTTTTGGGAGTAGTGTATAAAAAATGAAAAAGACTGAGGAACTTTATACATCCTATTTGCCTTTTCAGGGTCAGCTGGCTGACTATCAGGAAAATTGCAGGCAGTAAAACAGACATTCTCTAAAGCAGACAAGACAGGACAAGAGAAATGAGTACAGGTTGTGGAAAATCCTTCTGTAACAATGCATAGTATTTTCTGAGGGACTGGGAAACATCTGTGTTCTCCCACTGAAAGCAATGGTGCATTCTAGCCATAATCTCAGAGAAAAAGGAACCCTCACAGGGCAAATTATACAGAGAGCTCTCCTCTGAGTATGAATCAGAAATCTGAGGCCAAAAACCTGAATCTGTCCCTGCACCTTCCTGTTCAGATTCAGAATCTTGAATCTCTTCAGGAAAGGAGGCATCATCTTCCTTTTACCAGAAACTACAATAGCCAAAATCAAACCCTGAGACAGTCCTAGTAAACCATTCCTATCCAAAATCGAAAGAAATTTGAGGAGGAGTAGATACATGCTTGGTCTTCTGTTTCTTTTTGACAGGAAAAATGGGGGCCACCATGTTAGTAATGGTAGCCACTGCTTCCCCAGGGATGGGCACAGCACTATGACATAACAGGGAAACCTACTCTGTTCCTTTCCAAGGATTGACAAGAGCAGTTCTCCTTTGCCCACTGAGGGGGACCCCAACAGCCAGAGAGGATTTGGCTAACCCACAGTCCATATTGGCTGTAGGTGCTACACCAGAGGGGTCTGGGTAAAAAAATACCTGCTCTGAGGTACAACAAATGACCACAGCAGAGTCACCCACCTGCAACTGAGGCAAATTGCTAGCCTGCTGTGGTGGTGAGAACTGTTTGCTTAACGTTTTGTTTTTGTGGCTGGAAGAAGGTCTGACCATAGTAGTGACAATCTGTTTCATGGTCAAGCTGAAAATGGTGCCTCTGTCCTGGGGAAAACAAGCAACAATGCCAGTAAAACTACCAGTACACAAAAGTTACTTTTTATGACAGAAAAAAACATAGTATAAAGCATTTTCAAACACTATGGCAGCCACACAACCTTAAAATAAACAAAATTTCTTCACAGAAAATAGTTTATCATTTAGGCAACACTGCTTTTAAACTGACAGAATAAGTGCTCCATTTAAAAGTACATCACGGTCTCTAGACAGTCTGTTAAAACACAATACTCCTAGCTTTAAAGTAACTTTTGTTAAGTGGAAAGTAATAAAAGATCAGTAAAAGTAAGAAAATGAAAGGTTTTCTCCCAAAGGGAACTTATCTGCCCAGCTAAGGAAAACTCAAGCTGTCGATCCTCAAAAGCCTCAGAGGAGTGTACGGTTTGGTGGTTCTAAATCTCTAAAGGGCTTTGCACCCAAACGTGTATTTTAGTCAGTTCAACTTGAACTGCCAATCAGTTTGGGTGCATGGATGGTACCCTGAAGATTTGGAAGCGGTCTATCTGTTATATCCTTGGCAGGATATAACCCATATATCTAAGGATAATGCACCAGTGATCAATATGAAGAACATCATGATATTTCTAGAAAGCAAATCCTTTCAGATATAATTATTTTTTATAAGTGACTGAGGAGGCAAGGAATTAAAATGAGGTGGAGGTGCATTAGTAGAGAAACTCAACTTACGTTAACACTTTAAATGGAATCTGAAATTTGATTTCTTCAGAAAGTTCACTTCAGCTGCATCTGCCATAGACTAGACTGCTGTGTGAGAAATTTTTTCACCATCCTGCTCTATTCCCCCAGTGTTCAGAAGCCCTAGTTGGTCTAGAGTTGTCCACTCCTTAATTCCCTCCCACTTCTTTTTCATTGGCTTTTGTTAGTAAGCATACAAATATCATTTCGTGAAGGTACACCATTAAAAGTAATTATATTCGACTACCTTCCCATTCTGTTGCATAGCCCTAGAATACTAGCTACTCACAGAGAACTACAGGTGTAAACAGCTATCATTAACAAAAAGTATATATTGTTCTCCCTTCCATTTTTAGTCTAATCTGGAGCAGACTTTGCATTGCATGTTCTCAGCCATCAGTTTTTTTGCAGTAATTCTGGATCTGTACTGTATTTAAATTGTACTATCTTGTATCCATGTTATCATTTAACCTAAAAGTGAACTACCACTCCCCATGACGTCCCAGTATGGTTTACTCTAAGCTTAATCAGCCAAATAGCCCTCATCTTTCTGAGGCAGTGTGTAACAGTTGTCACACAGTGGAATTAACTATGCCATGTTTACTGACACACACTTTTCTAACACATGCTGATTCCACCTAAGAGAGATACACGTATCTAAATGGAAGGCTAATCTCTCCATCCTATCCACAGTCGGCAAACAACAGCACAATAACACTACAACAGCATTACAGCATCACATATGTTGACACATTTAACAACCCTTGCCTGAGCCTCCTGTAGCTGTTAATTTCATCCATGTTTTCAAAATGTAACATTACAGCCACACTCTCACCCATGCCTACGGCTAGTAGCGGTCACCTGTATTACAAGCTTGGACACGTAATGTCTCATTGACATGCACCTTATTGAAGAAATGCCTTGGTTATTAGTGACTCTGTTGTAGGTCACAAAGACACATCATTAAATAGTCTGGCAAGGCATAGAGTGGCAGTTGCCTCTCTGGTACTATGAAAAGGGATGTCCCACCTTCTTGGGCCTGGGGTCTTTTTGAAACATCTTGCTGTTTTTTTTTTAAAGTACAATATAATTTATAGTGATAAAAATGAGGGACAGGATGTTACTGATTTCTTTTTTTTTTAGTGTTCAGTCACATCTGTATTAATGACATTTCAGTAGTGGCTTGGGATAAAATCTGTTTGCATGGTCAAGCACTGACTGTATGCCACAACAGGCACTAATGCATGCATAGTTCACTCAAGCTACTCAGGACTCCAAGCTCAAAGGTTGCTGCAGTGAAACCAGGTTCTTATCAGCCTTCCAACTTCCACTGCATATGTCCAAGACAGTGACCATTTGAAATGTTGCACCCACTAAAGCGAGTGCCAAAATACAGAGACTGAATGGCTAAAAAAACAGACTTACATATATTAAGTCTGAGATGCCATTTCTTGGAATATTGCAAACATCGGACGTTTTACAGGTGCCCTAAATTATAACCAAGTAAAGAATAAAACACCTGGGTCTAGTAAACAACCCAATAAGCTTAAACAAATGGAACTGAAAACTTTAAAACTCAAAAACAAGAGTTTCTCCAAGTAAAACTAAAATGACATTTATTTAAACGTTAAGCGCTTTCATCCCGTACCATTCAAAGAGACTTCTTCAGAAAAATAACCACCCTCTAAATGAAGTCTTTTATAGTAAAAACATATTAATCACAAGTACAATTGTTTAATTACTCCTAAGTTGATCTTAAAGGAACATTACCAAAAAAAAAAGTATGTTTCTACATAAAAAGATGTATATAAAAGATATGTAAATATATAGAAATAGTATAAATATGTGTACCAAACACTTTAAAAAAATATTTAAGGAATATAAAAAAAAGAATGAAAAAATGCAAGTAATATATAAAAATAGCATACCCTTAATAATTTCCTTCGCCTAAAATCCTCCTTACTAAAATAATAATGTATAGCTATCTATATCTATATATATATATATATATATATATATATATATATATATATATACATATGTATCAGGTTTATATTATAATCTTGAAGGTTGAAAACTCCAAATCACTAAAGATCGAACTTTAGTGATCAAAGTTTTAAACCACTGAAACCAAAAAAAAAAAAAAAATAAATTAAAAAAAAAAAAACTAAATAGTGTGTAGGCAGGGGGGCAAGCCCCCATGCACCCCCCACACCCCCCTACTTAAATATATCAACTCTGAGAATGGACTACATTGAATTAATTGGAAATCTCCCCCTACAGAGATTTTCCGTTTAAACGTTCGATGTAGTGCGCTTTCGGTATTCTCGTGTCGACAATATCGTATTTGATATTGTCAGACTTCGAGATTTTAATATAGACCCATATATATCATATATCTATATGAGTTCACTACATAATCTCAAAATTTTGAAATATCAAATTTCAAAATCTCGAGACCATATAGCTGAAACCCCTAAATAACGAAAGACCAGAAGCGCGAATGTCAAAATCCCGACGTTTGGTGTTGCGGTTTGTGACTGGATAGGTGGAAGGTCAGGTAAGCATCTATGTTTGAGTGTGTTGGTTAGGGGCTTTAATGTATGTGTAAGTGTATGTTGTGACTGTGATGTGTGTGTGTGAGGGCAATGTAGGTGTGTGGTGGTGTTTTCATGTGTTTTTCTGTGTAGTGCGACCTCGGAGTTAGAATATTTAAATAGGGTGGGTGTGGGGGATGCAGATCCCCATATGGGGGGGCGCAGGTGGGCTTGCCCCCCTGCTTGTATGTAGTGTAGGTTTGTGTGTTTGTGTTTTGGGTGAAGGTGTGTGTATGTGTATGTGTGTGGTGCATGTTTAGTGTAGTGTTCGGGATTTTGAATTTCGCGCTTTTGGTCTTTAGGGGTTTCATATAAGGTCTCGAGATTTTGGAGTTCAATATTTCAAAATTTCAAGATTATGGTGAACCCATATATATATATATATATATATATACATATATATATATATATATATATATATATATATATATATATATGTATGTATATATGGGTCTACCTGACAACACCGACACATCACAACACTGACAACAAAATCACCGACACCACATAACCGACAGTTCACAAAACACGAAACCTCACATGCCCGACACACCATAATACCAACAATCAACAAACAAAACAAATCCCCTGTCCAAAAAGCACACACACAACACAAGCACACAAAAATCCTTACAAACCCACACTAAACCTCACATACACAACTATCTACAACCTTAACCAAACCCTAACCCTAAGGTCTGTCACTATCGCACACTCACCTAACCCGTGCCCTAACCCTAACTCACTTAACCCGCCCCTAACCCAAAGACTATCACTGCCGCACACGTACCTAACCCGCGCCCTAACCCTAAGTCACTTAACCCACCCCTAACCCAAAGACTGTCACTATCGCACACTCACCTAACCCGCGCCCTAACCCTAACTCACTTAACCCGCCCCTAACTCAAAGACTATCACTACCGCACACTTACCTAACCCGCGCCCTAACCCTAACTCACTTAACCCACCCCTATCCCTACAGACCGTCAATATCGCACACTTACCTTACTCGCACCCTAACGTCCATCACTACCGCATACTTACACAGCCTTTTCCCATGTCGGTGTTCTCAGCGTCGCTGTTTTCATCCGTCGGTCTTCTCACTTGTTGATCTTCTGGCGTCGGTGTTCTCATTGTCGGCGTTCTAAGCTGTCGATGTTGTCAGGTAGACCCATATATATATATTTCTTATTATTTTACTTTTTACTTTCTTGGAATATTCCCTTTTTTCTGAGGTATAGTGATCTTGTAGTTTTTATATTTAAGTTTTGGGGGTGCAGGGAGGCTTTCCCCCCCCCACAAAAAGAAGTTTAAAGAAGTAAAGTGATTTTCAAAATTCAATCTTCTCCTGTATTTTTGGTCTTTTTTTGGAAGGGGAAATTAGCCCTTGGCATTTCGAGTGCTGGCGTTTCAATAGGGAGCTGTCCAAGACAGACTGCTCCTGCAGTAGTGAAGGTGGTAAAGGAATCTTACCTTCATTGCAACTGCCTCCACTGGAAGACATTGATGTAGAGTCCATCTGTGTGTTGACATCCCATGCAGTACCTTCCACACCAGACGGCGGTGACAGAATGGACCCAACAGATATGTGCTTGTCAGTATGGTACATCATGTGTAAGGGACTGTGTTCTGTAACTTCAATCCATCATGCAACACTTGTGTGGTGTCCTTAGGTGGCACATCAGATTCACTCAAACCAGACAATTCAGCAGCCTTAGGAAACCATCCATTGCTCTTCCCAGCCATTACACTGCCATTTGTGTCACCAGATGTGATGCCTGCAGCTGTGAGACACAGTCAGCACACAACTCAGTCAAATAAATAATCACATACAGAAGTCCACGCATTCCAGAAATACCCTTACCCACAAAATGTGTGATACACTACACTTAAGGAACACTTACCTTATGCAGGGATGGGGGCATGGTATACCAGACAGACATGTCATGAAATACATGATGAAGCCAGCAGTAAACACCAGATTTCATAAGTGCAAGCAAACATTAACAGCATGTGATATGCAAGTTGCATACCTGGGCAGATGACATATGAATTTTCTGTGGAGGACTCCTTCATTCACACAGGGGTGCCAAATGCATATATGCATAAAAAATGGAACCCTAAGCTAGGGTGAAAAACTGCAGATGTGGAGGAATGGTACCAAGTATATGTCAGATACCCCTTTGTGCAGCTAACACACCAACGTCCATACTCCCATCAGACTTTATTCTGTTGACATTATGGCTACCCAAGGACACCAAAAATTGCTCTGGATCCACTAGATCTGTGGGAGATACACCCAATGGTACTGCATGCAGCATAAGACACAAGATCTCCTCTGATCCCTTTATTTCATGTCAGTGACCCATCCATTATAATCTTGTATCATCCTACCTTTCCCATTAAGCAACATTACTCCAATGAACTATATCCTTCCCATGAGTTCATAATGAACCATGTTACAGCCCATGGGTGTGACCACTTCCTTTCAATGTCAGTAATAGCATACAGGAATAGAGGGGACGAGAAAGACACATCACTGCTGCTCATGACATCATGGCTTGGTTTGTAAAGTTAAGACCTTAACCCCTTCCCTTTGCATGGTGATGTCAGATTAAGCTGGATGGGCAATGAGGTGTTGCTGAGGAAGCATATCTACCTTGGACCCTGGGCAGATACACCACCAGGCCCACCCACTCTTTTTAGTCCAGCAGTCCCTTCATGCCCCAGCCTTTATCAGGGCTATGAGAGACCATGGCTATTGCCAACACAATCCCTCCCAGGAACTATCCTACCTTGTCTGTAGTATCAAGTGGTGAAGCCACTAATCAAACTGCAGCTACCTGGGTCATAGTCAGGGCTTTAACTCTCTATACAACTTGCAAGGCTAAACTAATGAGACTAATCTGTAGAGAACATTTCTGAATCACATTATTCATGGATGGTGTTATGTGATATCTGTGAAGTGACCATAATCTCTGGCCTATAGAGTTTGGTACTGATGCTTCTCACAGCTGTGAACATTCACCATTGTGCATGTCATGGCTGCTGCAACATCACATTGTTTACACGATGGGGTCTGTGCAAAGGTATATTCTTTGTCAGTTTTACATGTTGGAAGTCATTCATTGAATGGCATCTAGACCAGAGCTGGCTATATGGTGGTAGTTTCTGCATGGTTTTGTGTCTGGGGGTGGTGAGAGGGGAGATGGCCTCAAAATTCATTAGCTTGCAGGTATGAGATGTAGATTATTTTATTTCTATGCTAGGAAATATAACACATATTGCTAGCACTTTATAGTACCACATTGCACAAAAACTTCACATTTCGTATGCATTTTTGACTTTTATAGTTACAAGAAATATAGATCTTATTAACATTGTGGAGATGGGTACATGGCATAAATGATTGTTTATAAACTGCAATACAAAATTCTGATTTTGTCCAGTACAAAACTCTAAGTAAATAACTACATACTAACTCTGAAGAGGGGATATTTTGTTTAGACAGTATGGGGAACACAGTCTCTGGCACTGGGAGGGGGTGCAGGTGCAAAACTTCCCTACAAATATATTTGCTATAAATTCAGTTTAATATGAGCAGCTATTTTGGTTCGTACATTTTCTTTTATGAAGATTGACACAGCACACATTAACACATATTCAAATGTCTATGAAACAAGCAGTGACATAATGAAATAGTGGGATATATGTGTCTATTTATTTGTATAGGTAAAAGGAAACCACATCATCATATGCAAATAATGATTTAAGGACTGGTACTATCTAGATAGTAACAAGAGCCAACTTCCACCGCTTGTTAGTTACTTTAACCTATTATGTTTTAGTCTTCTTAGGTCTTGCAGCTTTATAAGTGATATGATTTTCAAAGTGAAAGAAACTTTCAGGATGTGCTGAGACTTAAATAATCTACTTTGAGAAAATGAAACTTTTAATATTTTGTGGTTTGATGTTGTCATAGTCAGAATTAAATTTTCAGTATTATTACATTTATGATACTGTTTGTTTGTATGTCATGTACCTGAGAAG
>NC_056744.1:1185327613-1185507613 GCF_019279795.1 Protopterus annectens
AATGATTAGGGTCCTTATTCTATTTTAATATAGGGGAAATTAGAGAATATCTCCAAGAAAGAGGAATATTTGCTAATGTTTGAACTTCAAGAAAGGTTTTATGTAGGAGAAATATTATAGAAGAAGGGAACACTCTATAAATTATGATAATTAAGCCACCTATTCCAGGTGCTTTATTATACTTACTTCTTTTAATATCATCTATAATTTCCTTTTGAGAAATAGTTTTTTGTAGATCTAACTTAAGTTCCTCAGGAATTCTTGTTATGTTGGGAACTATATTCTCTAATGTCTCACATTCATTTGTACTTATTTTATCTTTATGATGCTATGCATAATGATAATTAAAAGCCTCCAGAATGTCCCCTATGTCCAAGAATTTTTTCCTTTTCCCTTCATGAAAGATACTATCAATATTATTAATTTTTGATTGTATCTTAACTTTCATAGATAGGTTATGAAGATGTTTAGGAGAGGTAGCATAAGAATTTAATTTCAGTTTTTCCATAGATAAATTAGTTTTTTGGGATAATATTTCATTGCATTTCTTACTTGAATCTTCTATTTTCTTATTATTATCTGTAGCAATTAAGTTCTTATTAGATTTAAGAGATAATATTTGATTTTGGAGTTGCAGTAACTCTGAGTCCCATTCTTTAATTTTATTTTTGTACCATATATATAGGCCTTTAGAGAATCCCAAACCATAATTGTGTTTGCTTCAGGTTTATAATTAATCTCTAAGAAAAGCTGAAGTTCAGAAGTTATCCAAGATTTAAAGTCTTTAATTTTTGTGATATATGAAGGAATCCTTGAAGTAATAACTAATTGATTGAACTCCAAGTGTATTGTTAACAACAGGGAATTATGATCTGAAAATGGAAAAGGTTGTATTGAAAAATTCAAGATTTTAGAATAAAGATCTTGTGAGATATACATTTTATCTATTCTAGTATGGGTACCATGTCTATAGTCTTGGTGTGAGGATAGTAATGAATTTGGTCCCAAAGCATTAAAGGTGTCTTTTAATTTAAACATTTCTGTCCATTTTTTTAACTGTTTGGCTGAGGACGATAGTCTAGGAGATTTCCTATTGGTAGTTTCTGTGATATCTGTGATATAGTTGAAATCACCTCCTAGTATAATATTACCTTTAGAAGTAGTTGTAATAAAGTCTAAGTGTTTCTTAGCTAGTCCAAACCCCATACCCAGGAACCAGTATAAATTAACCAAGGTCCAAATTCTATTGTTAAACTTAAGTATAACTAAGGCCATGAGTCCATCATTATCTACATGTTTGTAACAAATTTTGGGATTTAAGAAAGTCTTTTTCCATATAATTGTTACTTCTCTGGTCTTATTATTATAAGAAGATTGAACAAGTATTATGTATTCCTTAGGGTCCCACATAAATGTGTCATTTATTTTAAAGTGTATTTCTTGGAGAAAAACTACTTGAGCCTTGTTTAGTTTAAGATACCTTAGTAGGTTAGCTCTCTTATATGGGTTGTTTAAGCCATTAGTATTTAAGGATATCAAAGTTAAAACCATATCAGAATTCTTTAAAGATAGCAAATAATAAAGGAACTTGTATTAATAGAATCATGTATACACAATACGCTTCCTGAATATACAACAGAATATCAATTGTTGCATTCCTATGTATCTCAATACAAATAAATTTCCCCATGAAAGCTAAAAGTATAACAATTTTGTCAGGCATTTCAAAACTAGAAAAACAATTAAATAACAAAAAATTTGCAAATTTCACTCTGATATAAACTTTAATACACCCTATACTTGGAATGCGATACATTATTAGTCTAGCAAACAAAACTAAATCTGCTAGACTACCTACCCCAACTATCAACCTTTGTTGGTTCGAGCCCATGAAAACAAAGTAAAAAATGGAGAGTATATTATAAATTAAGAGAAAAAGACTAGTGATAAACAACTAATCAGATATTGATTCCAGTTAGGTTTTAGAGATAAATTACATACACTATTATTAGAAACATTAAACATTTATACAGTAATTATTCACTGAGAAAGCAAGAGACATATTAGGATATATATAATCTTTATTTAGTGCTTAATAGACTAAGGAAACATTAACTTTATTTAAACAATCTAAATGATTACCCAGACTAAGCATGTCATTTGCATTAGTTCTAATAAAAACTTCAAAATGGCAGAACAAATCAAAGAATCACTTAGCATTTGTATTTACTTGCCCTCTGAATAAACCTTATCATGACAAACTCCCACTAAATAAAAACTTCACAAGAACTGGGTGTTAGCACATAGTGAGTGTGTGTCATTCCCAAAAGATGTTAACATAGATTCCTAGAAATATTCCATAAAACATATTTGTCCTTCATTAACTCCTAAACTTTTGGAATAGCAGATGTTTAAATGCCTGACTAAAATCAATAATAATTAACTGGCATCAGTTAATATGACAAAAATTAGTAAAAAACATTATTTATATACAACTTACTATGATAACAGGTCTTAAAAGTGTATGACTCAAAGACAGAATTAAGATAGAGATAGCTGTAAATATCTACCATAGTAATAGGGTAATACTGAAACTCATAACATGTTTGTTGTGCTATCACAAGTCATAGATATTACTGAGCTGTTTCCCTGTCATAAAGTGCTAATATACTAAAAGACATGACTTTATAATAACTGAAAACATGACATCTGAAGCATAAATAATATCTAAGATACAATAAGAAAATCAACATATTAAATGCAAAGTAATTATAGTTCAATCAAACTTACTCACACATATATTTGCTAGGATTTAGTATGGTGTTTGAGTATCCTTACAGTTATTACCATTAGTCATAACCATTTCCTGTAAATGTATAGGCCTATACTAAACACTTGCTAACTGCATAGGAAAGTTATTTATAAAGATCTATTTAGAAAAAACTCCAGCATATTCACTAGAAATAGTGGCTATAATTAACTGTTTACAAGAAAAAAATAACATTTCTGTATATATTTGATCACAAAATATAGTCACTATTATAAAAAGGAACCATGGATATGTCTGCAGACAGTGTAGCTCATAATTCTTGTAAAAGAAGCCTGCTATGCTATATTAACCAATCAGAGACTTGACATTCACAATTAGACTTGCATATACACATTAGATGTAATGTAATCTGATCTGCATGCATAGAATGCATGATGTCACAAGCTAAATGAGAAAGTTTCACTTCTTAAATTTCAAACTGACATTTTCCCGCCCAGCACACCATACAGTACAGTTTCCTGACCTCACTTTAACTGTATCACAAAGTCTGCTTATTTGCAGTAACAAATGCAAAGTTTAACTGCAAGATACTTCTAAACAGTAAAATAACATTCAATACACACAAAATCACCTCTGGACATCACAAACCAGACACACATAAAAAAAAACAAAAAAAAAAAAAAAAAACACAATTTCATACAGCCTTTCCCATAACTAAACTCTATATAACCGGCAAATTTAGAACATCCGAACACAGTCATTTAAAAGCATTCTAAAAAAAAAAAAAAAAACACACCTCTCTCCCATTACATCCCAGCTAAAGCTTCTAATTAATAATCAGAACAGTCCATAAATTCATGTCATCATTCTTATTTTAAATACAAAGTCATTTTCTGAAGCAAGCACTTACCAGGAACACCAAGCACGAACACTCAGTATCACAAAGACACTGAGACAGCTACGGACATCTAGCAATAAACCACTGCTGCTAAGTAGATATACAAGAGATACATACTGCTAAAAATACAGGAAACATTGTGTCTCTGCCAAATTCAAGTGGAATAGAGCAAGTCCGTTGCCAATAAGAGGGAAAACAGTATTTTAATATTAAACTCTACAGGAAACATAACTTGTAACCATTTAAAAACCTTGTGCCATAAAACATACACGCATATAACTGTCAGAGAGACCCAATTTATCTCAAAAGCCAGCAAACAGCTTTTTGTTCACACAGGTACCAATATTTATTCTGAAACAATCAGAAGTTATAAATATTAAAGAAACTAGTTAATATATACTAAATCATAGCTATGCCCTGTTATCCCATGTATCCAAAACAGTTTTGATAAATTAATCTAAGCAGTGACTATGCCTGTGTAATAACTCAGAAGAGCATTTAGCAGGGCAAAGGGCTATATATTATTTGAAATAAAGTATGTCATCTTAAGGTCATAAAAGCAAAGATAGCTTACTGTTCAATTATATCACTCAACAAACCAGTAATATTATACTAATATACTACAAAGCATAAATAGTTATTTAATTTGTATATGAACAAAAAAGTATAGAAATGAAAAAGCAAAAAGAGAAAGAAAAACAATAAGAAAAATATTTTCATGACATACTTTACTTGAAAATTTAGCAAGTATAAAACAAATTAAAGTCCAGCTGCAGTAGGGGCTTTGAGAGATTTAGTGGGAACAGTAATCTTTGACTCAGTTTGTGTTTTTTTCTTTTTAACATCAGTCCAAGAAGATTTATCAGTAACTTTCTTCAGAGATACAGATGCCCATTCCATATCTTCAGGTAAGGAAATAATGTTATTGTTTTTAATAAAGGCAGTGGCTTCCTGTAGGGCATTAAATGATCAAATTTCATTCTGATATAGGATTTTTATTCTGGCAGGAAAGACAAGCTAAGTGTTGATGTTATTCTGCTTTAACAGTTTTATTAATGGCCAAGCTTTTTTCCTCTGTTCCAAAACCCTGGTAGAATAGTCATTATCAAACCTAATTGGGTTTTGATTACATTTTAATAGACTTTTCCTCCAGGCAGATTTTAGGACCAACTCCTTGTCCAAATAAGATAGAAACTTTATGACTATTGATCTGGGAGGAGTAGAGGAGGATGCTGACACTGGCTTTCCTAAAGCTCTATGAGCCCTTTCAATACCAAAGGACACACCATCCTTTCATTCTAAAATTTCCGGAATCCAGGTATTCAGGAAATAAATTATATATTCTCCTTCAGCTCTCTCAGGGATGCCAAAAATCCTTATATTTGACCTTCTCTCCCTGTTTTCCAAGTCATCCACTTTATTGAAAAGCCAAATGTTTTGTATGATGAAGAAATCTTTCTGGCTTTTTTATTCCTTCAGTCTTCCATCAAGATCATTCAGGGATGCTTCTAAGTGTGTTATTCTGGATTGATGCTGCTGTGCAAGTTCCTTGAGAGAATCTGTTTGTTTCTGACAATTTTCCTTGAGGCTTTGTAAATTCTCCTTAAAATCATTCATTTTTAGTGAGAGTTCTTGTAGAGCAAATGTCACAAGCTGCATTTCGTTTTTTAAAGCCATGTCAGAATGAGAAGTCTTCGAAGTGCTCATCTCCACAAATGATATGTTCTCCTTTATAATTTGACAGGGAAAAAAACTTTCATAAGTTCACCAAAGTTACTATTAATATAGTTTATACTTTCATCTATCAATTTTAAGTATTTTTGCTAAAAACATATGTTATTTCCTATTTTTATACTAGTTTCATGGAGCTCTGAAAAACTGCTGCTATCATTTGGCCATCTTGACTCCGCTGATATTGGTAACTTTGATGGTGTACTATGCTTTACCGGTTAAGTAACCCCTATTGCTCTGTTGTTCAAAAACTACACTTAATTTTCTGTCTTCTTTTGAGACACTAGGCTGATTACAGAGAGTACTACATTTATGTATCCTATCCATTGATGAAAAAGTGCAATTTTTGATAATCTGTACACCTTTTTTAATACAACAATGTAACAAGTTCAGAACCTACTGCAGAATTTACAGCTCTTGGGAAAGAATTAAAACCCTGCTTGCAACCTTGAAATATGCTTCACAAGTGGATTGATGGTGTTGATTAATCACATCATAACTTGGGCTGTTTCTTAAGTGTGCTGTCAGGTGATCCATTATGCCAACCCCAAACCCCTAGAATTGGCATAGGTCAATGATGTTCTACATAAATACTAGAAGTAGTATTTACAGAAAATTATGCATAACATATGGCCATGATATGACACAGTACTTGTGTGACCTTCAAACTGCCCACTAGACTTATGGTTAACAAAATGTGCTGATTATTGCAAGTTGGTTGTTACTATCTAGTTACTCCTTCATATGGCAGCACTGAGCAAGAACTAAGTATTACTAACCAAATGTACTGAAAAAAAGGCCAAACTCAAATGCAAAAAGTTTAGTATTGTTGTGTTTGTCAAAAAAAAAAAAAAAAACTCTCCCACCAACTTACAATATAGCTAATAGTCTTTTCCAACCTGATTCTGTAATCTGGTGATTTTAGTACTTGAGTGAACCATCTCCTGTCTTTTGACCACCATATAGCATTAGCAGTCATGAAATCCTTCTACTTAGTACAACTGATATTGAAAGGGTTCTCATCCAGGTCAAAAGAAATTGCCATCCCATTATACTCTGCTTTTATTACCCCAGTTATAGAGCAAAATGCCTCTTTTGATATGTACATGTCCACACCCATTGCACAACTAGAAAGCCCCCATTGATTTCTAACCAAAAATATCATTGGTTTAAAGGCCTTTAGCTATCAGGATAGCCCACTCACTTTATTCAGTCTCCTACAGACACTTATGTGGGGAAGCTTATTTTCTCTTTTTCTTATATTCTGTTCTATAAGGGACCCAACCATTCTTGATCTCTTGAACTTCCAAAAAACAAACAGCTCAACTAATACTAGAACTATGGTTTTAAATCTCCAACATTCTTAAATTAAAACATGCTCTGGAGTCAGATTTGTAACTTAACATTTACCTCACCTCTGGAATAGACTGCCCCTATATGTCAATCAAAGTAACCCTTCTCACATCCCTTAAGAATCAACTCTCTCCTATTCTGGGTTAACAGGATCTCCCCTTTTCTATCCAGACTCTGAAGGAATGCCATAGGTAAAGATATTTTACTGGCTCAGTTAGAATATTGTCTTTGTCTAATTGCTGCAGCCTCTAAAAGAAATGTATCCACCATTCACTCCATCTCAAATACCATTTGCCAAGTCATCACTGTTTGCCCAAGAAATGAACATCACTGCAAAGCCATTACAAAAAGCTAACTAGCTACCTGTGGAACAATGTGCTAACTTTCTACTTGCCTCTCATTTATTTAAACTTATCATGAATGACCCTACCCCCCCTTCAGAGTATTCAGAGATGCACTAACATACAACCTTAGACATCGTAACCACTCATGTTCTCTCCTCCAAACACCTCCAAACTAGGCTTCACTGTACAAAACATGCTGTTTCAGTCTTGGTCCCAAACAGTGAGAATCTCTCCCTTCTTTTTCATAAAGATCATTCCTCTGACCTCATTTTCAGAAATAAAAGCACATTTCAAGACTCTGGGAAAATGTAACAGCTGTCTTTCTGGTTGTATAACTTAACATCTCCCTGCCATTCATCTCTCTACATACTTTGTGCTGACTCTACCTTTCATTGTGATTCTTTCAACGTGTCAGCTCTGATTTCCAATATGTATATAATGCATGTATATGTTGTGTTTTATCAGTCACTCTGCATATAATGTCATTTATCTATTGCCTTTAAACCCTCAAGCCAAGTCTGATATTTGTATATCATAGGCAGGTACTAGGTTATTGGCCATGGGGCCTATATAAGCCTAGCCAAAAAGGTTCCCTGGTTTCCACACCCAAGAAAGTTATTTTCCTGTGCCCCTGTCTAGCAGAGCCACAGAAGTGATCCCCGGGGTGAATTTCCTATTTCCCATCCAATTGTCGAAATTTTTCTTAAAGAGGGCTAATGAGGAGCTTTGCTTGACATGAATGTGTAGTCTGTTCCAGAGCATGGGAAATTTCTGGGACAGGAATCTATCCCTCCAGCATGTTCTATTTATTGTGGTGGCAAGGTTTAGGTCCCTGGAGCATGTGGCTCAGAGGGATTGGGGTTTCTTTAAGTGTAGCATGTCCAACAGATCTGGATTTGACATGGCTTTGTATGTTATGTGTGTGTATATATATATATATATATATATATATATATATATATATATATATATATATATATATATTGCATTCTACCATTTAATTTGGATGCAATGTCATGGAATTATTGTGTTTACCCCTATATGAGGCTGAAATAGGTGCAATGGTATCAGTGATCTACCCTGGTTAACAAATTCTAAATAAAATAAAATACAATAAATAAATAATAAATAAATGAGATTGACCTGGATGAGAAGATGCACATTCACAACTTCATCTATGTTCAGACCCGCTTTACTCTTATGGAACCAGAAAGTACACTATTAGGTGAATAATAACAAAGCGCAAATGGACTTCTCTGCATTGTAATTCCTATGATCCTATGACCAGGTATACCAATGCTGCATATAAATATGATCTATGGATCTAAAGAGCACAATGGAACTGATCAGAAATCGTAGTAAGGGAATCCAATGTTCTCCTACAAACTATGGGCACTGAAACCTGTGCACCACCAAAGGGTATAATATTATCCCCTAGTTAGAGAAATATCACACCTGGCTGTACCCAGCAGCACAATGTCAGTGATGACAGGTTCAGATATGTTTTGTAATCTCCTCATTGAAGATTTAGCTCCCAGGAAATTTTTACAAATGCTGTGCATTGTGAGCCGTTTTTCACCCTCCCTACATTTTCTCTGTTTGTATCAGAGGTATAGCTAGCTATTTTTTGCTCAATGCTGTCCTCCAATTTTGTGCCCTACCACTTCTGCAAAACAGATATTCTCCAAATTTGTTTCTAAAACTGTAGCAAATTGCTTGCTGCATTTGATACACTTTATACTATGTGTGGAGCACTACAACACTCAGTTTGACTACAAATAAAAGAAAAATGTGGTCTTTCTTTCACCTTTTGCAAACTGCTTGCTACAACTGTTTATACCACCCATGCAGTGCTACAGCGTTCAGTTATGTTCACAAATGCAATATGCACTAAAGAGTGATCAGGATTAGACAATCACCCCCAAAGCACTTTGTGCAAAGTGACTGAGTTGAGTTTATATATATATATATATATATATATATATATATATATATATATATATAAGGGAGGTTGAAATTATGAAGTTCTGAAGTCTGCTGCATGGTGGAGGTGTGCAATGAGCACTGTCTCCAGCAAAAAATAATGATTTTAGCTATTTTATGAGCAGTATCAGTGGGTATGTCTTTGGCAAGTTTGAGTCATCCAGTAATCCTTGTGAGAAGTTTTACTCTGAGATCTGGTAGTGACTCCCATGGCTCCTTATTTAATGAAAGGCCACAGTAACTTAGTTATGCCTGCAGGCTTGAGGGATGGCTTGTAAGTAATACAACAGCAGACACTAGCAGATGAAATATGAAATCATCTGTAAGCATATAGTTAGCTTGTTACATATCATCCTGGCTTCACTTTGCATCTAGAAAAGTGAATTTCTTACTTCACTTATCTTACCATTTAAATACGTTTTGTGTGGTTTCTATTTTGTGTTTGTTCTGAATGTGAAGTTAAAGCTATTAACTGAAGGCATTTAATAGTTTGCAATGCTTTTTTCCAAGTGGTTTCTGTGCTGTGCCTAGGTATTTAAATCTGTACTGAATGGGCTCTCTCATCTGTCTGCATTTTCACTATTTCTTATCTGAATCTAAAGCTACAGCTATAAATTGATTTGTGTTTTAATTTCCATTGTTATTTTTCTGAGCTCTTAAGTGGATTAATCAACATTGCTGCATGTAACTACTTTGCTTTAGTCACTTTTCAAACTTAGAATAAACAGATAGTTTTGACCAGTTGGGTGAGTTTTTGTCTAGAGTTGTGGTAAGTAAACCCAGTGGCAGTGGGTGATTTCTGTAAATTTGGGAAATAAGCAGTATTACCTAGAGTTTTAAAACTGTTTCCAGCCCCATTTACTTCTGGTATGTTATATTACAGGAACAGTTAGTCATCTTTGCCTTTGAGATTTTTGGGGAGGGATTGAGATAGTGGGAGAGAGGGGATGTCATAACAGATAAGGTGCTTACCTTGAAAACACAAAGTACATGGTTTGATTCAAACAAATAAATGGCTTCAGAATCATGGACTCAATCTAAATTAAATAAAAAATGCATTACTACTCACCCTTAAGAGTTAACCCAGTCTTTTGTGATTTGTGAACTTATGTGGACAGTGATTTAGCTTTTAACCAACATGCTTACTGTCATAAAAAGTCCTTCTATATTGTGCAGCTTATAACTAAAGGGATTGCATCTAGATCTAGAGATGTTATTGTCCCCCTTTACTTAACCCTCATTGAGTACAATGACCCCTTAGGCATATATCTTTCCAGGCACATGAAACAAATTGAATGCCTACAGAGATTTTTTGCTAAATTTATATAAGGCCTTGTGATGACCGTGCCCTGGCCCAGCAATCAAGGAGCCTCAATCCTCATCACTAACACCAGGGAGGTCGTCTCCTAGAAGAGAAAAGGATAATTAGTACACACAGGAAAGTACAATTTCCCTTAAGTGCACACAGAGAACACAGTCAGTCTGGGGCTGGTTGCTCCCTTGCTCACCATGTCCCCAATAAGACTCCCCACTGGCACAACTATAGGGTCCAGGTCTCAGCCTAACTGGGCAAGCTAAAACCTCCAGTACCCTCTCTGTCGAACCAGTGCTTCGTGTCCCTGCCAAGTAGCTGACACAACACACACACACTTTGAGACAAGTATTTATACAACTTCACAGACACTCCTGGGAAAGGCTGACACAGATTCTCAAACAGTGCCCCTTTACCCAGACTATACGGTAGTAATTACTGCCACCACCCAGTTAATAATATCAGCTACTAAAAGGCCCTTAAAAGGGTGTCCAATTATTACTGTGCAATATTATTATCCAATGGTAGTATGACTAACAGTTAAGGCTTACTTTAGAGTGGCTTATTACAATAAACTCTATAAATATGCAATGTACTCTAGAGCTTATCTTTACACAAATCAGCCACAGGTAGAAGGTTTTAAAAATGTTTAATAATAAATAATTAAAACACAAGACAAAACTACTACACCACAGAGATATCTAAGAGTTCAGAGATCACACAGAAACTTAAAATAATACAGTAGGACAGGTCTGATTTCAAAGAAAAGTACCTAATTAATCTTTACTAGCTTTAACTATTCCTACAAGAACTCACAGTGCTAAAACTTACATGTGAGCACAAAGCAGAGTGCTGATAAGTTAGATGTCCAAAGTCAAAATGCTTCCAGTCTCTTGTGAGAAATAATATTTAAAAATTACTAACAAACATGTTTGCTGGGCCCCTCCCAAATTACATAATTTTGGACACTTAGGTTTTCCCAGGCAAACAAACTGCATTATTTAACAATCTAACACCTGCACAGAAACTTACAACAATATAAGACATTTCACATGTATAGTCTAACAGAAACTAGAGCAATAAAGCACTTTCTACATCTAAATTCTGGTCATAAACTTTAGCCTTAAAACAATGGGCATGAAACCTTCATCCAGCCGCAGTGGAGCTGAATTCTAACATGAAAGGGTCACAACATGCTTCATTGGGCCAGTAGAGTGCAATGTTGTCACATATTTTGCAGTTCCACATTTCACAGTATTCTTTACACTCAAGAAACATGCCTGTATTTTACATTTATTATCAAGAAAACATGCCTGTATTTTACATTTATTTACAAATGCCAGAATTATATATCAAATTCTTTTTGACTAGGCTGGCAACCTTCGCCCATCTCTCCCCAATCATCACATCTCTTCCCCCCCTGGGGAACTCAAGCAAATTTTTTAAGTGCCCCTTGAGAAACATCGCTTGAGAGTGTCAGGTCTATCTGGGTGTACCTCACCCCATTCCCTGTCTTGAGAATCCATCTGCATTGGCATTGCTACTCCCACTGCGGTGCTGCACTGACATATCATATGCTTGCAACCCCAGACTCCATCTTAGCAACTTGGAATTTTGTTGACTGGCTCTGTTTAACCATGTCAGAGGGTTGTGATCTGTCATCACAGTGAATTTTCTTGCAAACAGATAAGGCTGAAGTTTTTGTAGTGCCCACACTATGGCTAGACATTTCTTTTCTACCATTGCATAGCATTCCTCCCTGGGTCGGAGCCTACGACTGAGATAAACCACTGGGTGCTCTTCTCCCTCTGAAGAAATCTGGCTAAGTACAGCCCCCACCCCATAGTTTGAAGCATCCACCTGCACAACAAAGTCTTTGCTGTAGTCCAGACTGGCTAACACAGGGGGTCCTCCCAAAGCTTCCTTAAGCTTCTGAAATGCCTGCTCACATGCTGGGGTCCACACTACCTTATCTGGGCTGTTCTTCCTTGACAGGTCTGTAAGGGGAGCAGCTATGGTATTATAATTGGGAATGAACTTTCTGTAGTACCTGTTATCCCCAAGAATGCCCTCACCTGCTTTTTGGTAACAGGTGCAAGCCATGCCTGAATAGCTTCCACTTTGGCAGGTTCTGGCCTTATCTTACCACTCCCCACCCTATGTCCTAGGTAGGAGATCTCTGCCATACCCACCTGACATTTGCTCAGCTTAATGGTCAACCATGCCCTCTGTAGCCTGCTCAGCACCTCCCTGACATGCTGAAGGTGCTCTTGCCAGGAATGGCTGTAGATAGCAATATCATCCATGTAAGCAAGGGCAAACCCTCCTGCTCCTGCAAAGATATGATCTACCAGCCTCTAGAAAGTTGCTGGGGCATTCTGCATCCCAAAGGGCATCTTTGTGAACTCATACAAGCCAAAAGGAGTCACAGAGGCTGACTTCTCTCTAGCACTGGGAGTCAAGGGCACCTGCCAGTAAGCCTTGGTAAGATCAATGGTTGTAAGATACTTAGCCCCATCCAGCTGCTCTAGGGCCTCATCTGTCCTAGGTATGGGGTAAGCATCTGCCTCTGTGTGGCTATTTAATTTCCTGTAATCCACACAGAACCTGGTGCTGACATCCTTCTTTGGCACCAACACCACTGGTGAGGCCCAGGGACTGTTGGACTCTTGAATCACCTCTAGTTCCAACATCTCCTATACCTCTTCCTTCAAAGTCTGTTTGACTCTCTCAGGCACCCTATAAGTAGCCTGCTTGATAGGCCTTTGGGTTCCTGTATCCACCTGGTGCTGCACCAGGTGGGTGCTCCCTGGTTTCCCAATGAACACGTCTGCAAATTCCTGCAACACTGCTCGGATTTCTCGAACCAGGGTAGGAGATAGCTGCTGGGACATTGCTACCCCTTCCACCGAGGTGTCAGCCTGAGCCTCACTGAGGAGATCAGTTCCCAGATCTCCCTCAGACTCCTCCTGCAATCCACTGCAATTGCACAGCACAAGGGCCTCCCTATCATGGTAAGGTTTCATCATGTTAACATGGTACAATTTGTGCCCCTGATATCTGCCTAGCACTTCCACCATGAAGTTAACATTACATACCTTTCTTACCACCTTGTAGGGTCCCTCCCAAGCTGCTTGCAACTTGTTGTGTCTGACAGGCATGAGAACCATCACCTGCTGCCCTACAGCATACTCTCTAGCTCGAGCATTCCTGTCATACCACACCTTCTTCTGTTGCTTGGCTTCTGCCAGGTTCTCCTGGGCCAGGCCCATGAGTTCCCTGAGCCTTGTCCTGAGGTTCAGGACATATGCCACAACAGACTCCTTGTGAGACTCACACTCACCTTCCCACTCATCTCAAATTAAATCTAGAGGTCCCCTCACCCTATGCCCATACAGCAACTCAAAGGGTGAAAAACCTGTGGATTCCTGGGGAACCTCTCAGTAAGAAAACAACAGATGGGGCAAATATTTGTCCCACTTCCTCTTAAACTGATCTGCAAATGCCTATAGCATGGACTTGATTGTAGAGTTTAACCTCTCAACAAGACCATTAGTCTGGGGATGGTAGGGGGTGGTCTTCATGTGCTTCACCCCACAGGACTTCCACAGACAAGCTAGCAGGTCTGACATAAAATTGGCACCTCTGTCAGACAGTATTTCCTTTGAGAAACCTACCCTGCTGAAAATCTCTAGCAAAGCATTTACCACCTTATCGGCCTCAATGTAGGACAAAGCCACTGCCTCAGGGTATCGTTTAGCATAATCCACTACCACTAGGATATACTTTTTCCCTGTGGAATGTGGGGTACTCAAAGGACCCACAATATCCATAGCTACCCTCTGAAATGGCTACTCAATCACAGGCAAAGGCATCAAAGGAGCTCTCACCTTGTCTCCTGCCTTGCCTACCTTTTGGCACTGCTCACAGGTCCTGTATTATCCTGTTACATCTCAGGAAATTCCAGGCCAATAGAAGTTTTGCATAACATGCCTCTTTATACGTTTTATGCCCATATGACCTGCAAAGGGAATATTATGGGCTATGGCTAGAAGTGCCAGACAGTAAGCTCTAGGCAGTACCAACTGCTGTACTCTCTCACCTTCTAGCCCTCCCTCAGGGGTCCACTCTCTGTACAGTAACCCTTTGTTCCAGTATACAGATTCCCCCTTCCCCTTGAGAATCAGGTTCCTCACTAGCTACCTGCCTCAGGCCTTGCAATGTAGGGTCTGAGAGCTGAGCCTGTCTCAACTCCCTCCTTGTAACCCTTCCCTGCTCTCCTTCCACAGGAAGTCTGGCATCCTCTGACAGTGGTTCCTCACTGTCAGCCTGGGTACTACTACTCACCTCTACCTTTGCAGTTACCCTGTCCAAGGGAACATCAGTACCCACAAGCAGCTGTGGCTCACATTCAGTCTCATTGCTACAGTGTAGCTCACTCTCTGAAGTAACCACCTCAGCAGTCCTGGCTGCAAGTTTGCAGTCTGTCTGGGTCTCCCCCAGGCTACCAGACCCACATGCTTGTCTCCTAGCCTCACTGCATGTAACTGCATAAGTGCATAGTACTGCCTCATCCAAATCCTTCCCTCTCAGGACATCTGCAGGATGGCAGTTCCATACCCCTGTTGTCTCAAGACAACCCACTGTTGGCAATTTGTCTTTCCCAATTACTGGCTCCCTCACCTTTGGTTCCCCACCTTGCCTCCATGGACATCTGTATGCCACATGGCCCCACTGGTTGCATTCAAAACATTTAACCCTAGCTCCAGGACATGTACCTGGACTAGTGGCTTCCCCTGCTACTGGCAGATTCTGTTGGGGCAGTCTGTGCTGCCCACCATGGGTTCCTTTAGTCCCATGAGCAGTACTGGGGGTCCCTTTCCTGTGCAGGGCTGCCCTGCCTGCCAGGTATAGGTCTCCTTTCTTCCCCAACTCCTCTGAAGTAGCTCACTGTCTATCAGCTAACCAGATCCTCATGTCCTGAGGCAAAATGCTAAGGGCTTATTCCCTTACCAAAAGGTCTGCCAGCCCTTCAAAAGTGGTGACCTGACATCCACTCACCCAGCTATGAAAATAAGTGCTCGGTTCAACAACATATTCACATACATTTTCATCTGCCTTGCTTCTATGCTCACAAAACTTTTTCCTATACATTTCAGGTGTTAGCTTAAAACATTCTATGTCTATGCTCACAAACCTTTTTCCTATACATTTCAGGTGTTAGCTTAAAACATTATAATAAATGTCTTTTTACAGCAGTATAATCAAAACAGACAGTGTCATGCATTTTTGCTAAAGAAGTTACAGCTTTACCATGGAGTAAGGGGGTCAGGAACCGTACCCAGAGCCTTTGGTCAACTTCATACTGTTTACATACCTGCTCAAACATATGAATGAAGCTATCAAAATTATCCCCCTCTTTAAACTGTGGAAGAAATTTGCTGACCTTTTGTGCTTCTGGGGTCCAGTTACTCCCTTCCCCATTACCTCCATGACTCTAGCAAAGAGTCAGCATTTCCCTCTCATGCCTCCTCTGTCGTTCATTTTCCTCAGCTTGTAGACTCATTTTCTCAGCTGCTTCTAGTTCCATACATCTGACCTCCAACTCGTCTCTTTAGCTCCAGCTGGATTTTTAAGTCCACTGCAGAAAGGTTGAGCTGTCCATTCTCTGAGGATATTGTATCTCCACTGTCAGTCTGATTGTCCTCCAGGCTGCTGTTTTCTGATGCAGCTGTAACCAAGGCTGCAATCAGGTCTGCCTTAGTCAGGTTTCCATGCACCAGCTCCCTAGCCTGGCACATCTCCGCCAGCTGGCTCCTTGTCAGCTTTCCATACTCTTCTGCTAACATGCTGCCTGCTCACCCTGACTAACACTAAGCTAACACAGGAAATAAAACAATTGTGATCGGAACTCTGAGTATACACTGTGTGGCTGTTTTAGAGTACAAAACACGTTTAGAGATCACTGTACATAAGCTACAGGAATTCGCTCTACCCACACCACTACAAGCCAATTAGTGTGTGAAGTAGATCCCTAAATTGCCAAACACCTGTGATGACTGTGCCCTGGCCCAGCAATCAAGGAGCCTCAATCCTCACCACTAACACCAGGGAGGTCATCTTCTAGAAGAGAAAAGGATAACTGATACACACAGTAAAGTACAATTTCCCTTAAGTGCACACAGAGAACACAGTCAGTCTGGGGCTGGTTGCTCCCTTGCTCACCAGGTCCCCAATAAGACTCCCCACTGGCACAGCTATAGGGCCCAGGTCTCAGCCTAACTGGGCAAGCTAAAACCTCCAGTACTCTCTCTGTCCAACCAGTGCTTCGTGTCCCTGCCAAGTAGCTGACACAACACACACACACTTTGAGATAAGTATTTATACAACTTCACAGACACTCCTGGGAAAGGCTGACACACATTCTCCAGCTGTGCCCCTTTACCCAGACTATATGGTAGTAATTACTGCCACCACCCAGTTAATAATATCAGCTACTAAAAGGCCCATAAAAGGGTGTCCAATTATTACTGTGCAATATTATTATCCAATGGTAGTATGACTAACAGTCAAGGCTTACTTTAGAGTGGCCTATTACAATAACCCCTGTAAATATGCAATAAACTCTAGAGCTTATCTCTACACAAATCAGTCACAGGTAGAAGGTTTTTAAAATATTTAATAATAAATAATTCAAACACAAGACAATACTACTACACCACAGACATATCTAAGAGTTCAGAGATCAAACAGAAACTTAAAATAATACAGTAGGACAGGTCTGATTTCAAAGAAAAATACCTAATTAATCTTTACTAGCTTTAACTATTCCTACAAGAAATCACAGTGCTAAAACTTACATGTGAGCACAAGGCAGAGTGCTGATAAGTTAGATGTCCAAAGTCAAAATGCTTCCAGTCTCTTGTGAGAAATAGTATTTAAACATTACTAACAAACATGTTTCTGGGTCCCTCCCCAAATTACATAATTTTTGACACTTAGGTTTTCCCAGACAAACAAACTGCATTATTTAGCAGTCTAACACCTGCACAGAAACTTACAACAATAAAAGACATTTCATATGTCTATTCTAATAGAAACTAGAGCAATAAAGCACCTTCCGCATCTAAATTCTGGTCATAAACTTTAGCCTTAAAACAATGGGCATGAAACCTTCATCCAGACACAGTGGAGCTGCATTCTAACATGAAACGGTCACAACATGCTTCACTGGGCCAGTAGAGTGCAATGTTATCACATATTTTGCAGTTCCACATTTCACAGTATTCTTTACACTCAAGAAACATGCCTGTATTTTACATTTATTATCAAGAAAACATGCCTGTATTTTACATTTATTTACAAATGCCAGAATTATATATAAAATTATATTTGACAAGGCTGGCCGCCTTCGCCCATCTCTCCCCAATCGTCACAGGCCAAAACAATATGTTGTACATGAACCATCTCAAAGCTTTGTCACTATACTCTGTATCCTACAGACTGCTAAGAGGTGACCTGTGTCTGGCATGCTTCCACTATGAGTGGACAAATCCCAACCTGCCAAGGATCTATTGCTCCAAATTACATTCCTCCCAAACATGACCAAACACACTTTTTAAAGTGTTTTTTAGGAAGAGGGAGAAGCCCCCTGCACCTCCAATGTGGGGGAGGTAGGACAAGCCCTTGCATAGCCCCCAAACTTATATATATATATATATATATATATATATATATATATATATATATATATATATATATATATACATACACCAAATTTACAGTTGCACCAATTTGAAGAAGGGGGAATTCTTCCCCAAAAGGGCATCATTGGTGGCACAACTCACCAACAGTGATTTCCTCTGCAGGAACTCTGATAGTCGATGGGTTGAACTTCAGGCAAGTGAGGATTGAGAGTTCAGTCTTCAACCACCTATAGGTTACTGGTCTGGCATACAAAACATTCTCTGATCCAATACTGATGGACCTGCTGCACATCAGCAAGTTAAATCACATCAGAAATCATCAGTCCAGGAATCTAAACCTCTGCTGTGACATCAACAGAAGGGACAAGTGTATCTATCAGAGGATAACACAACTCAGGAACAGACACCACATCAATGTAAAACAAAACTCATCCTTGTGCACATTCAATGCATCTATGGCTGGGTAATAGAAAAATTTACCCCAGGATTGCCCCCTGTACTACTAATGGACATAGGCAAACCCAGGCTTTATTCCAGGCATAGGTCCCCTCAAATTATCCATGGTATGATCCCATTTATTCATAATGATTGACCATGGGATGGGTTAAAACAACCAAACAGGATAGGTTAATGCAAGCACCAAAAGAGAGCTTGGCTAGACTTACAATAGCCCACAATGGCAGATATCCTAGTGTTTACCTAACAACTATGAAGAAAGCAGAGAAATGATAAGCTATTTTTATACTACAACATTTGCCCTTTAATATAAAAAATACATTTAACAATGCACCATGCAGCCCTAGAATTCAATGTATAAGCACCAAAAACATATTGCACATCTTATGTAATAAGAAAACAGCACAGAGTAAAACATGCCCCCGGATTCACTAATCCTCCATGTAAGACTTAATAAGTCTTACTCGGAGGCTGCAGTTGAATGGTATGATGTCAGCGTGCCATGAATATGCATGAGGGCATGCTGACTCAACCGTAAGTCTTACACGGACCATGTAAGAAAGCAGGGGGTGTGTCTGACTGCCGAGTAGTCTAAATGTCCACGCCCCTGCAAGTGTTTTAAAACTAAACAAAGCACACACACAAGAGCGAGTCCGCTCAAATGTCCCTGCACCCAACACCACACTCCCTGATATTGTAAACCCCTATCATAGTTCTAAAACGCAAAACATTAAATATATTTTTTTAAATCCCCAAAATAGCTGCCCGTAATTGTGTGTATGTGCGTGGGTGTGCCCATTATTTAGCTAGAGTTAGCAATTCTGACATGGAAGAGCATAAGAAAGAATGTTAATGCAAGTCACACCAAATAGCAATAGCGTAATGGTAAAGCGTTTGCACAAAGAAGAGGCATTCACGGTTCGAGTCCCACCACTCCCCTTCGTATTTATTTTTTAAATCAGCATATGAAATAATACCTGACAAATATGTTTAAACATTACTAAAAAGCAGTGAAATGGCCAATGTATCAGTGAACAAAAAAAATATTTTAAAGGATCCTGATATAAAATTGCCTGCAGTTAAGCAGTGCTTCACCCAGCGCAATAGAGTTGCCCGTAGTTTAATGGCATTTACCTAGCGCAATAGAGGTGCCCACAGTTTAATAGCACTTTACCTAGCACAATAGAGTTGCCCATTGTTTCATAGCGCTTTACCCAGCGCAATAGAGTTGCCCATAGTTCAATGGCACTTTACCCAGCGCAATGTGTTTGCGCGGACGTGCGCGCCGCGCCAACCAGGGCACAGTAGGGCACCGAGGAGCAACATAGAGCAAAGTTGCTTAAATGCAGCCACACCCCCTAGCCTGTCTGGATAGTATGAAAATAAAATGAATGACAAGGTTTGAACCCAGGACTCTGTGCATCAGAAGCAAAGTACAGAACCACTAAGCCATGACAACATAGGGAAAACAGCCACTATTAACATTCATATACTTACGAATGGTAGTTTAACCATTACTAAGCAGGTCTGCAGTCAGCCGAGAATTTTACAAAATGGCCAATCACAAAAAAGTGCGGGAAATGCAGCATATTTAAGCCCCACAGGCGGGAATACACGCCATAACTGATTGTAGCTCACATCTGCAGTTAGAATGTCTGGTGTCGGAGAGGGAACACGCTTCCGAGCGCAATGTTGGGGCATTGAGGAGTCCAAATATATGATTTGGCTCCTTGTCCACCATCACGAGTCAAGACTCCTGCAGGGCCAGTTCCAAGGGACAGAGTACAAGGCAGAGGCTTGGAACCGGTTAGCTCCTGACCTCACCAGTGCCACAGGCGTTCCTCGGACTGGTGAGCAGGTCTGTCACCACCATGCAGACCTGAAGAGATGAAAGCAGGACCACCTGAACCAATGGATACAGGAGGCCCATGGGATGCGGGATGCCCTACAACTGAGTATGTAGCCATGGAATGCAGTATGTAAGAATTGATAATGGAGTATGTATAACGGATAGGTATGTCTCAATATCCCTTCATTTACTTTACAGCTGCAGGTGACCATGCAATGAATCAGCAAGCCTATGCTGATAGGCTGCTAAGGCTGTGCCACCAGGCAGGTTAGTGATTATTCTGCATGTATTGTTATATAAAATATGGGAGAGAGCATTAAAGAAAGTGTTGTAGTCCAATAATACAGCCATAAAATTGCCTGAATAAGTCCTCTGCATATACTGTCAGATAAAAATGTCAGAGAGGCAGAAAAAGAGTGTAGAAACCCATTAAGAAAGGTAACATATGTCTGGAATAATATCTCTGCAGGTGCTGTCATATAAAATAAGTGAGTGAGCCTGAAAAAAGATTGTTCTAACCTATTAATAAAGGTATAATATGTCTTGAACATGTCTACCATATACACCATTAAAACAAATAAAGGAGTGAGCCTGTGGAAAAGTGTGTAATGTCATTAATAAAGGTCTAAAACCCAGAGTGTGTCTGTGTCACAGAGTCTGAAATGTTGTTGTACCCTTGCAGTATACAAACAGTACTGTTTGAAAAGGTGCTGGCAACCCAGAGTTGTGCAGTCCCATATAAAGTGGGTGATGGAAGTACTAGTAGCTGTGAAACATATATACAGTCCATAACAGGCAGTTACTGGCTGGCATGAATAAGTAAACCTGGCACATGTGTAGCATGTTATTTTTTCCCCAGAAATGTGAGTGTGTGTCAAGAAATGCAGGGTTCTGTACAAATCGAAGTGAAAATGTCATGTGAAAACATCCCAGATATGTAGATAAAGAAATATAAATGCAATCAAGAAATATGTAGCAGTAACATCTGCATCCTGGACAGTTAGTATGTCAGATATAGATCAGGCATATATTGAACTAGCCAAACCCAGTACACAACCTAATGTATGGTGGCAAGTGTAATAATACAGGTAGGAGATATACACTTGCAGTCACTAGGAATGTAATGTAGACTAAAAGGTCATTATAAGATGTTAACCAAGGTTTTTTATACACCCTACTGTATGTGCATAAACCATGCAATTCCACACCTCAATGGGTATGTATAATCTTAAATATTTTTGGGACATATGTCCTATTGTTCTATAAATATTTGCATTCACATTGATGCATGTGCCCTGTTTAAACACCACAATCATGGTGGCCTGTTGCTACCAAACATCCCTGCATGCTGTTGGAATAACCACTGTGGTTCAATATATGCATGTGTTATGCTTGCTGTTCAACTGTTGTACCCTTGGTGTGTTGGTTTAATGGGAATATTATTGCATGCTGTTACAACTAATCTGGAATGCTGTTTTGCTTATGTTGTAATTAAACATACCTAATCACAGAACGTATGGAAAGGCCAGTACCAGCGGACCCACCTGTCCCTCCTCAGCTGGCGAGTGCACCTGGCACCAGCAGGTCCAGTGCCCGGCCCGGGCTCCCCTCCTCCGTTGGTCCTGTGCTACCTTTGGGTGGAAGCACTACAGGGGATGGGGCTCATCCCCCACGTGCAAGCGTCGGCGGAGAAGGGCCACCTGTCACCCTTCAAAGGGTCCGGGCTGTGGTGTGTAGGGAGAGCCAGCATTCAGTCGTTGATCCCCTATGCCAGCTTGAGGTGAGAATGGTGCATCTCATGGGTGAGCCTACCCGTCCTATGCAGCCGCCAGCACAGCCACCCTCAGGGCTGTGAAGGTTCAGTGGTGACTGCCCATGGGTGGGGATCTCAGTTCCACTGTTACCATCTGTGGGCTCATGGGCTTGCGATTTCCAAACATTTGACCCTGTCAATTGTGTCACCCACCCCATGTGTCATACACAGCCCCTGTATGCATCTTGTCTGTCTTGTCTGTTTACCTTCCCAACCTACCTCCCCGGACATACCTACTTCCTCTACCTCACTTCCCACTCTCACCTGAAAAAAAAAAAAAAAGTGCAATCTGTACCCACAAAAAAAATTACGCCCCATACATAGCTGCCCATTTTGCACACATGTCCATCAAACAAACATGTAAGCTGATAATTAGAATTGGCAGTACAACATACTTTGTTGTCCTCCCCCCTCTCCCAGGGGTGGAAGGTTTCAAATTTCACTCCAAATTCATTGCATATGCACAGCTGTTGCTGTTAAAGAAATGGGCAGCTATGGACTTCCCTACACCTGTCTTGCACATCCCGAGCTTGTTTACCTATTGTGTGTCCCTCTTTGTGCCCCCTGTTTTCACCACTTTCCTATCCCCCATTTTCTTTTCTTTAAAAGAAATTAGCACGGGGTTAGTGGGAGTAAGCACTTTTAAGCAGTAGTTAGCGGGTTTGCACCAGTGTGCGCATGTGTGCGCTTAGCTAAGCATCGCGCAAACCCGTGCAAACCCGCTTACAACTGCTTAAAAGTGCCTTAGTCACTGTGTATGACAGGGCCCTTGTACTGCTCAGCAGCAAAATAAAATACCCTTGTCAGTCTCGAACCCCACACCTTGGACTCACCAGTCTGCATGAAGTACCACTAAGCCACAGCAGATATACAATAATTTGGTGCTGTAAGAAATATATCATGCATTACAATGAGTGAATGTAAAGGGAAAATAGGAAAGCCATAGGAACACATTGCAATAACTACAGTTGTATGCCAGTTAATTCTCTAATTCGAAAAGAAAGTAAATACTCCCATGTATCCACTGTTAGCATTAGGAGGTGTGAGTAAACTTACACACTGAGAAGAGTGCACTGGAAGAAGCAACAGTCAGGTTTCAGTATAACATGCATATCACTGGCTACAACCCTAGCTTCAGATATGAGACATATACCAACCTTCTGACCGAGACAACAGTGTCCACAGCAAACAAGCATGGGCCCCACCTTGCACAACTGAAAGGGCTACGCCTACCTAACCTAGAATTTTATAGCAGTGTCCTGCAATCACAGTGAGTACTGCAATTACCACACAGCAGGCTGCATGCAATTACTAAATGGTGGGCACCAATTGGTGCAGAGGCCATCACATGCACATGTGCAGATACCTAGAAAAGCAGCCTAAACTTGCTGTCCACACATGCAATAATATCATTGCACCAATTGAGAGAGAGAGAGAGAGAGAGAGAGAGAGAGAGACAGACAGAGACAGACAGAGACAAACAGGCTGTAAGAGACAGACACTGAAAAGAAAGACCAATACACAGAGGAAACCAAAACCAAAAAAAAACCCCAAATCAACAGCTACAACAGACAGAGGTGAGGAATACAAAGGTAAGGTATGTAACAGATATGTATTTTCTGGCATCCGAATGCTGTGTCTGAAGGGTACTCTACATACTGTGAATCATCCATATGTGGCAGCAGTCCGTATCTATATGTATATGCACATGTGCATAGGGCAAGGGACATACTGCAGCTGTTAGTGAAGGCTGGACATATATATGTTGTTGAAGGTTGCTATGTGCACATATGTATGTAGGTTGTAGTGTGTGGCATTGCAGACAGCAAGCAGTGCTGGTATATGTCATGTGGTGGTTAAACGCTGTGGGACTGAGCTACAGGCAGTGAGGCCTGCTACAGCTATACGGCTTGAGGACAGCAAAATGCATTCTGCACAACACTGTGCAATATTATTACATAACCGTATGTCTCACAACTGTTGCATAATTGACATCCCCACCATGAAAGGTGGGCAGTATATGTGCCTATATGTGCATCTATATGTACAGCAATGGATGTATACATGTATGTGTATATATATATATATATATATATATATATATATATATATATATATATATATATATATATATGTGTGTGTGTGTGTGTGTGTGTGTATATATATATATATATATATATATATATATATATAGATATATTGATATATAGATATAGATATATATACATATATAGATATATACATATATAGATATGGCTATATATATATATAGAGAGAGAGAGCTATAGATATATACATATATAGATATATATAGATATATATGGATATATATATATATATATATATATATATATATATATATATATATAGATATATATGGATATAAAGACCAATAACTATATATAGATATATAGATATATATATATCTATATATATATAGATATAACTATATACAGACCAATAATATATATAGATATATATGGATATAAAGACCAAACTAGTCACCACTCCCACAAGAGGGGACAACATACTAGACCTGATCATTACCAACATGGGGACTCTATGCTCCACACCAGAAGTATAGCCCTCATTGGTAAGATCAGACCATAAATTAATTTCACTGGATGTCCACATCCCGACCCCACCCCCAGCCCAGAAAACCACAGTGAAAAACTTCTCAAAAGTGAACTTCTCACTTCTCAAAACCGAAGTGGAATCCTTCAAGGCCCCAGGGCCTGTGGAAACTATGGCCCAAACTGCAGAATCCTATATAAACGCATTCTACGGACATCTCCAGGAATGCATGGATCATGCTATCCCAAACAAAACCAAGACCCAATCATCCAAAGGCAGGCATCCAGTCTGGTGGACCCCTGCCATAAATAAACTGTACAACAGAAGGAGGAAGCTACTACATGATAGAGCAAAATCCCTAATAGGGAAGGCATCTCTGATCAGTACTAGCAAATAATTACGATCCCTCATAAAATCCTCCAAGGCCAGCTTCAAGAGAAAAATTGCACAGGACACCAAAGACAATCATAAGGCTTTTTTCAGTTATGTTAGGAACCTGGGATGCAACTCGCAGACTTGTTCTGAGTTGATTCTAAACGACAAAAAATACACTGAACCCACAGACATCACCAACATCCTGGCAGACAGGTTCAGTGCAAACTTCTCCACCCCCTCCCCCCCAAAAGTGCAAGTATCTATTCCGGCAGAGGGCTGCCTCCCAAACATCTCTGATGCTCAGGTGAAGGCTGCCCTCTCCAAAGCAAAAAACACTGCTTCCATGGGACCAGATGGCATCCCAGGTTGCATCCTACATGAACTCCAAGAGGAACTAATCCCTCAAATAAAACAGCTATACAATCTAAGCCTCACTACAGGATATGTGCCCACAGAATGGCGTACAGCAACAGTGGTCCCACTCCATAAAGGTGGCGCCTCTAGGGACCCTGGAAACTATTGCCCCATAAGCCTGACTAGCTTAGTCTGCAAGGCTATGGAGAGGATCATCATGGAGCTCATAAACAAAGACATTGGGGACCTACAGACACTAGATCCTACCCAGTTTGGCTTTGTCAAGGGCAGATCCTGCCTTTTGAACCTGGTTGACTTCTTCGAAACAGTCACCAAAGCCATAGATGAAGGGAAGGTAGTCTACACAGCCTATCTGGACCTTGCAAAGGCATTTGACACAATACCCCACTCAGGCATCATAGATAAGCTATCCAGCTTAAATATAAACCCCTATGTCACAAGATGGGTCGCAAACTGGCTCAAAGACAGAACCCACAGAGTGAGAGTTGCTGGAGCCATGTCAGACTCGAAACCGGTCACAAGTGGCATCCCACAGGGTTCTGTCCTAGGACCACTCTTGTTCAGTATATACTTTTCCGATGTACAGGCAAACGTGGGAGGACTATGGCTCACCAAGTTCGCAGACGACTGCAAACTGGGCGCCATAATCGACTCTCCAGCTGACACAAACATCCTTTAAAAAGGTCTCACAGAGACAGATAACTGGTGCCAGTGTCATGGTTTAAAGCTAAATGCCAAAACATGTATAGTCATACCCTCTGGCAAAAACAATGCCACAAATTACCACATAGGTGGAAACCCATTAAGTACAGAGAAAGTTATTAGTGACCTGGGGACCCAAGTTGATAGCAATCTCTCCTTTGAAAACCACATTGCCAAAGTGGTTAGAAAGACCTTCTACATAGCCCACCTCATCACGAAGGGTTTCACATCTAGATCAAGAGAGGTAATCATGCCCCTTTATTCATCCCTCATCAGGCCCATCATAGAATACAATGCCCCTTTTGGGATGTACCTTACCCGACACCTGCAGCAATTAGAAACACCGCAAAAGTATCTCACCAAGAGGATCAAGGGTCTCAAACAGATGCCATATGCTGCTCGGTTAAAAAAACTCCAGCTCTACTCATTTGCATACCGCCTACTTCGAGGCGATCTATGCCTGACATACAAAGCTATGTCAAATCCAGAATTAATGGACATGCTCCACCTCAGTAAATCTAAATCCCTTAGAGCCACATGCTCGAGGGACTTGAACCTCAGCACAGAAATAAATAGAACTTGCTGGAGGGACAGGTTCATAACCCAAAGGCACCCTTCGCTCTGGAATAGAATTCCAGTTCATGTGAGGCAGAGCACCTCACTGAATCTCTTCAAGAAGAATCTCGATAGGTGGATGGAGGATCGTAGGTTTGTCCCAGGGATTACTCCCGTGTCACTATTAGACAGAGGCACAGTAAACTAAACCTTAAAAAAGGCACAGTATACTCAAATCAAGGGGTGGCGTACGCCATACAGAATCGGGCTAGACTTATAATTGCCCCAGGGCAGATAGCCTAGTATGAACCTATGAACCTATGATATATATGGATATGTATAGATATGTATAGATATCTATAGCTATGTATAGATATGTATAGATATGTATATATGTGTGTATATATATATATATATATATATATATATATATATATATATGTGTGTGTGTATATATAAATATATATATATATATATATATATATATATATATATATATATATTTATTTAGAGAGAGGGAGACACGGGTCCATACGTACTGCAACAGGTGCCTGTTGACCAAGGCATGGACTGAACACCAGTGTTGGTACTGCAGTGCCATACTCCATTCCAAAACACTTTACCCAGTAACTACCACATAGGTGGTAGCCTGCCTAACACTGAAGGTTTCAGAAGGGAACATGGGACACAGGTGGACAGTAGCCTCCCCTTTGATAATCACAGTGCCACACTAGTCTTGTAATCTGTCTACATGGTACGTGTCATCACAAAAGGTGTATCATCTAGGGAAATATAGGTCAGTGTTCCTCTCTACTCATCACAATGCCCCATGTGGTATGTACCTCACATGACAACTACAGCAAGTGGAAAGGCCACAGACATACCTCACGAAGAGTAATACTACCCTCAAACACATGCCCTATGCAGACTGACTCACAAAACCACAGCTAGAGTGCGTTGCATACCACCCACCCAGAGGTTACCTCTGCCAGACATACAGAGGTATGTCACACCCATAGCAGTTGGCCAACCACCATGTCAACACCTCACAATCCCTCCGAGCTACATGACCTAGGGCCCTAATCCTCGCCACCTCACTAAACAGCACATGCTGGAGGTACAGGTTCCTATCCACAAATATGCCATACTCTGGACTAAACCACCAAGCATTAACAAACAAGGCTCCTCATTAGCAGATGTCATACATACTCCTGATGATTGTTTGGGAGATAGGCAATATGCCCTGGGAGTCACCTCTGTGTATCTGGTTGACAGGAGCAAGTGAAATCACATTACATGTGTGTCAAAGGCCAGGGTAGCATATGGCTAGGCTGCTCTAGGCCCTAGGGCCAATAGCGTATTACCTACCTATGACACAATGCACACACACATGTTCTCAGTGCAATACCTGCTATGTGAGGTGGAATGAGTGTGACAGTGAATGTGTGCAAGGTCTGTAAAGGTGTGATAGCTTAGTGTGAGGTTGTTTCTGTCATGGTAGTTTGTGTCCTAGGTGTGAGGCCAGAGAAAGATGTGTCAGTTATTGGGATGCAGACATAGTAGGATAGCATATGTTGTGACGTAGTTCCTTGTGTACAACTGTGGTGTCCCATTGTAGGCTGAAGCAATACATGTATGCTCAGTAAGTGGTACTGCTGTTGAATCCAGCTCACATATGAACTGTTGTACTACCTGAAGCTGTAGGCCTAAACACTGCCTTGTGTGTTTCCTGTAGTCTGCACAGATTACATACCTCAGGCATAGGTATCTGTAAGTAGGGGCACACAGTACTGTAAGGTACACAGGTAATGCTCATCTGTGTTGGCATACATTTGTGTGTTGTATCTATGTCTGATGTGTGTGTAATGATGCCTGTACCATGCCCGCAATCACATGTGTGTTACAGGGTATGTGTGTGTACCTAGCAACATGTATACTCTGTTACAGCAGTATGCCAGCTATATTAACAACCGTGCACATATGTTAGGTAGGGGTATAGCATCAACGACTAGGGTGGTTTACTGGTAATACTGTAAATGTACTTTACATTGATTGCATTGGATGACATATTTCTTCATGCATTAGCTTGATATATACCCCGTGGCGAGGTTGTGCATTGTATCCCAAACAGTGTGCCGAGTACTGGTGTATACTGGTTTGTTATATGGAGTGTGGCAGGCACTGTCAACCAGTTGTGGGCTGAGCACTGATATGTGGTATTGAACGTGTGTATCCTCTGACAGACAAACAGATGCTATATATGGCAGTTAAGTGATATCTGTACTTAATAATGTTAAGTGTGCCACATGACTTGCTCACACATATCGTTTAATTGTCTTCCAGGGTTATGGCTCATCAACGCAATCTGTCATATACAGCTGCGGAGGAACAGGAAATACACAACAACCTGGTGCAGCACTATACACTGCTGTTTTCCAGGGCCAGCCAGTACCAGCATGAGCATACTGCACTGTGGCAAGATCTTGTTCGTCGGGTAAATGACATAGGCATGCATAACTGGACATATGAGCAGGTACGCCATCACTGCAGTGATTTAATTAGACATGTCCGGCGGCGTGCGTCTAATATCCATAGACAACAGCTTGCCACAGGTGGTGGGGCGGCCATACATCCCCCCTCACCAGAGTGGAGGAGCTGCTCCTAAGCATGGTGGCTCCTGGCCTACAGCAGCAACAGCATCACACATGTGTCATCATGGAGGCCAGAGCCACCCAGCATGATGACATGGAGCATGCAGGTAATATGCCCTAGCTGTAGACTACTGTTACCTGTATTGTTAGAATATGCATATGTGAGATGTGTACTGTGTGTTCAGCAGTTGTGCTGCCTAATGTGTGCAATACTGATATTTGGAATAGTATCTGTACACCTGTGACTGTTGACTGTTGTTCTACTGTAGTTTAGCACACTCACAA
The DNA here is from genome assembly GCF_019279795.1 of Protopterus annectens. NCBI lineage: Eukaryota > Metazoa > Chordata > Ceratodontiformes > Protopteridae > Protopterus > Protopterus annectens. The sequence continues at coordinate 1,185,357,346 of NC_056744.1, forward strand.
TAGCAATGCCACAGTTGTGGCCACTGACAAACTGTGTCATATTCTTGTAGGTCCCTCTGGTGTGACAGCAGGGCAGACGATACATGCTGGTGAGTGTGTTAACACTTTAATATTGGTAATGACATGTGCATGTCATAGGTGAGGTGTAGGCCATGTACACATAACACACCTAAACATAATGCATGCTGTGCATGTATGCTGTGAGACATTAAACATTTCAGTAAAGTCAGTAGCTGCCTCAATCACATGCAATGCACAGAGCAGCAGACACATTTGTGGCAACACTGTACTGCACATTGGATATGCATAGCTGTACACAGCAGAACATGTTTATCATACGCAGTACACGAAAACATGCTACATTTGGCATTACCACACACCTGCTGTAAGGTCACACTTCATTTTTCCACAAGTCATGCACACACACATGATGTACCTCAGGGATAGAGGCCTATCATGGGGCTGTGCAACACTCTTCAACACATAACACAGTCATGTTAGGCAATGCTCCCTATTGGGCACATCACACATCCACATAGCCACGGCACTGCAGTTCAGGTACAGCATGCTAGGCAGTGGTCTTGCACACATTAGTAGCTGTGAGTGACCACAAGATGCATGATGATGATGGCACAGGGTACTACACCCCATCCAGTTACAGTGACCACATAGCAGTCATTGCTGTGCACCTCAATGTTGTGTGTGTGCAAACCTATGCACCTATACACAATATGCATAGCATGTTGTGTGTGTGTGCTTACATATGCCAGTATACACAATATGCACAGCAGTCGCCATCTGAACAAAGTGTCACATATATATCCTGGAATGCTAGTGGGTGTATAGGTCACATGACATACATTGGGTATGTGTGGTGTTTAATGTTACAGTCATGTAGCATGCCATGCCATGGCTGGCACCAACATATCTGCAATATGTCCCACACTCACCATAACCACTGTACACTGGCCATGTCGAGCATTGGGATTCCTTCACATCAATATGCACCACTCATCCCGTGTGTGTACATAGCATGCATGTGCTACACCTGTGCCCACTATTATCTGCTATGGACACAGACACTGTACTCAGGCATGGAAATCTATGTGTCACACAGATAATACATGCAGCCATGGCATGTATACCTGTGAGTGATGGTGCACAGGGCATTGCAGAGCTGATAATACTTGTACATCAATGTTGTGTCCAGGTGCACATTGTGTTCCAGGGTGTAGCCAATCACTGAACAACTACACAGTTGCATCAAAGCCATGTACACTGCCATGAAATAGGGGCATCTACACTTGCACTGCATGGTCTCGTGCAACACATATTCTGCATGCTGACACATGTGTGGTGACTGTTTGCCTTGTGATACTGACACCCACCTTCACCCACTATAGAGTATGTGTTGGATTGCTGGTGTGTGTGTGTATGTGCTGTAATGAGGAGTGTATATGTGCACATGTGTGCATGTGTGCATGTGTTCATGTGTTCATGTGTTCATGTGTGCATGTGTTCATGTGTGCATGTGTTCATGCATCATGTGCAGACTGTAAAGTGTGTTTCCTGTCTTCTTCTCACAGGTGCTGAGTTTGGGGTGGCCGAAAGCAGCAGGGAACCTGAAGCCACTGCCATGAATAGTGGTGATGATGAGACATGTATTCTGGCACAGGAAGGTTTGACAGGGTCTGTCGTTGGTCCACCAATTGACAGTACACAGCGTTCAACCCCATCTATGCGCACACTCATACTGTCAACACATCCCTCATCACCAATGGCCATAGGCGAGGGACAGCATACAGTTGGCATTGACCAGGAGAGTGTGGTACCCATGGCACTTGCATCCCCTCACAGCAGCCATAGCCAGATTCCTGGAATGGTACCACATAGGCGGAGGTCCACGGGTTCTCGGGGGAGCACCGCCGGTCGTATTGCCCCTGGCGGACATGCCCTCACAGGTCTTACAACTTCCAATATGTTCTGGGCTGTAATGCAGGCTCAGGCATGTATGGAATGGTACACCAGACAGGGACTTAGGGCGCAGAGGGCCCATTACACCGCTATCAATGACAGCATCCGTGACCTTGCCGGTGCCATCCGGAATTACACCGAGGTCATTGATAGACATTGGGGGGAGACAGTAGATGCCTTCCACAATATGTCTTCCATGAGCCAGGAGCATGCGGGATGGTTGCGACTGCGATGCGGACGCATGCCAACAACAGCAACAGCTGGCAGTGGTCGCAGATGGCCCACAGTTCACAGCTGCTCTCGTAGTGGCAGTACCAGCCCCAGCCATGCTGGGGCTGGCCTGTCCATTGACCGTCCCTGTAGACCACGTGCACATGGCTCTGGCCAGTCCCAGCAGGGACATGGGTCCAGTCGTCATACCTCTGCCTCTGATGACTGGACCCAGTCGGGGTTGGTACCTGATACTGTCTGTAGCACCCCTGCCAGGCACAAATACTGTGTCCATGGCCAGAGACAGTGATCTGTACAGCCTAGCAGGTACAGTCTGTGGCTGTCCCACAAACTACTTTATATGGCAGCCACATGGTGGAGCTGTGTGCATGCAGACACACACACATTAACCAAACAGCTAGGGCTCACACATACACACACGCATTACATCAACGTTGGCCCATGCTGTACTGTTGTCCCTCACACACACACACACACACACACACACACACACACACACACACACACACACACACACATGTCGATTGGATGGGTCAATGTCAGGCTCTGGCAAACAGCAACACACCCTGTGCATATGATGATACCTGTGTCACCTCCTGTCATCTGTAACATTGATGCAGGAACAGGCTAACATGGTGCTGATGCACAGGGTGACATTATAGCAGTGTAGCAATATTAGCAAGTTGTCAACAGGAAAGTGTAATGACATCCTTGTATGTATGTCTGAGCAGGCATTATGCATCAAAGCTCTGATTTTCAATGTAGCATTGTTTACACCACTGTTAGGTCTGAGTATGTATTGTCCACCCATGTGCCACTTGGCTGAAGTGTAATGTGTTGCCAGCATGTGTTAGTGAGTGGACAGTACGTGTGTGATGTGTGCAGTACAGATTAGCAAGTGTACATCTGTGAACATGGTGGGTGCACACTGTCTGCATGTATGTGCATGCTGGACACATGGGACGTGTGGCATACCCTGTTGTACACATTGTTAACATCTCATAGTAACTTTCAATGGCCAGTATGCATTCTACTACAGTTATGTACTAACATGGGTCCACATGTGTCTATGACATGGGTTGACACTATGCTGTGGGTGATACTGTTAATATCTGTCAATGATTTGTGGTCTGGTAGTATACACAACCTCAACAGCATGACTATAAGCAATCATTGGATGATGTCCTGACAAATGACACACAGTTGTAGGGAACTCAGTAACAGTTGGATCCTTCTGGTACTATACTCTAACACTAACCAGTGGTATTGATCGCCACCCATTCCTGGGACCACACCTGTTTGGCATATAGCCCCCTTAGGTACATGCAAACACACTAGGGATGTGTCCATCCACATCTGGAAATGCATGCATTGGCCTACAATGCATTCCCTGGATGGGACGCATATCCTACACAAGGGTATCATACAAACAGATACCTGTTGTCTGATACATGCTGTATAGCAGTAAGCCTGCTATGGCATAGTCATCCACATTTACTATAAATACTATCCCGTCAGTACCACATCGATGGTAGACCTCAACAAGTATGTTGGTAACAATGTGTACATACAGCCTCATGTTATGTCATGTGTCCCTTGGTATCCACATATCCATAGGTACTGTGGAGTCCCTCGGTGTATCACATAAGACATTAGAGGCCTGAATACATATCCACAAGGCAGTTGTACACCTATACAGACTGTCCATTATTGCCAGTCATTGTTGTGTATGAACATGTCTGACATATACCCCAGGCATATACCCTCACTCACACTACTCTTTAGTAACTGTCATGGGTGTGTGTGGCACAGATGACCTTGGCCACAGATCACAACAGTGGATGGCCTTGTCACATACATACATATGTGACCTACGATCTGAGAAGCAGCGGCACAACCTGTCAATGGAAACAGATGTATTCATGTAGTATGCAGGCTTCACACCTATGTACTGATTGAGGGGACATGTACACATATATATTTGCCACACAGATACCTGATGTGTGCAATGCACTTACTGTTTTAATCATAATATGTCCTACTATAGTAAAACCAAAACCCACACCGCATTGACCAACAGTGACACACACAGTCTGTCAGTGTTTGCAGAATTCAAACCCCTACCTAACTATGTTATGATACTAGTGAGAGATGCATTAACACAGTGCGCTATTTGCTTTACTGGCTGGTTTCCTTTCTCCATCTGTATTTGTAGGATGGTGACATCATCAGACTTTCCAAAGTGGAATGTACCTCTTTTAGTGAGTTTTCCCAGTCTCCAAAAAGGCACTCCTCTCAAAGGAAACTGCACACATACACATGCAGTCAGGTCACTCCAAAGCAAATACAGGACTGGCACCATCATTGTCCATGCTGGTGCATAAAACCTCAGACGTTACTCCCTGGACCACATGACATGATACATGGAGGAACACTCTGATCATGTAGCCCAGGCCAGTATGACCCTGACCTTGTCTAGCATCTTACACCCACAAACTATGATGTCACAGTATACAGAAAAACATATCACGTTTAACAGTTGGCTAACAAATTGGTGTCATTCATAGGGGATACAGTGTCTGTCAGCCTGTGGTGACATGCTCGACATGCCACATAGCTTGCACCTGTCACCCTTGGACTTTCGAATGCTGGCTAAGGTCTTGCTACCACCATAGTGCCTTTTTTAAGCAGGGTTCAAAAGACAAACCCACCTCCATAGACATTACATGTTAAATGAAACTAAGGGTAATGCAGCTCAACACCAGATGTGTTACCCTCATATTGCGGCCACTCAGGACTCTCCTCAGTATGGAGGATAGTGATATCTGTGCACTAACAGATGCCTGGTTCAGGCTCACTTATGCACACCAGCACTACCAGGTTATGTTTCATACCATGCTTTCTGACGTGGAACAGACAACACAACTAGGGGGAGTATCCATATACATCACAGATACACACACCTCCGGGTTAGTAGCACTGCACAAAGCATCACAGACCATACATATACAACTACCATTGTGCAAAACTGCCTTTCAGTTTGTTGCCTGCTACAGACCACCCTCTCAAACTCAGGAACCACACTCGGCTTTCATGAGAACTATGGAGAATATGAAGATCTCCACAAACACCATTATATTGGGTGACTTCAAATACAAATATTGACTGGGGATACTACTCAAGCCCCAACACCCTCACCCAACAGTCGCTACAATTTGTAGACTCATATGCTATGGCACAACCAGTCAGCACAGCCACAAGGGGGAATACATATTGGACCTGATCATCACCAACATGAGGACTCTATGTTCCACACCAGCGATATACCCCTCATTGGTAAGGTCAGAACATACATGTATCTCACTGGACATACATATACCCTCCACATACCCATCCTGGGTAATCTTGGTGAAATTCTCATGAGCCAAAGTCTCACTTCACCAAAGCAAGGTGGTAATATGGCTTAGACTGCTGAATCCTTTACATACACATTCTATGGACACCTAGTGGACTGCATGGATTGTGCTATCCCAAATAACAACAGGACTCACTCCTCCAATGGCAGGAGACCTGTCTGGTAGACCCCAGCCATTAATAAGCTGTACAACGTCAGGAGGAAGCTACTACATGATAGAGCACAATCCCAGATGGGGAAGGCATCTGTGATCTGTACTAGCAGACAGCTACGATCACTCATGAACTTTTCTAAGGGCCGCTTCTACTGGACAATTGCACCAGACATGTAGGACTATCACACATCCTTCTTCAGTTATGTCAGGAGCCTGTGTGGACACTCACTGATATGCTGTGGGTTACTGCATACTGACTAAACTTACCCTGAACCCACTGGCATTGCCAACATCTTGGCAAACAGGTTCAGTGCAGATGTCTCCCCCCATCCCCCCTAAGGACCAACTATCCATTCCAACAGAGTGTAACCTCCCTGACATCACACAATAACAGGTGAGTGCTGCCCTCCCCAAAGCGTACATCACAGCATCAATGGGACCAGACGGTGTCCCGGCCTGCATCTTACACGAGCTTCATGACAGATGTAACCCTCACATTACATCACTGTTCAATATCGGAGTTACTACAGGATATGTACCCAAGGAATGGCATACAGCAACAGTGGTCCCACTCCACAGAGTTGGTGCCACAGTGGACCACAGACAATATTGCCCTATAAGCCTAACTAGCCTGTTTTGCAAAGCTATGGAGCGTATTGTCATGGGACTCATACACATAGACATCGGGAATCTACAGACACTGTGTCCTACACATTTCAGTGTTGTTGTGGGCAGATTTTGCCTCTTGAACCTGTTTGTATTCTTTAAATGGTTAACAGGTCTATCGACATATGGACGGTTGTCCACACAGCCTACCTGAACCTTGCAAAACCCTTCAACACAATTACCACTGGGCCATTATGCATAGGCTCACCAGCATCGATATGGATACATATCTCACATGATGGATTGCTATTTGGATCAGGGATAGTGCCCACATGGTCAGAATTGCAGGTGCCATGTCTGACTATACACCAGTTACACGTGGCATCCCACACGGCTCGGTCCTGGGACCTCTCTTGTTCAGTATATATTTGTCTGACGTACAGACTACCACAGGGGGAATATGGCTGACCATGTTCGCACTTGACTGCAAACTGGGTGCCATAATCAACTCTCCTTCTGCCACATGCATACTCAAACAGGGTCTCACAGAGATGGATGACTGGTGCCTGAGCCATGGCCAGACCTCTCAACCAGTTGGGGACAAATTTCAACAGAATCAGGGGCAAGTCAAGAAAAAATCAGAGACAGTCAGTGACACTTAAAATATCAGTGCTATTAACTTGAAACATTGACAGAATAAGAGAATATGAATTAATACACATTTTCTGAAGTAAAAGAAGTTTATAACTCTTAATTATTGTCATTATTCATTAAGTGTAATTCACCACCTTTCCTCCAAATGTCACTAGTTTTAGGAGGGATTAAGAGGGACAGAGTTAAAATTTGAGTCAAAATCAGGGACATCCCTGAAAATCAGGGACAGTTGAGAGGTATGGCCATGGCCTACAGCTAAATGCCATTAGTTGCATAGTCATCCCCTTTGGGAATAACAACATGCCCACACATTACCACATAGGTAGTACTCCATTACATACGGTAGGAGTTGTTAGGGGTTTGGGGACATGACTTGTTCATACTGTCGCCTTTGACAATCACATTGCCAAAGTGGTTGGACAGACCTTCTATATAGGCCACCTTATCCCATATGGTTTCACATCTAGATCGAATGAGGTCATTGTGCCCCTATACTCATCACAACCATGCTTGGTTACAATGCCACATTTGGGATGTACCTTACTCGACACCTGCAGCAACTGTACTGGCCACAGACATTCCTCACCAAGCAGATCTAGGGACTCACACGGATGCCCTGCACAGTTTGGATGCAGTAACTCCAGATCTACTCAGTCGCTTACCACCTACTTGGATATGATGTGCGCCTGTTGTTTACAGATATAGCCCACCCAGAATTACTGGACATGCTCCACCTCAGGATATCCGACTCCGTTGGAGCTACACACTCCAGGGACATATACCTCAGCACAGATGTTAATAGGACATGCTGGAGGGACAGATTCTTATCTCAGAGGCTCCACTCACTCCGGATTGTAATCCCAGTTTCACATAGGCAGAGCCACCCACTGACCACCTACAGGAGACATCTTGATGACTGTATGGGTTATCGTATGTTTACCCCTGGGATATCTTCTGTGTCCCTGCTAGACAGAGGCACACTAGCCTAAACATACATGGGCTATCTTGTGTGACCTACTACTCACAAGCACAGTGCAGTAATCTGACAGGGTTGCAAATGCCAAACACACTCTGGCTAGGCTTGTACATGCCCTAGGGCAGATAGCCTAGTGTCGACCTCTGAACCTATGCTAATGTTCTGGATGCACAATGTTTATTGCTGATACTGTTTGCAGGTCTTTATCGTCTTTGCTTTAGCAGTTTCTATGAACAACTTAGGTATCTGCAGAACATATTTGATTATGACAGGGTTCCACTATATTATATATGTGTCTGTTGTCATATAACTGTGTGCACAGGGCAGATTGCTGGATAGTGAGAGGTTCCTGGGTTAACACATGCAACTGCCAGATATGTGTGGCCCACTGCTGTACTCAGTCATAGCCTAAGTGTGTGAGCATGCCCAGTTCAGGCTTTCCGTGTTTTGTTGCCTGACATTTGTCTCATTTATACAGGTGTGTGAGCATGCCCAGTGTGACCTTTCAGTATGTTGCTATCTGTGGTCCACTACATTTGTTGATGTGTGTGAACATGACCAATATTAACATTTATACTGTGTGTGTTGGAAGTCAGGTTCTGTTCTTACTGCAGGACTCACCTTTGTGTCATAACTCGACAGGGATTATGCTGTGCCTGCAGGGTTTCCATGAGATACTTTGCATAGACTTATCAATATTCCTTCATACAGGCTGACCACTGCAATACTGTCATGGTTTAGTGATTCAGTACTTTAACTATAGTGCACAGTATCCTGGGTTCGAGGCCCATCACTGCTTTATATTTTCATACTGAGCAGACCAGACTGCTTAACAGCCAGTTAAGCAAATATGAGCATGTTGGCTTTTGTTCAGCTATGCCCTACTTAGACCAGGCTTGTCCGACATTGCTCAATATTCACCAACATTGCTGGACATTGCCCAATATTACTCAACATTGACCACAGTTGTGCTAGTTGGTGTGTGCAATTTTGTTTGCATATACTACATGGTGGTAAATGCTGTTTAGCACTGCTTTATATTGCTTAACACATGGCAATCATGCCTCAGGTGGTGCTGCAGGGCTGCCTATGTCGGATGCACATACTACACTCCCTGTACATGTTTGAAAGCAGGTAGTGTCAACTTAGGCATCCCTTTTACTATATGTGCAAGTCAGAGAGAGGTATCATTTCCAGAGTTCCTACTGAGCCAGTGTATGTGCTATGCATTACCTCTTTGCCAAGGCCAAAGCATACTGGGCATGCCTCCTTCTGCCTACTGGGGCAGGCTCAGGTTGTTCCTCCTCCAAGCCACGCTCTGCCTGTGAAGGCCTTGGCAATGGTGGGGGGCTGTTTGGCCCAGGCCTATACTGGTCCTGCTGCAGCTGTTTTCACAGGATCATATTATGTACCATAGCACATACCATGACAATTTGGGTACATGTAGTTGATGAGTACTGCAAGGTTCCACCAGATGTGTCCAGGCACTGGAACCATGACTTGAGCAGCCCAAACACACGCTTGATTACATTATGTGTTTGTGCATGTGCCTCATTATGGTGTTCCTGTTCAGGTGTGTGTGCGTTTCTGATGGGTGTCAGCCACGGTTCCAGTGCATAGCCAGCATCCCCCACTAGGTGACCATGTAGGATGTCCCCATTGGCAAATGTCTGGTACAGCTGCATCAGATGCCAGATATGGGAATCATGGTAGCTTCCAGGGCAGCCAGCACACACATTCAGTATTATGCCCTGGGCATCACACAAGACCTGGCAGTTGATGGAGGGGGAAGCCCTTATGGTTGAAGTAGACCCTACCCCGCTCGTCGGCTGGTGCTTTGATGCATATGTGCCTGCAGTCTATTGCACCCACTACCTCAGGTTATTCCGCTATTTGCTGGAAGAGACGCATATTGCTGGCCAATACCTTACGGGAATTGGGGAAATATACATGATCACTGACATGTACTGACATGGCATCCAGGAACTGGTGCAGTACCCCGGATGCTGATGCCTGTGATATCCCCATCATATCACCGGTTGGTCTCTGGAAGGTACCAGTTGCTAATATTCTTAGGCCAACACATACCTTGGTTTCCACTGGGATGGGTTCCCCTCTGTTGGTTCTGTGTGTGAGGCGTGGCCTGCACAGCTCAACAATTTGCTGCAGGAGGTCTCTGTCCACTCTATAGTGCTCCACTATCTCCAGCTCATGTAGCTCCTGGTAGGTTACCCTGGGTCTGTACACTCTTCTCCGTCTCCTCACTGTGGGTTGTCCAGCAGCATTTCCATTGTCACCACCCTCAGCATGTTGCATATGTCACCTTATAACAGCAATGGCAGCCCCTAACATTTCTTTGTCTCAGTAAAGCTTTTTCAGTTTTCACTTCTAATAGCTTACTGCAGTGTCTGTTGTGAGAAACATAATGGACTGTTGTTTGCAGAGTTTTAAGTGCTAGGCTGGGCTGGGCTAGTGTACTGCCTGTGTAATTGCCTGATTCTGATTGTTTTCACCTGCTAGCTCTGCTAGTACTCCCTGGTAGCTTCCTACTATTTGTTGTGCTTCCTTTTTCCTTTCTGTTTCCAGGGGGGGGGGGGCAGCACCACGCACAGAAGTGCAAACATGCTCACAGCAGCTCACATGCGTGCACACATGCTTACATGGACTAAAACCTGCTTATTCAGGTTAAAACACGTGCACACCAGTGCAAACGCGCTTACAACTCTTTAAACAGCCTTATACATGCTTACTCCAGCTTCAACGCATGCACTCATGCTTACACGCATTCACTCTGTCTTACTCGGGTTTACAGGTGTGCACACATGCGCATACCCGCTCAGCAAGAAACTTTGGTGCTATCCACGGTATACACCTTCTATTTCTTGCCTTTACCTAGCCTACCTGTTGACACACCTCTTTCCATGATGTGTAAATGACAGCTGACACATGCCACTCTGCTCCAATGAGCTTCACTTCTTTCATACATACCCCACTCGTGATGTCACCTATCCTCTACTCTGTTACTCCCGTTATCCTACTCCTACACTCCACTGACTGCGGTCATTTGCTATGTAAACCTGCGATTTACTATCCTAATCCTCCTTTGCATAGGATTGCCTACTAATGCTTGGTTACATCTCTTAGACAGAGCTTCCCACCTTAGCAACCTCTACTCGGTGGCCATGTTGTCTTCAGCCTGCCATTCCCTTGCATTGTACATTAACAATTTAAATAAGATCCACATTTATGGGTTTTAATTTTTGGTGTTCTGGTTTTTAGAGCGCAGCCCGTTTGCGCGGCGCTGCGCTATGCTTAAACATCGGAAATCGGAAAAAAATATATATATTTTTTCATATTGCATCGGGAAATATTGCCAATGGCCATATATCTGGCCATTGGCATGCTTCCTGCACTGGATGCAACCTTTATTTGGAGCTGTCACGGCTCCGTTTTGCTATTTGCAGAATGGTACTCAGTTGTCAACTGAGTACATTTCTGCAAATAACACTGCTCTTACTCGGACAGGTTCAGGTTTCCTGAATCGCAAATCTACCTCATTTGCATGCCTTTCACCTGCAATTGAGGTAATTTGCATATCCCAGCCCTGTCCGTGTAAGAGCCATTTTAGGAGCTCTCTTGCATGCCCCTGCAGGCTGTTCCTGGATTGCTCATCGGACATGATGGCTGCATGGAGTCTTACTCTACTCTTAGACTCCATGCAAGCCATCGTGAATCTGTCCCACTCTGCATAAAAGTTTATTGCTCATATGTTGATGAAAACATCCTTGGACCATAAAGACACACCAATGTGCATGTTAAACAGCAGTAAAACTGTACAATGCAGATGATGCATAAATGATTATTGCACAGATACTGTTAAATGTATTGACTCAGCCTTATAAATGAATGCACTTGTATACAAAACAATTTCGTCCACATTAGTTAAGTGAAACTATCAATCTAAGTCTGCAGTGTGTGATTCTTCTCTCTGCTCTACCTCTTCTCCCTGTCACATTTTGTGCTTCTTCATATAAGCAGGAGTGTACAATTACAAAAATAATCAGTTCACGCCTTCATTATAAATTATTCTTTGTAGTATGGTGTTGTACATTTATTATGCTGGTGAATCACATTATATTTCCAGGCTTTTGATGCAGAGCTAAGGCATCTGTCAGTGCCATCAGAGTTCTGCGCTCAGGTACACACCTGGTACACTGGAAGAGTTTTCCAGAGATAGGATAATGCATTCTTAAGCCAGTTATATTATCCTTGGGAGGGTGTGAGGTTTACTACTGCCTGCATAAACTCCAATAATGAAGACTAAGAACCTTGCAGTCTGCAGTAGGCTAATTTGCAGGAGTAACTGACATGGGTGCATGCATTGTGCACACTGATGTCATTCCATGTTACTCCCTTAGAAATCCTGATCATCCATCACTATATGATAACTTCCTCTCTCTGGGTCTAGAATTTCTGAGTCCTACCTAATGATGCTATACATTACATAGGGTCAGTTAGTACAGAGCATGCAAGTACTCAGGAATTACGGAAACAGAGGAATAAACTAGCAGCTTGCAGTAATCAGGTGGGGAAGAGGTGGTGATGTGCATAAATAAAGCAAAGACAATAAATTACATTATTAAGATGGAAAGAAAACATCCCATATCTGGGAGGACAGTCACAAACTCACTGATGCATGAACGTCACTGTCTGACAATCAAAAAAAGCTAACCAGATGCCTACAATGCAAAGAGATGATCTCCTCCTTGGATCCCTGATCGTTAAACTACTTCATTTATACCCCATAATTCCACTGTCAATGAAAGTTTGATCTATTATTCCTGCATACAGCCTCAGAAGCCAATCCATGATAAGGCTAGCTCTGCAAACTCAACAAACTAAACTTCACTGCACCAACCACAGTTTCTCTTTCGTAGCATCCAAACTCCAGCATAAGCTCCACATCGCACTAAAAGATATTCCCACATTAAAAAATTCAGATCACAACTTAAAGCACCACTTCATAAACAGGGCCAGTGCACGTGCCATATTTCAGACTATATGGCATAAACTTACTTACTCATACTATTGCTAGCAAATAGCACTCTATTCCAATCGTCGAACAATAATGTAACATAAACTGGACACATTCAACTCCTTAGTCTTTACTCACCTACTTACTCCCCATTCAAATCCTCCTATTTTTATTGTCTCCATGTTCTGTTATACTTTTTTCGAAATAACCTAATGTGTTTTACCGGGAATGTTGACATATATAGATGTGTGTGTGTGTGTGTGTGTGTGTGTGTGTGTGTGTGTGTGTGTATATATATATATATATATATATATATATATATATATATATATATATATATATATATATATATATATATATATATATATATATATATATATATATATATATATATATATATACACACACACACACACACACACACACACACACACACACACACACACACACACACACACACACACACACACATGGAGCTATATCAGAAGATGATCTTTTGTCAAAATCGAACTCTATACAGTCAAGACCCCCATATATACATATATACATATATACATATCTATCTATCTATCTATATATATATATATATATATATATATATATATATATATATATATATATATATATATATATATATATATATATAGAGAGAGACACAGCGATATATATATATATATATATATATATATATATATATATATATATATATATATATATATATATATGGGTCTACTTTGTTTGATAGAAAACACATTTGACTGAAACTCATTTCACAGAAAATTAATTGCCTAAGCACTTCACTGAAAACTCATTTGACTGAAACTCATTTAATCTAAAAAGGCATATGCCCTGTTCCCCACTGTAGCGCTATCCTGGAGTTAGTATATATAGTAAGGAGGTATGGGGGCACAGCCCCCCACATTGGGGGGGTGTGCGGAGCTTAGCCACCCACCTAGTTTAAATGTTGTAAACCATAGACATGGATACTTACAAGTCAAATGAATAACTCTTTCCAGAAGATAATATATACCCAAACTATGTGGGGGGGGGGGCTACCCTAACCCCAAGCTCACACCATACTTTAAAAAAAAAAAACTACCTGTTACACTGTCACACAATACACATTTAGATATACAAACACACACCAACGCACACCAAAAACATGGAATCTAACCCCTTATTTAACCCCAACCCTGACACCAAAATACATGCACTCGCATACACTTTCATGCAGACACACAACACCTATACCCTTACCAAACCTTTACCCTAACTATAACACTCAAGCACAGATATATACACCTTAAACCCTTCCCAGTCCCAACTCCCCTTGGTCGAGGAAACTGCACTTCGATATCTTGGAAGTCTGACTATCCAGATGTTCGACAATCTCAACCACACCTAGCATTTGTCAACCAGACAGCATTCGACAAAATGTAGGGAAACCGTATATCTATATCTCTATCTGTTTTTCTATATAATAGGCCAGGCTTGAAATTGGTCATTCTGGAGCAGTGCCTTACACTAGCAAACAAACTCAATCAGTTAATAAATCAAATCAATCAATCCCGTTACACCATGAAATCAGTAGTTAAGGGGACACTGAACTTAGTTTAAGGTCCACTAAAATGAGCAGTCTTAATCTATGATGTCTTCTACATCAGAAATCCAAGACAATTACTTTGCTGTAGAAACACATTTTGATTTCAACTAGACAACTGAACACTCTAGTTTACTATATAACTTTAAAGATACTTTAACTTTTCTTATTACTAGGAGAAAGAATTGCCCTCATACATGAATAATACTGTTTTGGAAGCCAGCAAACTAAGATTTTCCAAACTGATATCAAAATTATCCTGCTCTGTCAGATTTCAAATATGTAGAAAATATACTGTCTGCTTAATTGATGCCTGCCAGGCCATAAAACATCTAGTAGCTTCTAAATCTTGTCTCTGTATCTTTCAGCTCTGCACAGCTTCAGGAAATGGCGTTCAGAGTGGTCTTAATTCTGCCTTCAGCATAGCAATTTAATGATTGTCTGCATTTTATTTTTGTTTTGTTTTTTTTTTCCCTGGGGGAGGGGGATATAAAACATTTTTGGAAACTGTGCTAGGTTAAAAACATGCCACAGGGAAATATGGTAAATATAGACGTCACCATTAATGTTTTCTGTTGTGACTAATCTAACCCCATTTCAAAGTTACTCAATAATGTTTCACAGTCATTAATAAAGATCTGAGATCAGCTCTTAAACAGCTCTGGAGCTCATAGAAATGATCTTATTACCTAACAATATGGCTCTGCACATAAGACAAAAGCAGATGGACTATGCAATAACCTGGCCACATCTTGAATGTTTAAAGCCGTTCAAATGTTTTCTTGACTGTGCTTAATAAGGTCATTATTTGTGACTGAGAATATACATGCTGCTTCTGTACAAAGTTTGAGTAATCTCGCCTGTGTGTTACTTCTCAGACAGTTTGCTTTTGCTCCTGAACTGAGTACTGCTACATGTACTTTGTATTGCTTCGTGTACCCCTCATTATCACCTTTAATGTGCCCAGGAGTAGTATTAGATCTGCATGTGAGGACTGACTGACTGACCACAAAATTGTCAATAATAATTAAGGTATTTAAGCCAAGAAAAAGTAGGTCTGAAATTAAAAAAAAAAATGTTCAAATGCCATGCTTCAGGCATTCTGTTGACTAATGGCTCCAAAGTCATTACAATATTCATTATCAGTAGGGAATTACTGGACACAACTATTGCACAGAGTAATACATGCCTTAATAGTTCCATGTTGCACTGAAATCGGAATATTATTTATGTCTGTGTATGTTCTATGAATGCTGAAAATGAAAGGAAAGACTAGGGGATACTAAGGTCACTTTGCTTAAAGTCACATCCTGATAAGCCATACCATAACATCAAAGAATTAACATTTCTCAATAATTTGCACCAAGAAGGCATGTATGTAAAGCCCTTCAGATTAATTAACATGTTAGATTCTTCTGGTAAATTCAGAATAACTTCAAGAAATTCTACTAATTATGAAGGTCTTAAGCGTCCCCTGCACTCTAGCTGAGGGAGGCATATACTGAGTTTACTAAATGCTGCTATTTGGCAGTTACTGCAGAGGTTAAAGCTGCAAGTATTAGTTCTTATGGTGCAGTGTTTGTTTCCCTCAGCTTTCATTTGCTTACTGTGTGACACTGAACAAGTCATTTAACCAGATATTGCTCCTGGCTCACCTCTGAAAAGGGACTGTGTGTTCAGTGGGCCTACATTGTTAAGGAACAAGTATTATAACTTGGCCACTTGTAGGACCACTGTATTTCTAATAGGTAGCCCAAACTATATCTAGCTAATCAGTAGAGTTGAACCCTCCCCTTTTTTACTCAGAAGAATGGAATGAAGAACCTTTGTGAATATAGCACATTCTCAAAAACATCAAATTCAGTTTCTTTTAGAGGCAGTTCTTACGCATAAACCATGTCTTTTTGCAGTGTTATTAAAAACCTTGATGTTGCAAGAAAAAAAAAATAATTCTAGAAAAATAATTCTGATTAACTACTTATTAGATCACAGCAAAGAAAACAATGTGGCCCAAATTTCCCAGCAGCCTGTATTTTTAAGAGACATGTATGTTCCAGTTGAGTTGCTTATATTAACATACTCAGGTGCTACCTGTTGTATTTATGAAGGGTTACGTGTGTTAAATATTCTTATATCATGTAGTTTGAGAAATGCTTACAGTGGATCCAGGAATGCATACAATTCTTTTTTCTTGCAAAATTGATTGAATCTGGCTATATTAGACTGCCACAATTTCTAGAAACAATATTATCAGCTTTTATGTTATTTATTTATTTACTTATTGATGACAGGGTTAAACCTGCTAGGAATGGCCTACTTTCGTGGAGGACCTGAGGTGGTATTCATAGTAAAATAATGGAATTAGGACCAGGACAGCTGGGAAGAGTCTCTGTCCTCTTTCATAAGTGCTTGCGGTGTCTTTCATGCATGCTTGGGCTACTACCAGCTTAGGCAGATGGGACTTTGGTTTAACATCTAATCTGATTAATCATTACCTCCACTGAGATTGTTACTAATCAGGGGATGTTAAATATCTGACTACATCACCCTTAAATAAAAAATGCCTGTAAAATGAAAGAGAATGTATTTCTGTGTTACTAGCTCGTTAAAGAATGATTCATTCAATTGCATTTCAAAGAACACTTGTACTACCAGGATTTAGAAAACAGAGGCCTAGTTTATGTCCTACCTTTTATAGCTAAACTGCTAAAACCTCCAACTATTTCTGGACAACTACTGCAAGAAAACAAACTTTCTTTCATAGGATTCATTAACCTGATTTTATAACAATTCACCTAATACTTCTTCCCACTAAAACTTTGGCTGAAAACTACCTGTGCAATTCTCTAGGGAAAACACGAGTTGAAATCCATTTATCCTTCCACAACCCCTTTTGCTATTTTTACATGTGGGGTCTGGGTGTCACTATAACAGTGACAATCATCTAGAGCCAAGGCTGACATGGCTTGAAATGGGTTCCATATATTACTTGACTACTGACTACCCCTTGTAAATCTAAAGCCACAGTCTGTTTTAAATCCTTTCTTCATTTCCTCCATGTCAGTTTTGCTAGCATGGTGAATGGGAAGACAAATACACTGGCCAAAATACCCCAGGGCACTAAAACAAACCACCCATTATAAACTCAAGAGTACCTGAATCAGGTTAGCATAATAGCTACCTCCCTCTAAAGGTTAATTTCTTAGTTCCTTTGGTAAACTAAATGATAACTAGTCTCATGTCAAGGGCATGTACTTTGACTTTAATACTAAGCTGGTCTTTTATATTTTATATCTTATGCCTTAGGTATCAGTATGCATTGTGTTACTCATTTGTTTTGTTGCTCTTCATTTGTGCAGTGCTTGGTTACAACCACTTAAATAAAAGCTGAAGCTGACATTGAAACTGCCCAACTTATATTGTAGAAGAGATGCTATGATAAAGTCAAGATTAAAACCTTGTTCCAGTTAAATTAAATTAGGAGGCATAAGGAAGAAAGCCATGCATGTTCAATGAACCCAAAAGCTTTATAATTCATCCACACAAATTTTGTGTTTAGTGCCATTTGGTTATGAAAAATACTGTAAATAATAAGATGAAATTTAGGAATGGGAAATGACAGCTGCCTCATGTTTATATTAACATTTTAATTCAGCTAGTGAGACAAATTACATCCAGTCTCACAGAAACAGAAGTTATTGCTCTGACTTATCTATTAGGCTACCCAAGCTCAATGTAAGAATCTTATAGACAGGAAGAAGTTAAAATAAGAAAAAAAAAAAAAAAAGGATTAAGGAGATGACCCATTATACTGTGATGTCATCCAGACAAGAGTAGTTACTGAACCTTTAGTATATGGAGTACTGCATGCAGCTGTCTCCTGCAGCCTCTGTGCCACATTCTACTTCTTTTGCCTAGCAAGTTCAGCATCTTCCTATTTGATGACTGACATGCACAGATACTCCTGGTTTCTTGTCTCCAGATATCTGACTCTGTAATTGTCCACACTTCATACTCCATTTGTAACACAATCTTAAACAGCTATGTACTACCACTAGGGCTTCTTACCCTGTTTTTGAGTTAGGACCACCACCTGATCTGCTTCACATTTAACAGTGAAAAGGGAAACAAAAACAGAATACTGGTTATATGATTCCTGTAGTGTCACTTTTAGTTTTCAAGGGTAAGATTGCCTCCCTTATTGTTGTGGCCTAGCATTAAACATTTCACATGCTTCACTTACTTCTTTAGTCTATAAGAGATTTGTCTCATTTGAAGTTAAGTCCTGATTAAAACGTCTTGCTGTCTCCATACTAGAGCTACCTAAATGCCACCTGTATCTCACAGCACAGTACTGAAGCCTTTACCCTACACCATTTATTTATCTATTCTGTTTCTTAACTGAGTAAACTGACAGGAAGTCATTTCAGCAGTGACTTTGGCTGTAGCAAAACTATACATTGCAATAGTACATAAGACACAAATGAGTTTACTATTGAATGCTCAACACTCAGAAGGTTGTGGTGAGTAAGAACCACCTTATCTCAAAAGTCAGCATGCTGAATACTGGCACACGTGAAAAATACTCCAAACACGAAAACTCCCTACTGCTCTGGACTGAGAATCAAGCAGTAATAAGGATCTGGTGGGGGAAGGTAAGCTAAGTTAGTTATATAAGCATTTAACATTCTGACTAGCAGTATGCATGGCACAGCGACTTAACCTTCTGAGTCTCAGCCATGTGATTGTAAACCCCATAAATGTATTTAGTAATGTGATAACAAGATAATATGAAAAACAATTTGATTACATGTTGTAGCATATGAATTATATAGCTAAATCTCTTAATGACTGCATCATCAAGCCTTGACATCCTTAATAACTTTGTATGAAATGGCGAGCTTTTAAATTCTAACGTATATACTTTTAAGCTTCCAACTTGTATTCTCACAGATGGCATTTATATCTAGAGCTATCTTTGCAATGTACCTTTGTAAATAATTTGTTCTGTCATGAGTATCTTAAATGTACCTCTTGAAGATTTTTTCCACAGGTTTTGCCCAGTCAGACTTTCTTTGTCAAGATGACAGACAGACAATCAGACAGATAATAAATAAATACATGCTTTTTAATAACTCACTGAATCAGATTAGGAATTTAGTCTCAGAGAAAGACAAAAATAATAGCTGATTTAATTTATCTTTTTTTTTAAATGGAAAATAGTTCCACCAACTGAGGTGTCTTCTGGCAGAGATAACTATAATCTAAAGCTGGAGTATCTCAGGTACAATGCCCATGACTGCTACTATTGGCTGAGGCCGTTACTGTCTCCATACTTATGAATTACATCATTAGGAGTATCATGGGTGCATGTCAGACCACATCTTTATAACCCTTGCGTGATATAACAATCAGAACTTCATATTGTTAGATCCTCAGTATTTAATCATTGACAAATTCTCTCTTCATGTTTTCTTTGGTGCAAACACATAGCCATAGCCTAAAAATTCCTACTGTGTGTAAATATCAGTTTCTTCCCAGAGATACCTAAGGATCTCCTCATAATATGGATCTAATCAGGAATGCCATCTAGAGAGAGGACCTGTAGGCAGATGAACTCCATTGCGCAACATGATTACTACTCTTAGGGCTTAAACAAACAGGTGCAAAGGCATTTAAGTCAGACCTTTTATATCCTTTCAGTAAACCATCCTTGCAGATTGTTTATCCTGCCTGTCCCCCATATCTTCCAATGACTAAAAAGGTGTGGGACATACCTCTCAACCTCTTAGTACAAGAAATCTGGACAAAGCCTAGAATTATGGGGGGACAAAGGCCCAAAAATAGGGACAGATTTTAAATATTGTCCTTAAAAACTTAGAAAGTTAATAGAAAAACAGATATTGTGTTAGCATGTATTTTCTGTGGGATATAAAGTCCAAAACTCAAATGTCTGTCATTATGTAATGGCTGCACTTCTCATTGATTTGCCAAAAAACACAACTTTTACAAGGAATAGACCAAAAATATGAGGCAAAAATCTGAACATTCTACAAAAATCTGGACAGCTGAGAGGTATGGTGCAGGATTTGGTCAAATTAGTTTGCTCTGCAATAACACATGGATATATATCACAGACAAATGACCCTACCAGTGAGAGTTACCTTCTTGTTAAAATATATCTTTTATATATATTACAACACGTTAAAAATCTCCTGTAACATTAACATCAGCCTTCATGGGGGGAGTTAGAACAAATAATGCTAAAGCCATTTCTTACACAGGTGCATGGTAACTGCATTAAGTTAACTCACAATAGTCAACACTTAAAAGGAACACTCTTCAATAATTGTTTGTGCTTATACCTCCAGACATCTAGGTTTTGAAATGAGAATGTACAATTATTCATTTATAATCACATGTATCTTAACTTAGCTGCTTCTTTCATGTTGTTTGTACGATTCAAGTTTGTCATTATATAATCAAATTAGAATTCACTATATGAGGGGTGTCTATCTGAATACAGAGAAGTGATACAGAAATTAAGGAGTAAGGTTAAAGAGACATGAAGAATTAATATGTAGTAGGCTAGTATAAATCATAAAAGTGTGAGTTATCAAAATATTAAGCAATAAATTCCCTCAAAATCATCCATGATGCCACATTTCTGGAGTTTATCAGGTTACATGAGTAAGTACATGCTTCCACACACCTGTTCTAGATACAGTGCAGTTATTGTTTTAGTTTCAGGATAAATTACTCTACAAGCAGAAGTACCCATCACTTCAGTCCTTGTGTAATGGGTATTCTCCTAAAAAAACAAAACAAAACAAACAAAAAAATGAAATTCATAACTACTGGGAAATCTCAAAATGTTCGGATAAAAAAAAACGCAGGGATTTGACTGTCTCAAATGCTTTTCTTCACTTTTTCCACTATTCAAATGCCTCACTAAGTCATTTCTGAAACAAAAGTGGAGCTGTATCTCTGAAATTGCAATCAAACAATTAATTTTCTTGTCCGCTATTTTTTCTCCACGTGCACAACGTGTTTCCAATATTACAGTAACACCTTATCTAAGTATGAGGTGGCATCATGTATCATTCTGTTTTACTTATATATCACTTAACAATTTATAAGCTCAGGTACGTGTACTTAGTACAGTCAGTGCTACAAACCTGTTGGAAACCAATAACCCAAATCAGAAAATTAAGTGAGCGAGTCAAGTTTTATTATATGATACTTTCAACTAAATATATATTTCCTAGACTCAGACTCAGTGTATGATATGCAAACAGTCATGAAGTTTAGTGCTCCCATTTATAGTAAGTTTTTTTTTAAACTATGCATTTATCCTTTCTCTTTGGACCTATTCACACTTAGATATGCTTCACTTCTGTTGGTTAATCATGGAATGTACTCACTTTAATGGAACTTTTCTTCCTAGAGCCACATTGAATGGGCTGAGACAGGCTGGAGCTTTCAAACTGTCAGTACAAAATAAATACTAATTGCATACATATTATGCTTCATATTTCTGCACTTGGGGTACTTGCCAGGCCTTTATATTTTTTATTTGTTTGACTGACCATGCACTTGAAAGACTGTATAAGGCAATAGGAACTACTTTGATTTATTCTCGACAAACTTATCATATCCTAATTTCTTAACCGTGTCTCACAAACCTACTAGATTGTCATGAATGCTGAAGTAAAATCAACATTTTAAAAATGTCTTTGCAGGGGAGAGGGCTTTGCATAAAGTAGAAAGAAAGAACAGGAGAAATGGCTACTCATTTGTTTCAATTTTTTCTGAGTTAGTGTGAGTTTGGAAACAATGCATTTAGAGACTAGGGTTGTGACAGAGCTTCCATAGTGGGGATGAAAACTGATTTGTAGGATTGTGAGTGTTTACAATTTCTGGGATATCATAATAAGCACTGGGATGGTGAAGGTTAGGATACTACTTGGGAAAAGGTGAACAATGACAATTTAAAGCAGATCCAGAGACTACTGTGGCATTCTGAGTGGCTAATACTACTACTTGCTATTGCAGTCACTTCAGACTAGTTTGAAAGTTTCCTAGTGATGTGAAATGCGTAACTAGCACTGCAGTACAGTATCATGTAAAGTGAGGTACAACTTAAGCTTAGCAGTGTTTCACTGTATATATAAAACAAGTTTAATATGATTCAAGCACATTTCTCATACTATCTACCTAAAGGACACCTGTAATAGCTTTGACATCTTTATAAATAGTATAAGATAAAAACTGCACTCCTGTTTCATATCATTTTCTCGTCATTTCTCTTTTTTCTTTTAAATGAAGATGCACAAAGTATATTGGCATTGCACTCTTTCAATCTGACAGCTTTTGAAATCCCATTCCTGGCCTCCTTTGACAGCCTGCTGCTTCCTTCACTTGGAGTTCTTGCTAGGGACTGACATGGTTGCCATTTCCGTTTATTTTGGCACCTACATCCTTGTGCTGACTTTGCAGTACTTTATTTTAATAAATTAAGCAGTAATCAGTCACGGCCATCTTAATATAATAATTTGGAAGTTTTGGGCTGGTTAAGTGCCTACGTGTATGACATTCTATATTAGTGAGAATTGCTGGAAATTAAACCTAAGTTATTGGACTTGTCAGACTTTTTCCCTTCTGTTACCATAACCTGTAGGCAGGATTTACAGTAGCTGATGTACTTTGTCAATGACAACACTGAAATTAATAAAGATAATTAATTTGAAATCACCACTGAGATTATGTAGTGTATAACTGAATGTTTGTTAATATTTATTCCAGTATTATTAATTGCACATTACCAATATTCAACAATGGGTAAAAACTGGCAAACAGAGCTATATTATTTCATATTACATCAGCCAGGGGAATCATCTCTCAAGATGTGTCTCGATTTAAATATCTAGCCTTTCACTTAGAAAGGAAAGGAGTTTAAAAAGATTGTCGGAGTGAAAAGAAAAAAGTTAAGTTTAATTTACTCTGGAAGTAAGGACACCCATGTGGGGAAAGAAATAATAAGTTCAAGGACTGAAGAGCTGTGGGAGAACCATTAAGGGAGGAAGTGCATAGGCTAGAAATATGGTAGAATGTGCATCTGAAATGCAAAAGAAGAAATGGGGAAAACATCAGCAGGATGTGTTAAGAAAGAGAATGTAAGCCTTCTTAACATGTGTAGGGTAAAGGAAGATGGCAGGGAGAGAAATTAAGAACCAGTATGGGAAGGAGATGCTAAAGAGATTAAAGAAAGGCTAAAAACTGTATACAGATGTTTGTATCATTATTAACCAAACAAGCAGAAGGGCATCTATCAATCAGTCAGAGCAGGACAAGAACATGGAAATAATTCACAATACGGGAGAAAACAGTGGAAAGGCTGAAAAAGTAAAAGAGGACATGGTACAAAGGTATGATGGCATCCTCCAAGGTTCATACAAATGACTGTGGTTGTGGTTAAGACCTCTGACAGTACCATTCAACAGGTTCCTTAGGAAAGAGTGGTCTCACAGTATTGGGGGCAATTGGTAGATGTACCATAATACAAGGGATGCAATAAGGAAGAGCACAAGAAACTACTGTCAACCTGACAGCACTAGCCTGAAAAATAATGGAAACAGTACAAAGTTAAAATAATACAGGTTTCCTGGAAAAGAATGGTCTGCTTAACAAATTCAAGGAATGGTTCTCTGCAGGCACATCCTCTTAAACTAACCTGACACATTTCTATTTATTAAGTAATTGCTGAAGAAGGCAATGGTAATCTCATAGATATGATCTATAATTTCAGTAAAGCCTTTGATTCAGTATTACACTGAAAAATCTCAGAAATAAGAGTGGGTAGCAAATGGGTACAAAAGCGGTTCTGTAATAGGGGACAGAAAGTTATTGTCAAGTGTGAGCTATCAAGCATAAGAAAATGTCTTAAAGGGGTTCATTCTGGTTTTATCCCTAATCAGTGTGTTTATCTCAGGCCTCAAGAAGAATGTGGAAACCTACCTGAATTAATATTTTTATAGATTACACCAGGGCTGGTAGCTGGTGATAGATGGGAGCAAGAATCAAGACAGACCCAAAAATATGGCTGCTTCACCAGTTCTTCTGATTCTTTGGTGTTAAACCCTGAGGGCTGAATATGCAATCGGATGTATCAGACTTAAAATGCAGAACATGAAAAGTACTTAGGGGTTATCATTATGGAAAAACTAAACCTTCAGACAGAATATAAAATAGTAACCAGAAAAGCAAATCAAATACTCTTATGTATATTAGGAGAATAGCATCCAGAGACTCAGATATATATTAGGAGAATAGCGTTTAGAGGCAGGAAGGTGATACTATCACTTTGTCAGTTATTGGTTTGGCCACACTTTCGGGCATTGTGCACAGTTCAGAAGGTCTTAGAAAGAAACAAAGGACAGACTTGATGTGTGTGTGTGTGTGTGTGTGTGTGTGTGTGTGTGTGTGTATGAGAGAGAGCGAGAGAGAGAGAGAGAGAGACAGAGAGAGAATTGAACAGACGGCGACTAGTGTGGGGAAAAGAAGAGTAAGATATGAGGAGTGGCTCATCATTGTTCATGCAAAAGCAGAGCTGATTTGGATGTGATAGGTTATATATAAGGCTAAGAAGGAACATGGGGAGGGGCTGACCAAAGGAATGCAACTTGATCTTGAAATATGAAAGTGTTCTTCCACAGATACAGTGGTTGCTAGCGTGAACCAATTACTGAAATAATTCACAAGCTTAGACATGTGAAGCTTTTAAAGCAGTTTGGATTTCCTTGAGTGGTGAGATTTAAAGGAGGAGCAGCTGCCAAAGGATAACTGCAGCAAGTGAGCAACAATGTAGAATCACAGTCTCTTTTTGTTGGCTAGTTTATCTTATGTTACTCCAAGTCAGAACAGCATTGATTTTAAAATGTATATTAACTCTTTCTTTATAAAAAACTACCATGATGGTAGATATACTGTACAGAATCATAATATCCATTGTACCAGCATTTAAAATTATAACCAGAAGAATTCTGCCTGTGGATGATCCACATTAACTGCTCCTTCTCTTATGAAAAATGATATATATTCAGGGTTATGATCAGGTCTCTAATCATAACCAGCTTATTCTGTGTTCAAGACATGAATATGAATAAATGAATCTCAATAGTTAAGATTGAAAGGTGAAACTTGGCATACATGTTGTGAACACATAATGAGGGGTTATGATTAGTGATGTTGTGAACACATAATGAGGGGTTATGATCAGTGATCTGACCATCATTTTTTATAGTGCATGGAACTTTATCTGCTCGGTGTACTAACAGCTGCAGAAAAAAGAGGTGTAGGAGCATTCAGTATTTTATCAGTTTTCAAAGCATTTGAAAGCCAACAAAACGTAACAATGTCTAACAGATAGCAGGAAAAATTAAATATTCCTCTGTTGAACTAACAGCCTTAAAAGCTGCTAGACACTTGTTTTGCTACACTTTCTAACTCTTGGAGATTCACAAGGTGAGCAGACTCAATAATCCTACATATTCTCCAGTGGTCCAGAGTCCAGGGTGGAAACAAAAATCTGGATTAGGATACGCAACAAAATTGATTTCAAACAGGTGTATATCTAGGTAGACAAGATCCTCCTTTCAGAAGAAAATGGCAACCCAACTAGTTTTCAGAAGTTCTGTTTACTCCTTGGATGTATCAGCATCCTTTTGTCCTACAGAATGAAGTTCTAACAGCTTTTAAAGGCTGTTTTACCTTCTAAATCTGTTCTTTGCAGCTTTTAATTACCCATAAGCTCTATTAAGATCAGGTCTCATGCTAGGGATATTGTTAACATGCTTATCTTTTCAGATTTCACATCATAATGATGGCACTCCATGCACTACACTCACGTTTAAACAAATGTATAACAGAATATGCAGATTTCTGATTAAGCTTCCTCCAAGCATATTCTCATAACTGTACAGTAACCTTTTTCAGAGTTTGCAGCTTAGCCCAGCATTGTCAGTTTTGATATTATCTAAAGGGGTAATACAATGAAAAAGTCTGTACTGATACACTGCAATTACACAGAATTTATTATCTCATAATAATAACTTACATTTAATGACCCACTTAAGTTATTTGAAATTATATGTGTTGTAGCTTACATTTAATGACCCACTTAAGTTATTTGAAATTATATGTGTTGTATTTTAAATTTGTATTTGTTAAATTGGTGAGTGGGCTGGTAGCAATTCTCAGTCATGGCATGGGTCCTTGGGAAGGAACACTTAGACATATTAAATATCGAAAGCAGATCATCATCATCATCAGCATCATCATCATCAACCTCTTTTATCCCATTTTTCTACATGGGATAGGGGTCTTGTGTCACCTGTTGCTATCTCTATTCAATGCCACACTCCTGCCTTCTTCGACATTCATAGCTGTCTGTTGCAGGTCTTCTCTCACACAATCCATCCACCTTATTGCTGGACACCCTCGTTTGCTTTTGCCTTCTTCCTATCTGCACCAAATCATCTTCACCAGATTATCTTCTGCTTTTCTACACATGAGCCCAAACTACCATAATCTGCTCTCTTTGACCTGTTCTGTAACTGGAGCTACTTCAGCTTTTGCTCTTATGTCATCATTTCATTATTTACCCGACAGTGTACCCCCCACCTCCCATCTCAGGCACTTCATTTCCATCATCTCTAGCTTCCTCAACTTATTTGCCTTTACTGACCATGTCACTGTACCATACAGTAGTACTGGTTGCACCACTGTTTTATACAACTCACTTTCTAGCTTCTATGGCATTCTTCTGTCATATACTACACCTGACACTCTGTACCAGATGGTTGCAGCCCCCCCTGATTCTGGCTTTGACTTCCTTATTCAAACTTTCCTTATCCTCAACCACCCTTACCAGATACTTGAAGCTATTAACCTGATCCACTATTTTCCTTTCTATCTTCTGGTTTCCCCCATTTGCTACCATTACAACTCTACTCAGTTTCATCCCATGTGCCTTCAGTTTTGCATTCCATTCTTCTATCATTTGCTGAAGTTCTTGCTCAGAGTCTGCTGGTAATGCCACGATCAGCTGCAAACATCAACTTTGTTGGTCTGTCCCCTTTCACCTATTTGCAAGTGTGGTCCTTCAGCTGTATGAACAGCAGTGAGCTCAGAGCTGAACTCTAGTGTAAACCCATTTCTACTGGGAACCCCTCTGTGAGACTGAACACTGTGCATATTTGAGTAATTGGGTCCTTGTATAGTTTGCACTAATTCTGCCAACATTTCTAGGACTGTGAACCACCACAGGACTGCTCAAATCAGCTTCCTTGGGACCTTGTCAGATGCTTTCTGCAAGTGTAGGAATGTCCAGATGAACTCTTTCCTCATCTCTAGCTTCTTCTCAACTATCTGTCTCATTGCAAACATTGGGTCAGTTGTGTTGCATCCTGATCTGGATCCGCACTGCTCATCTCACATCTTATTTTCTTCTGCTCTGCATATTCATTTATTAATCACTCTCCCTAGAACGTTCATACAATGTGACAGGAGTTTGATACCTCTATACAGTCCACAGTTGTGAATGTCTGCATTGTTCTTGCACACTGGCACTAGTATGTTTATTCTCCAGTCATCTGGGACATGCCTTTCTCTTCATACTGCTATGAGTACTCTTAGGAATAATTTCTCTCTTATCTCACCCAACATCTTTATCATATCTGCTGTAACCTCATCTGAGCCTGCTGCTTTCCCTGACTTCATTTTCCTTAGTGCTGTTCTTACTTCGTCTAGGGTGGGCTCCTCCTCTTCTCTCATCAGAAGCTGTGTCTGGGACAGTGCAGTTGCTGTGGAGTTTTCTTCATTTAGAAGCTGCCGAAAGGTCCCTTCCACCTGCCCTTCATGTCCTGTAGACTCCTGAGCAGGTTGTTGCTGGCATGCCTTGTGGAGGGTGTCTGAATATCTTCTTTATCTTTCTGTCTCTGCTTTGTAATCTGATATAGTTTCTTTGTGCCATCTACTTTCCAGAAGCTGGTAGAGTGCCTCTGATGTCCTGTTCTTTGCTACTGCAACTCCTCTCTTAGTGTTTTT
Source organism: Protopterus annectens (assembly GCF_019279795.1). NCBI lineage: Eukaryota > Metazoa > Chordata > Ceratodontiformes > Protopteridae > Protopterus > Protopterus annectens. Next base: position 1,185,386,097 of record NC_056744.1, read on the forward strand.
ATTAGCCAACGAGTATTCCTTCCTAGCCTTGTCTCTTTTCTATCACCCACTTTTTCCTGTACTCCTTCTTAAGAAGAAAGAAATATTGTGGACAAATACTGTAAGAAAAGGCAAATAGCCTAAGCTAAAACAAATTAATGCAATAGTTTACAAGTAAGGATTTGTACAGAGCATTTGAGTTCAGAATTTGTAAAAGGTGTGTACTTGTATATCGCTTGTAAATATATATGGACAAACATTACCTTGCAGTCATAACTGTTAGAAATATCAGGCAATGTATTTGATTATGCAGAACTTTATTGACAAAGAGAACTTCAAGGCAGTTTGTTTGTTTGCTTGTTGTTTGAGTGATTGTGTGCTTATTTATTTATTTATTACTTTGTTATCTGGGTTTTTGGATTGGTGTAAAGACACTTTTTAGCCTTGATCTGGGCCACAAAGGCTGTTACAGATTACTTGAAGTTACTCTTATAAATGATTCAACAATCAAGAGTTTACATTACAGACTCTCTAAAGGAAATTTTGACAGGTGCAAAATGGCTCTCAAAGTATTTTTTACAGGAGTTCAAGAGCTCCTGTACCCAATGTGGGAGACAGCCCCCCCCAAAATATGTATACATCTCCATAGTTGCATAACAGCCGGGAAAAGTGTAAACTCCATTATTGTTGTTTTTTAATGAAATTACTTTGCAATGTCATCAATGGCATTAAATGCCTTTGTATACATATCTGGATCCCAGGGAAAAATAGTATCAATTTTGAATATTACTTTCAAGATATTTACATATACATATATGTGCAGCATTATCATGCCTACAAATGTGTAAGGTAATGTGGTGTTTCTCCTGTATTGCTTATCATAGTGTAGTGCAAGAAGCATGGTTATTAAGATCCAATATTCTTAAAAAAAAGCGAATTAAGTGCCAGAGTGGTGCATGACCTGACCTTAACAATTGTTAAACATCCCTGCTGAAGTTATTAAGGCTGGATCTAGTGCCAGGCATTAAAATCTGCTAGTACAGTCCAGCAAATAATAGTGGCAGAACAAAAGATTTGTTTCTGCCTGCTGTCTTGACTGATAAAGTGCCCCTAACTTCCTCAAACAAACTTAGTTGCTAGAATAATAATGTTTGAGTTAGCATCCATTTTGTGATAGATATGAATTTAAACCCAAATGAATGCCATTATTTAGTGACTTCAAACCTTAGTGGTTTGTTTGAAAACCACATATTTTATGAAGAACTGACAAAAAACATGAAGCAATAATCCGGATGTCCTGCAAAAATCTACACAGTTGACAGGCATGTGAAAGTAACAGACTACATTACATTACCTGTCTAACACTGTTTTATGGCTTTGAAAGCCTTGAAAACATTTTGCAATTTTTGCCCTATAACTAGTAGTACATGGAGCAGATAAAATGATTATCTCACCAATCATAATCTTAAATTACATGTTCTCGACGCGGATGCCAAGATTCACCTCTTGAGTTTTGCTCTTCAGGAGAATTTCTTGGCATCCACGTCTGGAATACATAATAAACAGGTTATGATTGGTGACCCAGTCATACTCCTCTATATCTGTGCTGCTCTGATAATACAGTTAATCAGTCAAATCAGGAGCATCTGTATTCTTTCTGTGCATGTTGAAATGAGTTTTTCTTATTTTTTTTTTTACGTCTTTAAGTTTCATTATTTCCAGTACAAGGCTATTTCATAAAGCTGTAGTTATCTTGGTGAATGCATTTCCCCTTTTTTTCCTTTTTGCTTTTACGAGCAATGGTCTTAGTAGAGTGGTTGAATTTTCTGCAGTAGAGAGAAGATGATAGATAATTTCTTTGATTTTGGGTCTTGGATGACAGGGTTGGACTGTATGTGCAGAGTAGTAATTTCAGTGGGAAGCATTTTAGAAGGCCCATTACTGTGGTAATTGGTAACCATTTTGCCTTTCAATGTTCAAAGACAATCCAGACTAACAAACAACAATTATGGGAATGGAAGTCAGGGAAAACAATTGTTTAGTTATTACCAATACAGTACATATTAGAAACTTGAATTGGTGTGAGTATAAATTAAGAGTTTAGCTAAGGGAGCATGGGTGTTAACAGTTTGAGTGAGGAGTTAACAGGGCCAGGGTAAAACATTTGCAGTGGGAAGAGGAGTGAAGTGCTGCTCATTGGAAAGGTTACAGATCTCAGGTGGGAAGGAATTCAAGACAGCAGGGACAATTCAGAAAAAAAGACCTTTCTCTGCTTTACTGAGAGAAGGAAGGTCTTATAATATGTTTTACAATGAGATGTTGCACTTTTGATGTGAAGTATCTGTGTTATCTTTTATGTCATAAACATGTATTTACTACATTCATTACTATATCTGATAAATAGATTTTATGTTTAAAATGTAAACCCATGAGTAACATTCTTTTACAGATGTTCTTTAGTACATACAGACAAGACAAAATTTACAAACAATGACAAAAATGATTCATTTGCCTACATTGATTCCTAAAACAATGATCCCGGTGTTTCCAATTTTTTCTTAAAACATCTGAATTAACTTTGCTTTTGAAATCATCAGGGAATGTATTTATTGTACTTTTAGCTCTTTGGGAAAGTCAATTTTTGTTGTATTTATTCCTATCAAACTTCCTTCTTAATCTATACTGATTTGATGTGGATCTCTATGACTCCACACAGTCAGAAAGGAATGAATCACTTATGGACCATCAGTAAATTCACTTTTAATACACAGGTTTCATTTGGGTGGTAGGACACATACTGTGGGATGGTCAAAGAAATGAGGACATAAGAGCAGAAGCCAAAGTACCTCCAAATGCATAACAGTTCAAAGAGAACAGATTATGGTGGTTCAGACATATATTTATTTTATTTTATTTCAGTTTGATTACCGGGGAAGTCCACTGGGCCAGTGGTGTGCCCATTTTCAGTGGAGGCCCGGGGAGAAAAGCTCCAATAAGCAATATGGTTGCACGGGGCCGCATAACTAGTTAACATAACATATTTCCAGAAAAGCAGAAGACAATTTGATGAAGAAGATTTGGCACACACAAGAAGGAAAGAGGAAATGAGGGAGTTAAGCAAAGAGGTGGATGGATTGTGTGAGAGTATTCCACCAGTGGTCAGACATGAGCATTGAAGAAGGTAGGAGACTGTGACTGGATAGAGAGAGGTGACGACAGTTGATATGAGACCCCAACCCCATGTAGAAAATGGGAAAAGGGGGGTTGATGATGATTATGGTGATACAGGTTTCATCATGCAAGGAACTGAATATATTAACACTGTTATTGTACTGTGGCTGTGATGAAGAAAGTGCAGATTTATCACCATAACCATGCACACACATAGTCACAAAGGATGAGCATGGAAGTCACATAACCACAATGATGGAGTCAAACACTGAAATAAGAGGTTCTTTCTTGTTTCAATACCCTTTGACAGGTGTTTACAACAAAGGCTTATTACATGGCAATGTAAACATTAGGGAAATCCTTGAACTTTAATCTTTGGCTCTCTTTATACTTGCTTTGCACCACAAGCAGTACACAGTGCTGTTGTAGAGCCCATGGTTATCATAATTCCCAATACGATGCTCTGTGAAGTAGACTGTTGTTTAGCAAATTGAGTTCCATGTGACAATACCAGACAGGTTATGTCTGTGAAAAATTTTAAAAATGCAATATTCAGCTGGTAATTTAACAAAAGCTACTTGAAATATCTCACCATCTCCTTAATTTGCTGCAATTCCATGCATAAAATCAAACCTCACTGCCCCAATATGACAACACCTATTAGTATGTTTTGTTATATTTCAGCATAACTTATCCTTTTTCTTCGTAAAAGGATTTCACAAGCAACTAGCTCTTTGAAAATATGTTTCAGTTTTGCTGTTATACATACTTTATTGCACTCTACTGACATCAGTGAGGTGAAATTTCATGATGCAAACAGTGGAAGATAATAACAGTGAAAGTTACAGAAATGTGTCCTGTGTCATGCAGAAGGAGTGTGCACCCATACCAATACTTGGTGTTCTAATGGCTGCTTTCCAATAATCGCCTGGCAAAATACATAAATCACCAAGTAATACGGCAAAGTGCCACCGCACTCAATTCAGTGGTAGCCCAAAAGCCACATAACATCTCACCATAATCACTAAAGTTGGAACAAAAGAAGCATACAGCTGTAACAAAACTTTATAGTCTCAATGCATACTTCACTGCAATATCAAACTCTATATGTGAACCACTAGAAAATTCAGCTTAGTCCAAAGTATTTCTAGCACTGGTCATCCTAAAACCAAGTTTCATGTGGATTAAAGTTGGCATGACTACAACAGATTGTGGATAGCTTTTTATGCTGGGAGTTTCCATTATCACAGCTGTGTTTAAGTGGTGAGATGAAACTTGGTTGATCAGAATTGTTCCATTGACTAAATTTTTAATCATATGGTTTCAAGCATATGACGTCCATCAATGTGTCCATTTGATCATTTGATAGGAACCCCAATTCACTACTTCTAGGGCTGTAAAAGCCAACTGTGAATTAGGAAGGGAAAATGGAAATATGGTGTTAAGCAACTTGGCAGCATCATATATGCTTTTCTAATAAACAAGTGATTTTTGTTACGTCCTAACAAGGCAGAGCTGCTTGACATCACACAAATCACCTTCCACAGGGTCCATTAGATCCAATCCCCCTCTATCCAAAATACAGTGCCTATCTGCTGTACTATCACATTTTTACCCCATCTTCACCAGCAAATGTTACTGTGTTTTTGTCATTCGTATGTATTTTATGCTTTTGATTCCCAATTTCTGTCAGTCTAATCAGCTATATCAGCTAGCAGCACCATATATAATCTCTGCATGTGTGTTATTGTAAAAGAATTGTGTTTTTTTTTCTTTTGCAGTTTAGGATTTTGACTATTCTGTTTATTGATACTTGCTTCATACTGTAAAGCAAGTGTTGCAGAATTACATGACACATGCATATATATTTTTACTGCATTCTTTCAAGTACCTGAAATCTTCTGATTTGATCAGCAGTCAGTTTTACAGTGCATTCAGATAACCACACATGTAATGCCACCTGTAAATAACCCTACACTGAGCCATGCAGTGTATTTGTTGACACTGGGGATAAGTGGTTGTGATGTACTATAAGTACAACAGCCTAATTTAATGATTCTGCTTTAAAACATTTAACTTTAGTTCAGTTAACGCAGTTGGCTCAGAGCATGAAGATAATTAGAAATGTATATCTGTATGTTCCATGAGTGCTTTTTTGGTTTGTGGCTGGATACTTGACCAATGCTCACAACATCAAACCTAAACAAAATCATAGGTGTCTTGTCGTGGTGGCTAGATTTGGAGAATATAGAGAAAGAGACAGCTGCATTTTACTCACTCTTTTTCTTCATCTTAGAGTTTGTCCAGTCTTAAAGTTGGTATATACAGGGTATGTTTCATGGCTTTGAATGCTTTTTTTGTGGAATGGTATTCCTTAACTCACTCATGCTTTGACATCAGCTTACAGGAGTGATTTCAGAGTTGGTAAGCACAATTAGCAGGGGGTGGGTATCGCTTTATATATATATATATATATATATATATATATATATATATATACATATATATTTATTATATATATTATATTATATATATATATATATATATATATATATATATATATATATATATATAATATGATATTTATATAATATGTATATAAAATAGCTGTATATATATAAAATATATCTTTATATATATATATATATATATATATATATATATATATATATATACTTAGAGTGGGGTTGGAAGGGCTTGTCTCCACATTGGGGGACTGCAGATGACACAGAATTATGCACAGTGTATGCAAGTGAAACATGTTTCATAATGTTTTGAATTATTAGGATGTGATACATGGGGTACCTGTTATTTAATCGACTGTTTTAAATGTCAAATACTGGAAGTTCGAAAAATAGAAATATCAAAGCCGCGGAAATTCAAATTCTTTCTCAAGGAAAGAATTCTGTTGGCTGTTTCCGTGGCTTCAACATTTTCTGTAGTGTGGTGGGAAAGTTACTGATCGGGTTAAGGTAAGTGTGCGAGTGTAACGGACATTGGATTTAGGGTGTGGGTAAGGTAAGTGTGCGAAAGTGATGGACTTTAAGGTTAGGGCGTGGGTAAGGTAAGTGTGCGAAAGTGACGGACTTTAGAGTTAGGGCGCGGGTAAGGTAAGTGTGCAATAGTGACAGACTTTAGGGTTAGGGCACGGGTAATGTAAGTGTGTGATAGTGACGGACCTTAGGGTTAGGGTTTGGGTTAAGGTTAGTGCATAGATAGTTGTGTATGCAAGGTGTAGTGTAGGTTTATTAGGTTTTTGGTGTGCCTGTGTTGTATGTGTGTTTTTCGGAACAGTGAATTTTTTCCCTGGGGAAAAAATTCGCTGTTCTGAGGTTTCGATGTTGTCATATTTTGAACTTCCAAGTTCGAACATATGGTGTTCGAAATTTTGGAAGTTCGATTATATGACATAGACCCGGTGCACATTGCTATTGTGTTGTGTAAAAAGACTGAGTACCATAGCTTCAGACAGATCAGTGTGGCATAGATAAGGAAAGAACAATACAAAAACAGAATTATTAATATAAAGATAGTATTAATTTTCCATTTTTCAGCCTTATCCAGTAAATGTGTTATTACTGTGCAGTGTTTTGAAGAAGGAACACTATTTATAGCTTCCACTTTCTTTGGATCTGCTGAAATACATTTGTTTCAAAATATAAATCCATAGAATTCCAACTTGTACTTATTAACTTCAATTTTCTTTATTCAATGCCATTTTATTTTCTGTAAGTCTTTCAATACCATATTGAAAATTAATTCATGATCTGACTGTAACTTTTCAAGACCATTACATCATCAATGAAATTTCTCATTTTGTGTACTCTTTATAGAAGGAGAATAGCCAGGAGTTTTGGAATTGTATGCCAGCTTTCAAATTGCAGCCTACCCCCACCCCCCCCCCCCACCCACACTCTCCCAACCTCTGGGAAGGCATGGTATTGGATAGTATAGCTTTTCACAACTAAAAAATAACCAATGAGGAATCGTGGAAAAAAGGCCATTAAAACAGTGTATGACCATAAACCACGATAAACGTGAATTTCAGTCAAAAATCAGAATTCATTACTTTTATATGCCATGATGTATCTGAGATATGCTTGTTTATGCCAATCTGACATACATGTATTTTGGAAAAGTTAATCTGTTAGGTTCACAATGAGCTTACAATGTGTATTAATCTTTTACTTTTCCTTAACCTTAGATACATTGCAAATGTTGTTTTAATTCTACTTTTATGCAGTGGTTCCAGGTGTTGCATCCTGACCCATGTGTATTACTGAAGTTTTTGTACCAGTCATATACAGAATTATGCCATTTATAGTAGGAGCTGTGTGTCACTCTGGAATTGCCTTTTGTTTGATGCATATTGTGACAAAGGGGGATACTGCCAGCACAGCTATCTGGAATTTTGTAAGTAATTATATGTCATTTGTGAATATCAACATGATTTATATAAGATGCTTGTGTTACAAATGTATTAGAACTGTACGTCATGTGTATTTCAAACTGCTGTTACAGAAGTGTGTGTTGAAAAGGTATTTTATAAAGTGCTTGAGCTTAAAATGTATCCACAGTGTGCCCTGCTGGAAGAGAAAAGAAATGTACATGCACTATTGTAGCTGTTTAAATGTATATATTTTAACAGTGGAAACTGGAATACAGGAGGTTAACTTCAGAAGAAATAGCTGAAATTAAATTACTTTATGGCTATGCAATAAAATATGGTATATTTCAGTTTTCAGTGCAACAAAAGCCACAGAGTGTGTGTTGAGAAGCTTTCTGTATTGTCTTTGGAGTAAACGAATTACTACCTCTGAAAGTATGAAGGAATGCAATTGTTTTATGACTTCCAGCATTTGCCAAAGATTTTAGGTCTATGTATTTTCACAGGCAGAAGCTAAATACTGGCAAGCTTCCAGCAGTGTGGGTTTTACCTGGGATAGAGTCAGATGACAAGAAATGATGTAATTCTGCAAGCTATTCCAGCAGTAATATTTGATATATTAATTTGAGAACTATCTTAGAGAGACAGGATATTCTGTATTCTGTCTTGGACCTGAAAACAAGAAGATCCATTCACTATACATCTGCCTTGCTCTGATGAAGTACATTTCTAGGGAACAGTACAATTATCTTGGATATAGTTAGGAATATAGCAAAGCTTAGTTTAGATATTTTCCTTATTTATTTGAGATTGTTCTGCAATGTTGTTTTAAATATTTCCTGTGATTTTGAACTCTGATGTCACTGTGAATATATACTAAGTATTTTCTTATTCTTTTATTATTTATTATTAAATATATTTAAACGTTTCATTGTGGCTGATCTGTGTAAAGATATTTGAGTTTTGAGAGTAGATGCATATTTATTTGGTGACACTGTGTGGGCCACTCCTAATAGCCTTGCTCTTGGTGAAACTACCATTTGTATCAATATTAATATTATACAGTAAGATTGGACACCCCTTGTTAAGGGCTTTAAAGTAGCTGATAAGGAGTTGGCTGGTGGCAGTGATAGATACTTTATAGTCTGGGCAAAAGGGAGCGTAGCTGGTAAACCTATGCCAGCCTTTCTCAGGTGTGTGTGTGTGTGTGTGTGTGTAAATCAAACCTCAAAGAGTGTGTGCATCATCTACTTTGGCAAGGACATGAAGCACTAGCTGGAGATAGAGGGTGCTGGAGGGAGGTCTTGGTTTGGCCACTCAGCTGAGATCTCAATTCTATAGCTGTATCTGTGGGGAGTCTTATTGGGTATCTGGAGAAAGAGGGAGAAACCAGCCCTGGACTGATTGTGGTCTCTGTGTGTTCTTAAGAGGAACTGCACTTGATGCAGAGAGCTGCATCTGGAAATACGGTGTGTATATTTGTTATCCTCCTAGTGTACATTCCCCACTGGTGCCAGTGATGAGGAAAGAAGCTTCTTGATTACTGGTCCAGTGGTGGGTCATCACACATATCTATGCTTATTATTAGTTCAGGAAGTGTCAACCTAGTATGTGCCATGACTGGAGACACCCATGGTGTACAAATCTATATACTGGTTTTCCTCAGATCAGTTTGTGATTCCCAAATGTTTAAAGTGGTTGGTGCAGAAGCACAACTTCATTACTTGAAACAGTAAACTTTTTAAGTTTTTTAACTTGGTAAGGCCCCATCATCATGCATAGTGAGAACCCACAACTCCCACTTATATAAACTCACCTCCAAGGTCACTAACAGGAACACTGTATTCTTAGAACCAGTGTTTCACACTATGGGCCACTAATTAACTGGAAATCACTGAACCGGTCATCATGAAACAGCACAAATCTCATTCTAGGGCTGTAAGTCTTTGCACAGTATCTCATTCTTCTACTTTTTTAATTGTTTGCTTATAGCTTGAATAACACTTTTCTGTTTGGCTGACAAACATAATTAACATTTAGTGCTTATGTTTAGTTTTATCTGGGAATATTTACATTTCCCAATACCTTAAAATATAAGTGTATAAATGTGTTGCATTTGTTCTGATACTCTTTTAGGTTTGGGGCTGATAGTTAAAGACTGGAACTATTTAAATCCTGGATTTTCAGGAGGATTGTAATTATAGCATAGTTTTCCATTCTGTTTAACTTTCCATCCATATCACTGCTTTTGGCTTTTTTATACTTTTTTTTAGCCCTATTGCTGTCAGTCAACAGGAAATGATAGCAATCAAGCCTTTGCTATAAGTATAACATTCATTTCTCATCACCAAGATGAGACCCAGTCATGACATAATAGTAATCTAGGCAGTCGTGGGATTTCCTATTTACTGCCCTAATCCCTTCCCATCAGCTGACATGCTGTCCTATAGTTGTGAAGGTCTGCTCTGCCTTCCCTGCAGTATGCATTCCCATATCTACTCTGTGAAGGCTACCATGTGGATGTGGAAGAATTCAAGCACGTATTTCTCATAGATCCCTCACCTGTATGTTGCTTGCTCTACACAGTTCTGCATTGCCATTATACCTCTCAACTTCTTAAAGCAAGAAATCTGGACAAAGTCACAAATAATGAAGGACAAAAGCCCCAAAATAGGGACACTTTTTAAAAATTGCATTTACAAACTCAGAAAGTTGATAGACTAACAAGCTTTGCATTAGCATGGATTTTCTGAATGGTATGAAGTCTGAAATTCAAGTATCTGTCATTATTGTCTGATTTTAGTCTTCAATGATTTGTCAGAAAACCACAATTTTATAAAAAAACAGGTCAAAAATATGAGGCATTCTGTGAAAGTCTGTACTGTTGAGAGATATGACTGGCATTGTGGTGGGGTAAATACCATCCCCTCTCCAGTTATGAGCCAGCATCAACTACCCTCCCTACAATGTATTGCTAGCTGATTAACTAAAAAAAAACAAACAAAAAAAAACCATGAACAGAACTTATTTATTGATGAGTTTGCTTTACAATACACTGTATCAAACACATGGAGAGATGCCAGGCAAACATTCAAATACAGCTAACATGAGCATGCAATTTAAAACACACATACCAATAACCAAATGCACTTCTAAATTGGATGACAAGCTCATGCACTTTCCCCATAGTCAAAGGCACCCCCCCCCCAACCCAAGAAAACTTATATAACCAGTTTTAGGACTACATTTAACTTGGGTAAGGGCCTCTTGAGAAATAGAGTCAGACAAACACCTACATCACAGCTCGTTTTTGCAGTCTACTACACTGCGCACTCCTATTCACACATCTTGACTGCAGAAACATATCAAAGCGACATACATCACACTCTGAACAACTTAAACAACTCCTTGCTTATGCTGAAAACTTGACCATTTACTGCTGCTTCCCTTGCTGCACACAAATCAGTACCCGCACCACTAATTGTTATTTGTACTTCCACCAAACACTGGGCCACTCACCAGACCAAACACAACATCCATACGAGCACCAAACACCAGAGATCCCCATGCACTAAGAACACCCATCTGGCTTTCCATATACAAGTCAACCATTAACTACACCAAGCAATCTGAAATCTTTCTCCAATAAGCATTCAGAAACTACTGAAACCACACACACATGCAAAAAATGCATTCTACCACTCACTGAAAACTGTAACTCTAATGCACAGTTTCACTGTTCTTTAGCAGCCTGGCATTAAATATATAGGAAACCCAGTCACTGTAGAGCAATGAGTCAACATGCACACAATCAGTGACTACATACTCAGTCAGTATGTGCAGCTATTATAAAGGCACACTGTTGGTGACTATGTATTCAGTCAGTGTGTGCAGTCAGTATAAATGCACAGTCTGTGACTATGTACTCAGTCAGTATAAAGGCACACTGACAGTGACTATGTACTCAGTCAGTATAAAGGCACACTGTCAGTGACTATGTACTCAGTCAGTGTGTGCAGTCAGTATAAAGGCACACTGTCAGTGACTATGTACTCAGTCAGTATAAAGGTACACTGTCAGTGACTACATAGTCAGTGTGTGCAGTCAGTATAAAGGCACACTGTCAGTGACTATATACTCAGTCAGTATAAAGGGACACTGTCAGTGGCTACGTACTCAGTCAGTACGTGCAGCCAGTATAAAGGCACACTGTCGGTGATTATGTACTCAGTCAGTGCGTGCAGTCAGTATAAAGGAACACTGTCGGTGACTATGTACTTAGTCAGCATGTGCAGTCAGTATAAAGACACACTGTTGTTGACTATGTACTAAGTCAGTATGTGCAGTCAGTATAAAGGTTGACTGTCAGTGACTACATAGTCAGTATGTTCAGTCAGCATAAAGGCACACTGCCAGTGAGTATGTACTCAGTCAGTATGTGCAGTCGGTATAAAAGCACACTGTCAGTGACTATGTACTCAGTCAGTATAAAGGCACATTGTCAGTGACTATGTACTCAGTCAGTATAAAGGCACACTGTCAGTGGCTATGTACTCAGTCAGTATGTGCAGTCAGTATAAAGGTGCACTGTCAGTGACTACCTAATCATTCAGTGTGTGCAGTCAGTATAAAGGCACACTGTCGGTGTCTATGAACTCAGTCAGTATGTGCAGTCAATGTAAAGTTACACTGTCTGTGACTATGTACTCAGACAGTATGTGCAGTCAGTATAAAGCCACACTGTCGGTGACTATGTAATCAGTCAGTACGTGCAGTCAGTATAAAGGCACACTGTCAGTGACTATGTACTCAGTCAGCATGTGCAGTTAGTATAAAGGCACACTGTTGCTGACTATGTACTCAGTCAGTATGTGCAGTCAGTATAAAGGCACACTTTCGATGCCTATGTACTCAGTCAGTATGTGGAGTCAGTATAAAGACACACTGCCAGTGACTATGTACTCAGTCAGTGTGTGCAGTCAGTATAAAGGCACACTGTCAGTGAGTATGTACTCGGTCAGTATATGCAGTCAGTATAAAGGCACACTGTCAGTAAGTATGTACTCGGTCAGTATGTGCAGTCACTATAAAGGCACACTGTCAGTGACAATGTACTCAGTCAGCATAAAGGCACATTGTCAGTGACTATGTACTCAGTCAGTATAAAGGTACACTGTCAGTGGCTACATACTCAGTCAGTATGTACAGTCAGTATAAAGGCACACTGTCAGTGACTATGTACTCAGTCAGTATGTGCAGTCAGTATAAAGGTACACTGTTGGTGACTACACAATCATTCAGTATGTGCAGTCAGTATAAAGGCACACTGTCGGTGTCTATGTACTCAGTCAGTATGTGCAGTTAGTGTAAAGTTACACTATCGGTGTCTACGTACTCAGTCAGTATGTGCAATTAGTATAAAGGCACACTGTCGATGCCTATGTACTCAGTCAGGATGTGCAGTCAATATAAAGACACACTGCCAGTGACTATGTACTCAGTCAGTATAAAGGCACACTGTTGGTGACTATGTACTCAGTCAGTGCGTGCAGTCAGTAAAAAGGCACACTGTCAGTGATTATGTGCTCAGTCAGTGTGTGCAGTCAGTATAAAAGCACACTGTCAGTGACTATCTACTCAGTCAGTGTGTGCAGTATAAAGGCACACTGTCAGTGACTATGTACTCAGTCGGCATGTGCAGTCAGTATAAATGCACACTGTTGGTGACTATGTACTCAGTTAGTATGTTGCAGTCAGTATAAAGGTACACTGTCGACGACTACATACTCGGTCAGTATGTGCAGTCAGCATAAAGGCACACTGTCAATGACTATGTACTCAGTCAGTATGTGCAGTCAGTATAAAGGCACACTGTCAGTAACTATGTACTCAGTCAGTATAAAGGCACATTGTCAGTGACTATGTACTCAGTCAGTATGTGCAGTCAGTATAAAGGCACACTGTCAATGTCTATGTACTCAGTCAGTATGTGCAGTCAGTATAAAGGTACACTGTCGCTGACTATGTAATCATTCAGTATGTGCAGTCAGTATAAAGGCACACAAATCAGTATGTGCAGTCAGTATAAAGGCACACTGTTGGTTACTATGTACTCAGTCAGTACGTGTAGTCAGTATAAAGGCATACTGTCAATGACTATGTTCTCAGTCAGTGTGTGCAGTTAGTATAAAGGCACACTATCGGTGACTATGTACTCAGTCAGCATGTGCAGTTAGTATAAAGGCACACTATTGGTGACTATGTACTCAGTCAGTATGTGCAGTCAGTATAAATGCACATTGTTGATGCCTATGTACTCAGTCAGTTCTTGCAGTCAGTATAAAGACACACTACCAGTGACTATGTACTCAGTCAGTATAAAGGCACACTGTCGGTGACTATGTACTCATTCAGTGCATGCAGTCAGTATAATGGCGCACTGTCGGTGATTATATTTTCAGTCATTGTGTGCAGTCAGTATAAAGGCACACTATCGGTGACTGTGACTTAGTCAATATAAAAGCACACTGTCGGTGACTATGTACTCAACCAGTATGTGCAGTCAACTTAAAGGCACACTGTCTGTGACTATGTACTCAGTCAGTATAAAGGCACACTTTCAGTGACTATGTACTCAGTCAGTATAAAGGCACTGTCAGTGACTATATATTCAGTCAGTATAAAGACACACTGTCAGTGACTATGTACTCAGTCAATATAAAGGCACACTGTCAGTGACTATGTACTCAGTCAATATAAAGGCACACTGTTGGTGACTATGTATTCAGTCAGTATGTGCAGTCAGTATAAAAGCACACTGTTGGTGACTATGTACTCAGTCAGTATGTGCAGTCAGTATAAAGGCACACTGTTGGTGACTATGTACTCAGTCAGTATGTGCAGTCAGTATAAAGGCACACTGTCAGTGACTAAGTACTTGTCAGTGTGTGCAGTTAGTATAAAGGCACACTGTCGGTGGCTATGTACTCAGTCAGCATGTGCAGTTAGTATAAAGGCACTCTGTTGGTGACTATGTACTCAGTCAGTATGTGCAGTCAGTATAAAGGTACACTTGAGAAGTGGTTACAGACAAGCTGGCTATCAATAATATTATGTGAGATATGTTAGACTATGCAATATACAATACTGTGGATATATATCTGTATTGATTGCTCATTAGCTACATTTTATTGAGAAGTATTTTTGTTACTTATATATTATCACAACCACATACTGTCACCATTCACGGCAATATTCCATTCTCAGTCAAATAACGTGTTGCTTAGAATGGCGTGAATGCTGACAGTGCATGGTTGTCATAATAAGCTTGTGTAAACAACGCTTTGAGAAATTTATATAACAGTAATGTTTTAAATTCAGTTGAACTTTTTTAAGATAACGAACTCCCTCAGAAAACGCCAAGTGATTTTAATAATCCTACCCTTCCTTTGTTCAGCGTTTTTAAGATAACGAACTCCATAAGATAACAGCAAGTGACTTTATTAATCCTACCCCTTTCCATCTGTATACGCTACCAAATTCATCAATCAGAAAAAGGAAATGCAAGCCAAGCCAAATACAATGCAAACTTTAAAATATAAAGGGCAGGATTCACGAAGCCTCGGTGTAAGAGTTACAAGGCTTACACGGAGGCTGCAGTTAAACGGTGTGACAGTAGGGGGCGTATCCGTAGGGCGAGCCCTGCAAACGGACATGCCCCCAGAAGAGTAAAAGTCCCGAAAGTAAACCCCCATGACAGAGTCCGTGTAAATGTGAATAAACACAACACAACACATGCCCCCACAGACTATTAACATAAAATGTAAAAATGAACATGTTATATTTTTTTTTTATAAGTTTTAAAGATGTATGCACGTGAGTGCGCTCGTTTGCGCGGGCGTGCCCATCACTTAGCCACAGTTAGCAGTCAGTGGAAAAGCATATAAGAACTAAATTTGCAAAGTAAGCCAAGAGGCAATAGCGTAGTGGTAGAGACGTCGGCGGAAGAGGAGGCAGTCATGGTTCGAGCCCCCACAACATCAATTTTTATTTTTAGTGAAATAAGCATGAAACAATCCCCTGAAATATATGTACATGTATAAAATTATTTTTATGTAAAATGTAATGAAATGGGCCATGTATTATGAAGAAATGTGTGAAAAAAAAAAAACAAATGTCAGAAATGCCCATAGCTGAGCTACACTCTAACAAGCTGAGTATATCTGCCCGTAGGTGAGCAGTGTTTTAACAGGTGTAAAATGAGTGCCCGTAGGTGAGTAGTGGTTTAACAGGTGTAGAAGGAGTGCCCTGGTTTGAGCAGAGTTCTAACACGCTGAAACTGTGTGCCCGTAGCTGAGCTGAGCATAATATGCGTGCTGACAGCCGAACGGCGCGTAAGCCAGCGTGACCCGTTTGCGCAGAGCCAACAAGCTGTATCAAAATTGCCTTTACACAGACACACCTCCTAGCCTGTGTAGACAGTCATAAAATATAAAAAGCAATGGCCAGGCTCGAACTCAGGATACCATGCACCATAGTCAAAGCACTGAAACACTAAGCCATGACAGTTGCTCTTAGGACTGCAGTAATAGCATATATATAGGAATGAATGGAAAGAGAAGCATGACAAAGCAGGTTTTGTGAAGCTGATACAATTCCAAAATGCCCAATCACAGATAAGTGCGGGAAAAATGGCATATATAAGCACCATAGGTGGGAATACACAGCATAACTGATTGTGGAACCGATTTGAAGTCAGGATGGCAGGTGTAGGAGAGGGTAGATGCTTCCGAGCACAGAGGTGGGGCATTGAGGAGTCCAAATATATGGTTTGGCTCCTTGTCCATGATCATGAGGCCCAACTCATGCAGGGCCAGGTCCTGTGGGGAGCATATAGGGCTGAGGCATGGGACTGGTTGGCACATGATCTCACCAGTGCCACAGGAATACCAAGGACTGGTGAACAGGTCCGTCACCACCATGCGGACCTGAAGAGACGGAAGCAGGACCAACTGAACCGTTGGCTCCAGGAGGCCCGGCAAATGCCCAATGCCCCACTACTGAGTAAGTTACATGTAATTATTTATGTAAGAAATTAACCTAGCTGATATTATGGAGATGTGTATTACAATATTACTTCATTTATATTACAGCTGCAGGTGCCCGTTCTGCGAATCGTCGAGCCTATGCCGATAGGCTTGTGCGGTTGCGCCACCAGGCAGGTTAGTAATTCTCTCCCTGTAACTGTAAAAAAATATAAGTATGACAGCTTGCAAAAGAGTGCAGTGTAGTCACTTATTAATAAAAAGTGCAAGTAACAGTGTAAGAGAGATTTTGCTAGTATTGTTTGATTACATAAGTGTGATGCAGCCTGTAATCCAAAAATAAAAATGAAACAAGTCTGAAATAAAGATGTTCCACCTGTAATATAATAGTACATAACCTGCAGCAGGCTGAAAAGTACAGCTACACAAGCTGAGTAAAACACATGTGTGAAATATATCTCCGTTTAAATTCTGAAACATGACACAAGTGAGACTGTTGGAAAGGATTGTCATAACTAAGTAAAACATGTCACTAAAGCCTAGAATTAAGTACCATCCTGAATGGTAAAAATAAAACAAGTGAGAGAGTGTGAGAAAGAGGTATGAATCCACCAATAAAGTAGTAATAACTCCTGAATAAAGTATACTGCAGTCAGTACAGAATGAAATGAATGTGACAGGCACAACCAAACATCAACATGTGTTGAAAAAAGTACTGAAGCTGGAATGTGTGTCCGAAAATCTGGATATGTTGCTCTCAGTTTGCAATATGCAGATAGTATGGTTGTATGAAATACCAAACATCCACAGTTGTCTAGAGCCATATAAAGCAAATGTAGCAGGATGATGTAGCTGAACAGAGCCAGATATGAATGTGTATGAATAAAATTTAAATGTATATTGATGTAGCAGTAACATTCCTATCACCAACATGCATAAGTTGTCACATAGGAAACTGTAGTCAGACCTGTAGTGTGTATATATATGCAGCTAGTAGAAATGTACAGCATATGTATAGGTATTTGAAGTTGTTAATGAAATATTTCTTCACCCTACCCTATAACCACAAATAATCCATTCCACGTGAAATGGGTATGTGTATTCACAATTAACTCCCCTGGACAATTGTCCTGTTGGTTCATACATATTTGCATGTACATTGATGCATGTGCCCTGTTCATACATCTAAACCTGATGGCCTGTTGCCATCACTCAACCCTGCATGTTGTTGGAACGTGTACTGTTGTTCAAATTATGCATGTGTTATGCTTGCTGTTCAACGGCTTGAATTTATGGGTGTTTGGTTAATGGGAATACTAATGCATGCTGTTACAACTAATTGTGAATGGTATTGCACGTTACTAACCCAAACTGTCACTAAATAATGCAAAACATAGGACGACAGGGAAGGCGGGTTCCAGCGGACCCACCTCTCCCACCTCAGCTGGCGAATGCACCTGGCAGTAGTGCCCAGGCCGGACCCTCCTCCGGTGGCCCTGTGCAACCTGCAGGTGGAAGCACTGCAGGGGATGGGGCTCATCCCCCCTCTGCAAGTGTGGCCGGAGGAGAACATCCACTCACCTTCCGTAGTGTCCGGACTGTGGTGCGTAGGGAGATCCGGCATGCTGTGCTTGGGCCCCTACGCCAGCTTGAGGCATGGGTGGCACAACTCATGGGCGTGACTGCTGCCCATCCTACACAGCCCCCAACACAGCCCCGTCCTGGGCAGTGAAGGCACAGTGGCAACTGCCCATGGGTGGGGATCTCAGTTCCACTGTTGCCATCTGTGGGCTCATGGGCTCGAGATATCCAAACATCCATCCCTGTCAATTGTGTAACCCCCCCCACATGTGTCATATACCACACCTGTATGCGTCTTGTTTGTCTTGTCTTTTAACCTCCCTACCTACCTCCCCAGATATACCGACTTCCTGTACCTGACATACCACTCTCACCTGAAAAAAAAAAAAGGGCACTCTGTACCCACAAAAAAATTACGCCCCATACATAGCTGCCCATTTTGCACACATGTCTGCTGGACATGTAAACTGGCAATTACAATTGGCTGTACAACAAATATTATTGTTGTCCTCACACCTCTATCAGGGGTGGAAGGTTTCAAATTTCACACCAAATTACAAACATATGCACAGCTGTTGCTGACGAAGAAATGGGCAGCTATGGGCCTTTCCTATATCCCTTCTGCAAAACCCGAGCTTGTTTTCCTACTGTCCTACCCTCTTTGTGCCCCCTTTTTCACCACTTTCCTATCTCCCCATTTTCTTTTCTTTAAAAGAAAATGGCGTGGGTGTGCGCGAGAGTAAGCACTTTTAAGCAGTAGTAAGCAGGAGTGTGCTTTTGTGCGCTTAGCTAAGCGTGTGTGCGTGAAGCTAAGCAACAGTGAGCATGCGTGAGCTCCACGCAAACCAACGCTAACCCGCGTACAACTGCTTAAAAGTGCCTTAGTCACTCTGAATGACAAGGCCTGTAGTTTTCTCAGCAGCAAAATAAAATACATCCCTCAGTCTCGAACCCAGGACCTTGGAAACACTAGTCTGCATGACTTACCACTAAGCCATGACTGCTATACAAGAACATTGTGCTGAAAGAAATATATCATAAAATAGTAGGAATTAATGTAAAGGGAATATAGCAAGTCTAGTACACAAAGCATGTCATGTATATTTACTGTCAAATCTAGTGGATTTGTAAAATAGTACTGTGTGATGAGAAACAGTCATGCTAGTTGGTAGCTACTAGGTAATAATGTCACAGTAGCATCTGGCAAGCCACACACATACTCAGAGCAGGATAAACACTGCCATAGTTGAATAGTTAAGAGATCAGACATAGCAACTGTGACTGAGTTACAGGGATGCTCCTGATGTGAAAACAAATGTCAACTGTGCCCCACTGACACCCTGTCAAATGTACTAACAGTAGGCAGAAAGGTGTAGCTACACATGCAATGGTAACTGTGAATGACTGAAGGTAAGCACCACCTGCACGTCACAAATGGTGTACTAATACATATGCTTGAAATAACCCACAGTCACAACTGCAGAATATCAGAATATGTTATTGGAGTATCCCACTGATATGTACCATTCCATGAGGCTGATAAAAGATGCACCTGAGAGTATCTGAGGCCTGCTCAGCAGCATGATCAAATACCCTTGTAAATGTCAAGGCCCACACCATGGCCAGACCACACTGCATGCAGTAACACCCTACCACAACAAACACATAGGGAATTGCTGCCCAAACAGATTTAGCAAGCATTACAAGCTGTGAATGTAAATGTAAAATAGGAAAGCCATAGCAACACATTACAGGAAAGACACCTAGTAGGCATACAAGGAGTGAATGTAAATGCCAAATATTGAAGCCATAGCAACAGATTGCAAGAGCCACTGCTATATACCAGTTACACCACAATCCCCACAGGAAGGCACACACACCCATATACACAGTATTACTAGTCGTAGGTGTCAGTTTACATACACACGGAGAAGAGGACACTGGAGGAAGGAATACTCAGCTTACAGAACAACAGGCATTGCAGTGTCTACAACACAGCCTGAAATATGAGAGACATACCAACCCTTACACTCACAGAACAGTGTCCACAGCAAACCAGCATGGTCCCCACCCTGATAATCTGAAAGGGCTATGCCTACCTAACAGACCTTTTTATAGCACTGTCCTGTAATCACAGTGAGAACTGCAATCACTACACAACAGGCTGCATGCAATTAGTAAATGCTGGCTAACAATTGGTGCAGAGGCTATCACATGGACATGTGCAGATACCTACAAAAGCATCCTGTACTCCCAGTCCACACATGCAATACTTTCATTGCACCCGCTGGAGGTAGAGAGAGAGAGAGAGAAAGAGAAAGAAAGAAAGAAAGAGAAAGAGAAAGAAATTAAAAAAAAAAAAAAACAGTAACAACAAAACAAAGAGGCTGACAGCAGGCCAAGTAACTGCAAGCCTATGCAAACAGCTGCAACAAACACAGGTAATGTATAGTACTACTATAATAGTCTACATACTGTGAACCCTCCAGATGTGTTATTGGTCTGTATCTATGTATATGCAGATGTGCATAGGGCCGGGGACATACTGCAACTGTCACTGAAGGCCCTACATTCATATATATGTGAAGGTAGCTATGTGCACATAGCAATGTAGGTTGTAGTGCAATGTACAAGTAGGTTGTACAGTAATGGATGTTCATCAGTACGTTACTGTGTGTATACATACGTGGAACTAAAAAGGAGAGTATATATATATATATATATATATATATATATATATATATATATCTTTATATATATATATATATATATATCTAACATGTGTATATCGAGATATGTATGTATATATATATATATATATATATATATATATATATATATATATATATATATATATATAATATGCATATGTGTATACATAGATAGAGAGGGATGTAGAAATATATAGACATATATAGTTTCACAGTGTCATAGTTTAGTACTAGACTATCAGCAGACAGTGTATAGAATAGATTTAGAAAATTGCGCCTCAGTATAGTAGTGACACAGTGAAGACCCCCCATACATAATAGCATTAGTTTACTGTGCCTCTGTCTAGTAGTGACACAGAGATGACCCCTGGTGTAAACCTATGATCTCCCATCCACTCGTCAAGAATTCACATGAAGATTGTCAGTGAGGGTCTCAGTCTAACATGAACTGGGATCCTATTCCACAGTATGGGAAGCCTCTTAGTGATGGATCTGTCCCTACAGCATGTCCTATTCATATGTGTGCTGAGGTTTAAATCTGTAGCTGTTGTGGTTCTGATGGATTTGGATTGTATGAGGTGGAACATGTCCATCAATACCTGATTGGACATGGCCTTGTACATCAGGCACAGATCACCCCTAAGTAGGCAGTATGCTATGGAATAGAGCATGAGTTACATTAGTCTGGCAGCATACGAAAGTTGTCGGAGACCCTTGATCCTCCTGGTGATGTACTTATGGGGTCCCCCTAGCTGTTGCAAGTGCCAGGTGAGGTACATACCAAATGGGGCATAGTACACAGTCATGGGCCTGATAAGGGAGGAGTATAGGGGTACAATGACCTCTTTTGATCTGGATGTGAATCCCATCATGATAAGGTGGGCAAGGTAGGAAGTCTATCCAACCACTTTGGCAATGTGGGTGTCAAATGAGAGGTCAGTATCGGTTAGTGTCACCAGGTCTCCGATTATTTTGTCTGTATTCAGTGGGTTACTGTCTATGTGATAATATGTGGGTACCCTGTCCATCCGAAAGGGTATGACTATACATTATGTGGCATGCAGTTTAAGGCCATGACTCCGGCACCAGTTGTCAGTTTCCATGAGGCTTTTCTGTAGGATGTATGTGTCAGCTGGTGTATCGACTATGGCGCCTAGTATGCAGTCATCTTTGAACATTGTCAGCCACTACCCTCCCATGTCTGCTTCCACATCTGAGAAATATATGCCGAACATGAGTGGTCCCAGGACAGAGCCCTGTGGGACACCACTTGTGACTGGCTCTGAGTCTGACATGGCACCAGTGAGTTTGACTGTAGGGTTTATATCCGTTAGCCGGTTTGCAACCCATCTTGTGACATATGGATTTACATTTAAGCTGTTGATCATGTCTATGATGCCAGAGTGCGGTATAGTGTTGAAAGCCGTAGGCAAGTCCAGGTAGGCTGTATGGACCACTGTGTCCTCGTCAATGGCCCTAGTGACTGATTTGAAAAGGTCAACCAGGTTCATAAGGCAGGATCTGCCCTCTACAAAGGTGAACTGGGTGGGATCAAGTGTCTAAGTCCCCAATGTCTCTGTGTATGAGTTCCATAATGATTCATTCCATAGCGTTGCAGACCAGGCTGGTTAAGCTTATGGGGCGGTAGTTACCAGGGTCTGTAGAGGTGCCTCCTTTGTGGAGTGGGACTACTGTTGCTGTATTTGAACCAAGAAGTAATCCAAACCACAGACACGGAACAGGGTACGTCAACTTCTCAGGAAGGATTTTGCTACAAAGGTCCAGTAAAAGCTGCTTATTTCACTTCAGACAACAAATAAAAAATGTATGATACCACCGATACTGTTAAACACTACAGAGCAGCAACACTACAGAGTGCTTTTCGTTCTAAAAATGCTAGAACTTCATCAGACAACAACCAGCGTTGGTACAAGCTTATTTATAAGGCTGGTACCTAGCAAATTGATTAATTGGCACCAATTAAAGCTACAATTAAAAACCATAGTTAAAATTCTGTAACTACAAACTACAATAAAAGTTTCTATGTCATGTGTTTAAACACAGGAAATGTTCTATTAATAATGTCTGTTTTTAAACAAATAACAAACATCAAAATTCATCTTTTAAAAAAATAATAAATAAATTAAATTCTACATCTCCATACATTCTAAAAAATGTTATTAATGTTCTAAATGACCACAAGTGTGACAGAGCAGTACCAGACTAGCAATCTTATAGTTGCTACTATGTTACCTAACACTTCCCTTTACATTATGTGTGTTTTTCGAATGAATATATGTGTGTTTCTATTTGTTAATATGCTTGTAACTATCTCAAAAGGTTCTTCAATTTTAGAATACAAGCAATTGAACAAGCTTCATTAATTCCTGGCTCCCTGCATGCTGCTAGCCTTATTTGCCATGCTAACTCTTTTTTCTCTAACTCCAATTTCAAAAAAGTTCATTAACGAATTTATTTTCTTCTCTGTATTTGGCAATACTATCTATAACCATAAATGTGAAAGAATGTCCAATGTTGGTATCACAATGTCTAGCCAATGCATTCACGTCTTTTTTCTTTTTTGTTATTGCATAGACATGTTCATAAATTCTGTCCTTCAGGTGTCTGTCCGTTTTTCCTACATAAAATGTTGGACATTGCTTGCATTGAGCTAGGTAAACGACCCCTTTAGATGTACATGAAAATGATCCTTTAACATCATAGCTCACTGACCTGATGGTAAATGAGTTTGATGTGTCTATTACTTTGCAGTATTTACAAGCACCACATTTTTTCGTCCCTCTGTTTGTCTTCCCTTTTGTATTATGTGATTTTGTTTCAAGTAGTTGCTTTAAGTTTATACCCCTTTTATATGTTATTACTGGGTCAAAGTTTAGAATGCTGGAGATGCTTTTATCTATTGATAAGTAACTCCAGTACTTTCTCACTATCCTGCCTATAGTTTGTGCTTCTGGACAGTATGTAAAGGTAAATGCTATTCTGAAAGCATTTAGGTTGTTGGTTTCCCTAGTTGAACCAGTCAGTTGTTGGCTGACATTTAAATTAGACTGTGCACTTACTTCTACATTATCTGTGTCCATAATGAATTCATTGTTAGTTTGTAAAGGCAGCAAGGGGTTATAAAAACCTGTTTTCCTTTTCTCACTGACTTCCTGAAAAATGTTATTTAAAAATGTTTCAGGGTACTCCCTCCTTTGGAACATGTGATATAACAATTTACATTCGTCTTCAAAATCTTCCTGCAATGTTGTCATTCTTGCCGCCCTCACTAGTTGGCCTTTGACCACTGCCTTTTTCTGATGGAGGGGGTGCATACTAGTAAAATGCAAGAAGTTGTTTGAGTAAGTTACCTTCCTAGATATTTTAGATACATATGATGACCTGTACTTCCTTAAGTCCACATCTAGAAAGTTAATCCTGTTTGTCTGAAAATTGGACGTGAAGGCCAAAAACGAAGTGGTTGTGTTTAAAAACTTCACAAAGTTCTCAGCCTCATTTTTATTCCCTTTGAATAGGATAAGGATATCATCAAGAAACCTTCTGTACAGATGTATTTGTTTAAACCATTCACTCTTAAAAATACAGTTGGTCTCCCAATGGGCTAGAACCAGGTTTGCAAAACTTGACCCCACAGGTGATCCCATTGCCACTCCAATTTTCTGTACAAACAGTCTATCCTCAAAGGCTACAAAGTTATTTTTTAAAATGACATCCAAAAGCTGTTCTATCAATAGGGCTTCATTAGTGTTTGCACCTTTTGAGATGATATAATCCACTACCCATTCAATGCCCAATTCATGGGGTATACCAGAGTAAAGGTTTACAATATCTACTGTTAAAAAGTTGGTATTCTCATCAAATTCTAAGTTTTCAAGTTGATCAAGTAAGGCCCACGAGTCTTTTAAAATTTGAGCTTCCAAATTAACATATTTCTTCAATAGGTTGTCCACTAATTTGGCACAAGCATATGTTATGGACTGCCTAGCATCTACTAAGGCTCTAAATGGGGGATTGGTAATACTCTTGTGTAACTTTGGAATTCCAAAAATCTTGGGGATTTTTGGTGCTAGCATTGACAGGTAGGTATGTTGCTCTAAAGTGATGAGACCATCGGTAAAGAGATCACTGATGTACATCTTGATTTTACTGTATGCTTGATTTAGTTCATTTCTACTGATAGGGGCATATGTTTCGCTCTCTAGAAGTTTGAACATAGTGTTAGAATAGTCGTGTTTATAAAACACTACTAAACCCCCTCCCTTATCAGGCTTCATAAATCTAAGCGACAAATTCCTTAACAGTTCTAGTAGGGTTTTCTCTTCAGCAGATAAATTAAGTAAATTTTGGTTAGTGTGTTTTAACATGTCCCTGAATTCGTTTTCACATAGAAACTCAAACATGTTCAGGGTATTGTTCTGCGGTGGGTTGAAAGTACTGGCTACCCTTAAAGTGTTTTCAATTACAGAGTTCCTTCCAAACATTATGTTCAAATTCAGTTTACGTAAAAATAGCTTAAAATCAATTAATAACTCTACAATATCACATTTTTTCGTCGGGACAAAGGTCAAGCCTTTAGCAAACAAGTCAATCAAAACTTGGTCAATCTTACAGTCAGTGAAATTGTATACAGAAAAATCATCACCACTATTTTTCAAAATTTCACGTAGTTTAATTTCATTCAATTGAAGTTGCTGCTGTTGCTCCGGGTATTGTACCGGCGATTCATCCCCTGTCCACGTTTCGGTGGCCAGTTGCCCCCCCTCCCCCGTTGAAAGTTTTTTTGGGGTGCTTGATTGTGACTGCCGTTATTGTCTGTCAAGTACATTTGGTTTGGTACTTCAAAATTGAACTCCCCTTCTATAAGGTTACTCTCATTTAAACACCCACTATTTTCTGGTTCTGTTGTTGCTTCCAAATCATTAGAGGTGTTTCTATTGAAATTCTGGCCTCCTTGGTTCCTCCCTATTGTTGGGATACCAGAAGGTTTCTTTTTATTGTCCCTTTCCTGGGGCAGTACAGGTTTTGGGTAAGCTACCCCATCCTGATACGCTTTTAGGTCTCTTTGTAGTTTCCTGATTTTATTGGCCTTTAATTTCACCATTTGTTGGGAAATGCTAGACAGAATTCTATCGTACTCAAATTCATTTCTATGAAAGTCACTGTGTGCTTTTACGTCCTGTTCCAAGTCTGCAGCTTCCTTCATTACTTTTTCTAAATCTAGTTGATAATGTTTGACCATACATTGCATGACCTCTAGGCCATGCCTATTAAACAAGTCAGTCAATTCTTTATAAAAGTCAGAGTCATGTACTAACCCCGATGGATAAGAAAAATGTCTCATACCCTTAGGAACTATTTTCTCTTTGAGACATTTTTTAAAAATAGTTCACTTCAAGTTGTAATTTCTTGGTTCTAAATAGTTTAGTATCAAAGAATTTAAGTTTATCATAGAGCGAATACTCACTCATAATGTTATCCATTTGCAGAGCTCCGTCACCTGCCTGTATACAATCCATATCTAATTCACGGTTAAGCCATGTTCCGACGTTAAACCTTACATCTGGAAACTGCTCCGGTGCACTTCTGCTTCCTCTACTGGTGTTGCTTTCACCATGCTGGTTACGTTGAGGCAATGCCTCCATAGATCCTTCGTTGGTTTGTTGAAAACCGGAATGACTTTACGGAGCTGGTTGTTGCACTGTTTTGGTCTCCGCTGGAGCTGGGAGCGTTCTCGATCCTCTCCGATAAAGCGGTCGAGCCTTTTATTTATGAGTTCAAGTAACTGGGTAAGATTTCCTGCGATAAGTAGCTTCCATCCACATTTGCTTCCATTCCTTCGCAGTTGGCCCCCAACACAAAACCAGAGTTGAACCAAGAAGTAATCCAAACCACAGACACGGAACAGGGTACGCCAACTTCTCAGGAAGGATTTTGCTACAAAGGTCCAGTAAAAGCTGTTTATTTCACTTCAGACAACAAATAAAAAACGTATGATATCATCGATACTGTTAAACACTACAGAGCAGCAACACTACAGAGTGCTTTTCGTTCTAAAAATGCTAGAACTTCATCAGACAACAACCAGCGTTGGTACAAGCTTATTTATAAGGCTGGTACCTAGCAAATTGATTAATTGGCACCAATTAAAGCTACAATTAAAAACCATAGTTAAAATTCTGTAACTACAAACTACAATAAAAGTTTCTATGTCATGTGTTTAAACACAGGAAATGTTCTATTAATAATGTCTGTTTTAAACAAATAACAAACATCAAAATTCATCTTTTAAAAATAATAAATAAATTAAATTCTACATCTCCATACATTCTAAAAATGTTATTAATGTTCTAAATGACCACAAGTGTGACAGAGCAGTACCAGACTAGCAATCTTATAGTTGCTACTATGTTACCTAACACTTCCCTTTACATTATGTGTTTTTCGAATGAATATATGTGTGTTTCTATTTGTTAATATGCTTGTAACTATCTCAAAAGGTTCTTCAATTTTAGAATACAAGCAATTGAACAAGCTTCATGAATTCCTGGCTCCCTGCATGCTGCTAGCCTTATTTGCCATGCTAACTCTTTTTTCTCTAACTCCAATTTCAAAAAAAGTTCATTAACGAATTTATTTTCTTCTCTGTATTTGGCAATACTATCTATAACCATAAATGTGAAAGAATGTCCAATGTTGGTATCACAACATTTATTGGCCTTTAATTTCACCATTTGTTGGGAAATGCTAGACAGAATTCTGTCGTACTCAAATTCATTTCTATGAAAGTCACTGTGTGCTTTTATGTCCTGTTCCAAGTCTGCAGCTTCCTTCATTACTTTTTCTAAATCTAGTTGATAATGTTTGACCATACATTGCATGACCTCTAGGCCATGCCTATTAAACAAGTCAGTCAATTCTTTATAAAAGTCAGAGTCATGTACTAACCCCGATGGATAAGAAAAATGTCTCATACCCTTAGGAACTATTTTCTCTTTGAGACATTTTTTAAAATAGTTCACTTCAAGTTGTAATTTCTTGGTTCTAAATAGTTTAGTATCAAAGAATTTAAGTTTATCACAGAGCGAATACTCACTCATAATGTTATCCATTTGCAGAGCTCCGTCACCTGCCTGTATACAATCCATATCTAATTCACGGTTAAGCCATGTTCCGACGTTAAACCTTACATCTGGAAACTGCTCCGGTGCACTTCTGCTTCCTCTACTGGTGTTGCTTTCACCATGCTGGTTACGTTGAGGCAATGCCTCCATAGATCCTTCGTTGGTTTGTTGAAAACCCGGAATGACTTTACCGGAGCTGGTTGTTGCACTGTTTTGGTCTCCGCTGGAGCTGGGAACGTTCTCGATCCTCTCCGATAAGCGGTCGAGCCTTTTATTTATGAGTTCAAGTAACTGGGTAAGATTTCCTTGCGATAAGTCGCTTCCATCCACATTTGCTTCCATTCCTTCGCAGTTGGCCCCCAACACAAAACCAGAGTTGAACCAAGAAGTAATCCAAACCACAGACACGGAACAGGGTACGCCAACTTCTCAGGAAGGATTTTGCTACAAAGGTCCAGTAAAAGCTGTTTATTTCACTTCAGACAACAAATAAAAAACGTATGATACCATCGATACTGTTAAACACTACAGAGCAGCAACACTACAGAGTGCTTTTCGTTCTAAAAATGCTAGAACTTCATCAGACAACAACCAGCGTTGGTACAAGCTTATTTATAAGGCTGGTACCTAGCAAATTGATTAATTGGCACCAATTAAAGCTACAATTAAAAACCATAGTTAAAATTCTGTAACTACAAACTACAATAAAAGTTTCTATGTCATGTGTTTAAACACAGGAAATGTTCTATTAATAATGTCTGTTTTTAAACAAATAACAAACATCAAAATTCATCTTTTAAAAAAATAATAAATAAATTAAATTCTACATCTCCATACATTCTAAAAAATGTTATTAATGTTCTAAATGACCACAAGTGTGACAGAGCAGTACCAGACTAGCAATCTTATAGTTGCTACTATGTTACCTAACACTTCCCTTTACATTATGTGTTTTTCGAATGAATATATGTGTGTTTCTATTTGTTAATATGCTTGTAACTATCTCAAAAGGTTCTTCAATTTTAGAATACAAGCAATTGAACAAGCTTCATTAATTCCTGGCTCCCTGCATGCTGCTAGCCTTATTTGCCATGCTAACTCTTTTTTCTCTAACTCCAATTTCAAAAAAAGTTCATTAACGAATTTATTTTCTTCTCTGTATTTGGCAATACTATCTATAACCATAAATGTGAAAGAATGTCCAATGTTGGTATCACAACATTTATTGAACTTTAATTTCACCATTTGTTGGGAAATGCTAGACAGAATTCTGTCGTACTCAAATTCATTTCTATGAAAGTCACTGTGTGCTTTTATGTCCTGTTCCAAGTCTGCAGCTTCCTTCATTACTTTTTCTAAATCTAGTTGATAATGTTTGACCATACATTGCATGACCTCTAGGCCATGCCTATTAAACAAGTCAGTCAATTCTTTATAAAAGTCAGAGTCATGTACTAACTTGATGGATAAGAAAATGTCTCATACCCTTAGGAACTATTTTCTTTGAGACATTTTTAAAATAGTTCACTTCAAGTTGTAATTTCTTGGTTCTAAATAGTTTAGTATCAAAGAATTTAAGTTTATCACAGAGCGAATACTCACTCATAATGTTATCCATTTGCAGAGCTCCGTCACCTGCCTGTATACAATCCATATCTAATTCACGGTTAAGCCATGTTCCGACGTTAAACCTTACATCTGGAAACTGCTCCGGTGCACTTCTGCTTCCTCTACTGGTGTTGCTTTCACCATGCTGGTTACGTTGAGGCAATGCCTCCATAGATCCTTCGTTGGTTTGTTGAAAACCCGGAATGACTTTACCGGAGCTGGTTGTTGCACTGTTTTGGTCTCCGCTGGAGCTGGGAACGTTCTCGATCCTCTCCGATAAGCGGTCGAGCCTTTTATTTATGAGTTCAAGTAACTGGGTAAGATTTCCTTGCGATAAGTCGCTTCCATCCACATTTGCTTCCATTCCTTCGCAGTTGGCCCCCAACACAAAACCACAGTTGAACCAAGAAGTATTCCAAACCACAGACACGGAACAGGGTACGCCAACTTCTCAGGAAGGATTTTGCTACAAAGGTCCAGTAAAAGCTGTTTATTTCACTTCAGACAACAAATAAAAAACGTATGATACCACCGATACTGTTAAACACTACAGAGCAGCAACACTACAGAGTGCTTTTCGTTCTAAAAATGCTAGAACTTCATCATTTACATACTGTCCAGAAGCACAAACTATAGGCAGGATAGTGAGAAAGTACTGGAGTTACTTATCAATAGATAAAAGCATCTCCAGCATTCTAAACTTTGACCCAGTAATAACATATAAAAGGGGTATAAACTTAAAGCAACTACTTGAAACAAAATCACATAATACAAAAGGGAAGACAAACAGAGGGACGAAAAAATGTGGTGCTTGTAAATACTGCAAAGTAATAGACACATCAAACTCATTTACCATCAGGTCAGTGAGCTATGATGTTAAAGGATCATTTTCATGTACATCTAAAGGGGTCGTTTACCTAGCTCAATGCAAGCAATGTCCGACATTTTATGTAGGAAAAACGGACACCTGAAGGACAGAATTTATGAACATGTCTATGCAATAACAAAAAAGAAAAAAGACGTGAATGCATTGGCTAGACATTGTGATACCAACATTGGACATTCTTTCACATTTGTGGTTATAGATAGTATTGCCAAATACAGAGAAGAAAATAAATTCGTTAATGAACTTTTTTTGAAATTGGAGTTAGAGAAAAAAGAGTTAGCATGGCAAATAAGGCTAGCAGCATGCAGGGAGCCAGGAATTAATGAAGCTTGTTCAATTGCTTGTATTCTAAAATTGAAGAACCTTTTGAGATAGTTACAAGCATATTAACAAATAGAAACACACATATATTCATTCGAAAAACACACATAATGTAAAGGGAAGTGTTAGGTAACATAGTAGCAACTATAAGATTGCTAGTCTGGTACTGCTCTGTCACACTTGTGGTCATTTAGAACATTAATAACATTTTTTAGAATGTATGGAGATGTAGAATTTAATTTATTTATTATTTTTTTAAAAGATGAATTTTGATGTTTGTTATTTGTTTAAAAACAGACATTATTAATAGAACATTTCCTGTGTTTAAACACATGACATAGAAACTTTTATTGTAGTTTGTAGTTACAGAATTTTAACTATGGTTTTTAATTGTAGCTTTATTTGGTGCCAATTAATCAATTTGCTAGGTACCAGCCTTATAAATAAGCTTGTACCAACGCTGG
Source organism: Protopterus annectens (assembly GCF_019279795.1). Taxonomy (NCBI): domain Eukaryota; kingdom Metazoa; phylum Chordata; order Ceratodontiformes; family Protopteridae; genus Protopterus; species Protopterus annectens. The sequence goes on from NC_056744.1 coordinate 1,185,417,391, forward strand.
TTGTTGTCTGATGAAGTTCTAGCATTTTTAGAACGAAAAGCACTCTGTAGTGTTGCTGCTCTGTAGTGTTTAACAGTATCGGTGGTATCATACGTTTTTTATTTGTTGTCTGAAGAGAAATAAACAGCTTTTACTGGACCTTTGTAGCAAAATCCTTCCTGAGAAGTTGGCGTACCCTGTTCCGTGTCTGTCTACTGTTGCTGTATGCCAGTGTCCAGGTACATATGCTGTAGTAAGGCTATGGTTGAATAGCATTTTATGTGCGTGTGTAGCTCCTCTTGGAGTTCACGTAGCATGCAACCTACGATACCATCGGGTCCCATTGATGCTGTGTTTACAGCTTTGCTGAGGGTGGTTTTCAGCTGGACATCTGAGATGACAGGGAGGTTACAGTCAGCTGGGATAAGTAATTCCTCATGTGTGGGTGAGGGAGGGGAGAAATCTGCACTGAACCTGTTTGCCAGAATGTTGGCATTATCTGTATGTTCAATGTAGCTTTTGTCACTGTGAACTAACTTTGAACATATCTGAGGGTTTCCACCCAGGTGTCTAACATAGCAGAAGAAGGCCTTGTGGTTATCTGTAGGGTCCATAGCGATTTCCCTCTCATAGTTGGCCTTGCATGTTTGTATGACAGAATGTATCTTTCTACTAGTGCTGATCAGAGATGCCTTATCTCTATGGAATTCTGCTCTGCCGTGCAGTAGCTACCTTCTGTTGCTATACAATTTGTTCATGGCTGGGGTCCACCAGACAGGACGCCTGCCCTTGGTGGAGAGGGTCTTGGTTTTATTTGGGATTGCATGATCCATGCATTCTTGGAGATGTCCGTAGAAAGCATATGTGAAGGTGTCTGCATTGTGGGATGTGGTTTCCACTGGCCCAGTGGGCTGAAAGGATACCAACTCAGTTTTAAGAAGTGTAAAGTCGGCATGTGAGAGGTTTCCCACTGTAGTCTTTTGTGTTGTGGGGGAGGTGGGATATGTATATCCAGGGGGATTAGTCTGTGGTCAGATGTGACTAGTGAGGGGTATGATCAGGTCTAGTATATTATCTCCCCTTGTGGGAGAGGTGACTAGCTGTTCCATTCCATTTGACTTAGTGAATTCCGGGAACCTTTGGGCTAGGGTGTTTGGGCTAGAATAATGCACCCAGTGTATGTTAGGGTAGTTGAAGTCTCCCAATATGATGGTGTGTGGTGGGACATTCATATCCTCCAATGTCTTCAGGAAGGCTGCCTGTGGTTCCTGAGATTGGGAGTGTGGTCTGTAACATGCTACCAGTTGTATAGCAGGTTTGCCTATGGTTATTTGCACCTGGATGGTCTCTGATGCTTCATGTGTTGCCACTAACCTGGAGGTGTGGGTGTCCTTCATGAATATGGACACACCCCCTCTCTTTTTGTTTTGTCCTGAGTCCTGGGGCCAAAAAGCATGATACGAGGTATAGCCTGGTACCGCTGCTGTGCTCTCAGAAGCCTTGAACCAGGTTCTCACTTACTGCACAGACATCGAGATTGGTAGAATATGTACGTACAGATATATGTAATACACACATACATATATAGATATATGTAGATACATATACATTTACAGATAGATCTGACTGACAACAGATATGTCTGTATATGACTATCTCTCTCTCTCTGTCCCAACCCTCTCACTCTCCCTCTGTCTCTCTCTCACTCTCTCCCCCTCTCTCCCCACATCTATATGTATATATCTACATCTATATATACATATTATATATACATATATACAAACATATATATATATATATATATATATATATATATATATATATAGAGAGAGAGAGAGAGAGATAAATATATAAATATATATATATATATATATATATATATATATATATATATATACACTGTGTGAGGCACATGTGTGCAGATGTCTTGCAACAGGTGCCTGGTGTCAAAAGCATGGCATGAACACCAGTGTGGATACGCCAGTATCCACACCAGTGTGGATACTGGAGTACCATACCCCATCAAAAACACTGACACCAGTAACCATCACATATGCGCATGCCTGCCCACCACTGCATGTGTCAGGGGGGAACAGGGGCAACAAGTGTACAATAGGCTCCCCAGTGATATACACAGTGGCACACTAGTCCTGCAATACATGTACATGGAATGTGTCAGCAGACATGGTGTGTCAGCTATGGAAATGTAGGTAACTGTACCCCTCCACACCCCACAATGTCCTACACGGTATGTACCTCCCATGACAGCTACAGATATGGAGAAGGACACAGACATATGCAAGTAACTGTGTCAATGCACTCAAACACAATACCTATGCAGAGTGACTGACAAGACCACAGAGCACACACAGACTACCTACATAGAGGTTACCACTGCTGGATATACATAGTTCGGTCACACCCATGACAGTTGTCTAACAACTATGGTAACACCTCCAACATCCACAACACAAATTACTTATGTCTGTCGTCCTTGTCACTGCAGTATAGAGCACATGGTGGAGGTACAGGACCCTACCCACAGATACAACATACCCTGTAGTAAACGATACAGAATTAAGAAGCAAGGCTCTCCATGAGTAGATGTCAGACATACCCCTGCCGAATGTTATGCCATATGAGTCACCCTGTGTTACTGTTTGTAAGGAGCAGGTACGATCATAACACATGTGTCACAAGGGGCAGGGTAGCATAACAGTATGCTGCTGTAGGCCCAGGGCCAAAAGCACACTACCTACCTAAGACACAATGCACACCCATGAACACATTGCAAACGAAATATGTGAGGTGGAATGAGTGTGCCAGTGACTGGGTGCATGTTGTGTACTGGTGTGATTGCTCACCATGACTGTCTGTCTGTCATGGTAGTGTGTGTCCTTGGTGTGAGGCCAGAGACAGATGTGTGTGGTATTGCGATCAACACATACTACATTGCCGTATGTTGTGCTGTGTTACCCTGTATGTCACTGTGGTGTAGGTAGGGTTATGGCAAGTAAGAGTAGTGTGCATTACCAGTGAAATATGTAACGTGCATTGTGTGCAGTGCATGGGCTGATAATGTTCCCCATACAGTACCTTGATACAAACCCCCAGTGTGAGGTTGTGCATTGTACCTGAACCAGTGTGTTGACTGCTGCAGTATACTAGTCTGTCGTATGGAGTGTACCAGGTACTGTTGCACAGTTGTCAGATGAGCACTGATATCTGGTCATTTACATGTGTATCCCCCAATAGACAGACAGATGCAGTATATGGTGGTTAAGTTATATCACTGCAGTCGAGTATTATGTGTATTATGTGTGCCATACTTTGCTGACAGATATTACTGACATATTTTCCTTCTCCTTTTCAGGGCTATGGTTCACCAGTGGAACCCTGTCTACTCCACTGCAGAGGAGGAAGAGATACACCAGAACCTGGTGCGGGATTTCGCAGTACTCTTTTCCCGCACCAGCCATAACCAGCAGGAGAGGGCTGCACTGTGGCAAGACCTGGTACGTCGGGTAAATGACATAGGCACACATAACCGGACATATGAGCAGGTACGCCATCACTGCAGTGATTTAATTAGAAATGTCCGTCAGTGTGCATCGGATATCCACTGGCAGCAGCTTGCCACAGGTGGTGGGGTGTCTAGACATCCCCCCCTCACCAGACTGGAGGGACTACTCCTAAGTGTTGTGGCTCCAGCCCAACAGCAGCAGCATACATGTGTAATGATGGGGGCTGGAGCCACACAGCAGCAGGACACGGAGCATTCAGGTAACATGCCATGTGTATAGTTGACCATTCTGTACACTGTTAGGTTATGCATGTGTGAGGTGTGTCCTCGTTTTGTAGCTGTAATCTTGGTAATTATTGTGCAAGAGTGATATCCTCAATATCAGCTGTACACCTGTGGAAGCTAACTGTTGCACTACTGAACTGTATCATGCCCACAGTATCAATGGCACAGTTGTGCCGACTGACAATAAATGTCTCTTTTCTGCAGGTCCCTCTGGTGTAACAGCAAGGCAGCCTATCCATGCTGGTGAGTGTGTAATACCATTACCTTCAATACTCTTGATACTAACAGTAATAATAGGTTGAAGCAGTAGTGCTATGTGTTTGATTGCAGGTGTGTTTGTGTCTGTGTGTTGATATCTCATATACTGAGGTGTGTGCATGTGTGCATGTGTGCATGTGTGCATGTGCCCATGTGTGCATGTGTGCATGTGGGCATGTGTGCATGTGTGCATGTGCCCATGTGCATGTGTGCATGTGTGCATGTGTGCATGTGCCCATGTGCCCAGGTGCCCATGTGTGCATGTGCCCATGTGTGCATGTGTGCATGTGTGTATCAGTGGTGACATTGTGTACACATTGTAAACTGTGTTTCCTGTCTTACTCCCACAGGTTCTGGTGATGCTCTGGTGTTGTGCAGCAGGAAACCTGAATCAGCTGCTGTGGATAGTGATAATGATGATACCTGTGTAATGGGACAGGTAGGTGTGCCAGGGTACGTCATTGGTCAGCCAATTGACACTACACAGCTGTCGACCCCATCAATGCGCACAGTCATCCTGCCAATACATCCTTTGTCACCAATGTCCCTAGGTGATGGACAGGATACAGTGGGCATTGACCAGGGTAATGTGGTATCGGTGGCACATGCATCCCCACACAGCAGCCATGGCCAGGGTCCTGACATGGTACCACACAGGCAGACGTGCAGGGGTTCTCGTGGGAGCAACCATGGGCATACCACCCCTGTCAGACGTGCCCACAGAGGTCTTTCAACCTCAGCTATGTTTTGGGCTGTAATGCAGGCACAGTCACGTATGGAATGGTACACCAGACAGGGTCTGAGGGAGCTGAGAGCATGTCGCACAGCTATGAGTGACAGTATGCGTGATGTTGCGGCTGCCATCCGTAACTTCACCGAGGTCATTGACAGACATTGGGGGGACACATTAGATCTGTTCCACAACTACATGTCCATGAGCCAGGGCAATGGTGGATGTTTGAGGCGTCGACGTGGCCGTATGCCAGCAACAGCAGCAGCTGGCAGCAGTCACAGACAACAGGCCTGCGGCTGCTCACATAGTGCCAGCAGCAGCCCCAGCAATGCTGGGTCTGTGCTGTCATCAGACCGCCCCAGGAGACCATGTGCACGTGGCGCTGGACAGTCCCAACAGGGACCTGTCTCCAGTCACCAACCACCTGCTTCTGATGACAGTACCCAGTCTGGCTTAGTACCTGATATGGTCCATAGCACCCCTGCCAGGCACAGGTACCGTGTCTGTGGCCACAGACAGTGATCTGTATGACCTGGCAGGTTACAGTCTGTGGCTGTCCACAAACACCTGTATATGGCAGCCATGAGGTGGGACTGTGTGCATGCATACACACATGCAAAGTGATAACACCTAGGGCTACCGCATACATGCACACACTGCATCAACATTGCCCCATCTTGTACTGCTGTCTCTCACCAACACACACACACAGACATGTCAATTGGTTGTATCAGTGGCAGACTCAGGCATACCAGGTACACACCCTGTGCATATGATGAAACTGTGCCACCTCCTGCAATCTGTAAAATCGGTGCAGGAACAGGTTAACATGGTGCTGATGCACAGTGTGACTACATAGAAGTGTTGTAATAGTATGATGTTGACAAGAGTACAGTGTAATGATATCATTGTGGGTATATACCAGCATGCCTGATGCAGTTCCAGTATGAATGTCATTGTATTGTTTTGTACACCCATAGTAATTACCACAGTGTACTGTTTGCACATCTTTGCATACTGGTGATGAGGCTGTCAAGGGATGGCCACCTACATAGGTAGCATAGGGGATACGACAATGTACATATTGATACTCAATGATGGTCATGTCAACTGCGATTTGCATGCTGTCCACACTTGACTCTGCAATGAGGATGTTGATATCTGTGCAGTACTACACAACAGGTTCAAGGCTCACAAGAGCACACTAGCACTACAAGGTCACACCTCATACCATGCATGACAGCACCAAAACACAGAACTAACTATGTCAGGAGGGAGAGTGTCCATACATGTCAAGGATACTGTGGTGCCAGGACAGGTAGCATACATCATACTAAGTCTGGAACTGCTGAGTAAGGGCTCAGTGTCTGTTATTTGACATGTGTATTATTACAGGTATGAGCACTTGTGTATCAGGCCAGTTATTCAACATTACGAAGGTACGTGGTCTATACACTTGTGGGGGGGTGTGGCTGGACCCAGCCTGTCTGACCTGTGAATGTCTGGGTACAGGCTTATAGTGCCTGCATATATGCACTGTTACCTACTGGAAGTCGTACACCTTGTTTGTTGTAGCATAGTCTACATACAGGCCTGCTGACTGTAGCTTTGTTTGTATGCATGTTTGCTTGTTATGTTCCTGAAACACTGATTCCACCTGCAGTGCAGATTTACAGTGCCTCTGTGGATCCCTAGTGACATCTGTATTGCTTACTGTACTGATGTCCATGTCTCACTTGACAGAACGTCACTGTTTGTCCTGTTTGCATGTAGCTTGCCTGTAACACATTGCATATGACTTACCTCGCATTTGCTCAAGACAGCATTCATATATGCCAGCACTAACAAATCAGGAACACTACACCCTCACATAGTCACCTTGAGTACCTTGTTCCCCATTGGCCCTATGTGTCATTACTTAGTACGGGATTCACAACACTATGGTAGCATGTGCAAAGGTCACCTGTCGATCTACTCTCAGGTCCAGTTGGTGAATCTGTGAGTCATGTGGCAATGTTACAGCTGCCTCATGTACTTCCCATACACTTACAACACATGTGAGAGATGCAACCACATAGCCAAACTGGGGGCTAAGCTCTCTTAACTCAGCACTGGCATTCCCTGTCAGGTGGAGTGGGATACTACAGTGAATACAGTACCAGTCTCCCATAGACCTGCCACGACCGCAATCCAAACACAGAAACACACAGGTACATTATTGGACTCTCAGAATAGCATCCTGCCTGAGCAGCTGACACCTGCAAAGCAGACACACAAGCAAACGTTAAGCCAGAGCACGTGCAACACATAGCTCACAAAGCCTGAGTGCCAAGCAGTCACAGGCCATAGGCTTGACAACACACCTGCTACAGTTGTATGAGGTACCTCTATCGTCAGGTACACTGAGGTCCTGCTCTCCAGGCTGAACAAGGTGAAGGTCATGCTGAGCTGCCCGTCGGGCACTATGATCCACCACATAACACAAGCATACCGGTCACTCCAAGGCATGTAGAAGTATGACTCAGTCATTGTCTGTGCCAGTGTCTATGACCTCTGATGCACCTCCCTGGACTACATGTTAGGGGACATAGAGCTCTGAGCTTGTGGCACAGGCTGGTATGACCCTGACCTTGAGTAGCATCTTACCCTCACCAAGAATGCTGCCACAATATGTAGACAGGATGATCAGTTTCTGCAATTAACGTATGTTTCAGTGACATTCAAAGGGGGTCCAATGCCTGTCAGTGTGGGATTACATGCTGGACAAGCCACATTGCTTTGCTTGGGACAGCTTGCACCTGTCACCCATGGGCCATTGTATATTGACAGAGGCTGTTGCTACACACAAAGTGCCTTTGTATGCAAGGCTGACATTACATAGCCACCTACACAGGTATCACACGGGATAGGACACTAATAGAAATGCTACTCAACAGCAGCAGTGTAAACCTCAAGATGCATGCAGTGGAAACTGTCCATAGCATGGGGTACAGCAATATCCATGCAGTAACAGACTCCTGGTACAAGGCTCCCAGGTGCACATCATCACTGCCAGGTCATGCCTCATACCATGCTTGTCATCCCCTACACATGCACCAAACCAGAACAGGGGGGATGTATCCAAAGGCATCTCAGATACACACACCCCCAGGTTGGTGGCACAGCACAAAGCATCAGAGCCTATCCATGTGCAACTAACAGTGGGTTAGACTGCCTTCAGGTTCATAGCCTGGCACACGCCACCCTCCCATACCCAGGAAACCCACTTGGCCTTCCTGACAACACTGGGAATATGACAGCCTCTACAAACACCATTATATATGTGGACTGCGACTACCCAAACATAGAGTGTGAGCATTACTCTAGCTCCAAGACCCTATCTGAAGGGTTCTTAGCATTCATTCCCTGCATTGCTATGGAACAACTTGTTACCACTCCCAAAAGAGGTTACATCATGCTGCACCTGTTCATCACCAACATGTGGACCATATGCTCCAGACCAGTCATGTATCCCTCACTGGTGGGATGACACCATCTACAACCCACACTGTATAGTCACATACCACATGCAGCCCCTGCACAGAACACCACAGTCATACAGTTGTCTGATGCATATTCCATGTATTCACATGAGGCAGGCTTCAGACATGGGAACTATTGCAGTTCACAGGTACATATGTGTAGGTGGCACACACATACATCATGTGTGCATTGACATTACTGATATAATGTATGTCGTGAAATATTGGGAACAACATCCCACACACATGGACAAACTGTGTGACAAAAATACACATGGCGTTTGTAGGATACAAACCCCTACCTAACTATGTTAGATCACTTGTGAGAGCCGCAGTAGCAGAGTGTGCTATTTGCATTACCAGGTGGATTGCTTTCTCCTGCTGTACTTATAGGGTGCTGACATCATCAGTGTTTAGACAGTGGAATATGCAGCATGTGTTGTGTAGTAATAGTTGCCAAAAGGGGCATTCCTCTTACATATAGAATTGCACACACACTACTCCCCCCACACAGTTGCACACACATTGAGCACTTGCAGGATTTAAACCCCTACCTAACTATGTTATGACACTTGTGAGAGACGCAGTAGCAGAGTGTGCTATTTGCATTACTGGGAGGATTGCTTTCTCCTGCTGTACTTATAGGGTGCTGACATCATCAGTGTTTAGACAGTGGAATATACAGCATGTGTTGTGTAGTAATAGTTGCCGAAAGGGACATTTCTCTTACACATAGAATTGCACGTACACTACTCCACCTCACACACATACTGAGCACTTGCAGGATTTAAACCCCTACCTAACTATGTTATGACACTTGTGAGAGACGCAGTAGCAGAGTGCGCTATTCACATTACTGGGTATAACTGCTGCTCCTGACATATGTATAGTGTGCTGACATCATTATGTATGAAGAGGTATGTACATCTGTTACTATCCATCAGTACAGTGGAGAGCATATCTATGCATTAACTTTGCACAGGCACAGTGGCCTACTGTACTGTGGAGGCAGATGCCAAATACACTGTGGATAGCCTTCTGTATTCCCTAGGGACAACAGTCTAGTATCGCACTCTACGGCCATATGTTTACCTGTCAGATGCAAGTATCTGTTGCTCATATACTGTTTGTGGGTCTTTATTGCCATAGCCTTCCCTATCTCTATAAACAACTTGTGTACTGTGGAAGATGTTTGCATATGAGTGGGATCCAGTACTTTACTTATGTCTCTGTTGTAACTTCACTGTGTGCACTGGGCAGATGTCTGTATTGTGGGAGGTTCCTGTGTTAACACATACAAATGCCAGATATGTGTGTGCAGCTGCTGAACTGTGACATGGCCTAAGTGTGTCAGCATGCCCAGTTCGCAGTTTGTATGGCTTCTTGACTGACACGTCTCATTTATCTAAGTGTGCGAGCATGCCCAGTGTGACCTTTCCTTATGTTGGGATCTGTGGACCACCACATTTGTGTTTGTGTGTGGACGCCATCTATATTTCACATGTACAGTTGAGTGTTGGACATCAGGTTGTGTTCTTACTGCCCAACTGCTTTGTGTCTGAACCTAACAGGCATTATGCTGTGCCTGCAGGGTTGCCATGGGATAGTTTCCATACAGTTGTCAACATCCTTTCCTACTGACCAAACAGATGTATTGTCGTATAGTGTACTGGTGCAGTACTTTCACTGTGTTGGGCAGTATAATCGGTTTCAGTCCTATCACTGCTTGTAATATTTATAGTGAGCACACCAGACTGGTTGAGGGCCAGTTGTGCAGATATGATCATGTTGCATTTTGTTCAGATATGGACAGCATAGTACATGATTGTCCGACATTGTTAATGTATTCCACAACTTGTGTGGACAGTGACAAACAATGGCCATGTGCCCTAGTCCATTTGTAATGCTAGTCAGAGAGTATTTGTCCTTCAACACACATTTACTGGTGTTTGCCATGACATATGTCACGGTTAGTGTGCTGTGCTTCTGTCTACCCGTGACATACAGGTGATATTCAGGGTACACCTACCATCTCCCATCCAGTCATCATGATTCCTCTGGATGACAGTCAATGAGGGACTCCCTGGATAACCTTTAGTGGGAGTTTAGTCGTGAGTGGAGTGAGCTTCTGGGTTATAGACCAATTGGTATAGCATGTCCTGTTTATGTCTGTGCTGGGGTTCAGGCCTGTCAGCTGCATAGGTCACCAGCATTCAGAGTTTACATGGTGCCAAATGACCATTGATACCAGGTTGGTCATGGCTCTATACATCAGGCACAGTTCACCTCCAGCCAGGCGGTATGGCACTGTGTGGAGCTGCAGTTTGTTTAATCAGGCGACACATGGCATCTGTTACAGCTCTGCAATCTTCCTGGTGGGGTATTTGTGGGGTCTTTCCAGTTGCTGCAGGTGTCTGCTAAGGTACATCCCTGAAGGGCCATTGTACACAATTGTGAGGCTGCTAATGGATGACTGGAGAGGCACATTGACCTACCCTAACCGAGCTGTGCTTACCTTCATGATTAGGTGGGTATATGGTATGTTTCTGTAACCACTACAGACACATGGTTGCCACATGCAGGATATCTATCACCTTGTGTCCCCAGGTCTCTTATTGCTCCTGATGTACTTACTGGGTTAACACCTATGTGGTAATTTCTGGCCATGTACTGTGTTTCCACAGGGGTTGACTATACACTATTCTGCATTTAGCTTGTTGACATGGCTGTGGCACCACTTGTCTGTTTCTATGTGTGCCTTTTGTAGGTTGCTTGTGTCAGCTGGAGGGTCCGATATGGTGGGCAGTTTGTAGTCCTCTGCGAACCTGTTCAGACAGAGTCCTTCCATGTTGGCCTGTACCTATGTGACATATATAGCATACAAGAGAGGTCCCAGGACCATGCCTTGTGGGATGCCAGTTGTACCTGGTTTGCAGTCTGCCATGGCTGCAGCATGTCTAACCAGGTCAGTTCTGTCCTTGAGCTGGTTTGCAACCCATCTACTTGCATAGGGGTTTATAGTTAGGCTGGTGAGCTTATCTGTACCGCCAACTAGGGTATTGTATGGAAGGGTTTAGCAAGGTCCAGATAGGCTGTGTGATCCACATTCCCCACATCAATGGCCTTGGTGCACGTTTCACATGAGTCAGACATGTGTAAGGGGCAGGATCTGCCCTATGACAGCCACACTGGGTAGGGTCCACTGTCTGTAGGTACCCAATCTCATTATTCATGGGATCCATGATCATCCTCTCCATTACTTTGCCAACCTAGATAGTCGGGGTTGAGGGGTGATAGTTTGCAGTATCCATTCAGGCACCCCCTTTGTGGTGAGGGACCACTGTTGCTGTACACTGCTCTTTGGGTACATATCCTGTGGTAGGACTGATAGTACGCAGTACTGCTATTTGCTGTTCCATTCTTCTTACAGTACTTGTTGGACACAACCCAGGACACCATCTGGTACCATTGATGCTGTGTGCTGTGCTTTGTGGATGCTGGCTGTTACCTCAGCATCTGCAATGTCAGGGGGCCAGCACTCTGCTGGGATAGATATTTGGCAGTTAGGTGCTGGTGGAGAGTTTGCAAGGAATCTGTTAGGTAGGATGTTGGCAATGTGTGTGGGTTTGGTGTATTGTTTGTGATATTAGAGTGCTGCAGAGCATATCTGTGGATTATCACCATGGTTCCTACCATCAGGTAGGACAGCTGTGTGATAATCCTTTGTGTCCTGCACAATTTGTATCATCATAGGTTCATAGGTTCATACTAGGCTATCTGCCCTGGCCTTGTTTGAGCACGGACAGACTGTGTGTGAGTTTTGACACCCCTTCTAATGTGCATATTATGCCCATGTAGGGTTTACTTTACTAGATGTGACACAGGGATGGTCCCCAGTGTACACCTACTATCTCCCATGCACTTCACCAGATTTCTCTTGTTGAGTTTGAGTGTGGAGCTCAGCCTATCATGGACTGGGATTCTGTTCCAGAGTGTCAGGAGCCTCTGGGTTATGGATCTGTCCCTCCAGCACATCCTATTTATCTATGTGTGGAGGTTCAGATATCTCACTGTGGTGTCTCTGCTGGATTTGGGGTTTCTGCAGTGGAGCATGTCCATTCATTCTGGATTGGACATGGCCTTGTACATCAGGCATATATCACCTCTGACTGGGCAGTATGCTTCTGAATTGGGCTGTGGTTTCTTCAGCCAGGCTGCAGATGTCCAATGTTTGGACCCTTTATCCTGTTGGTGAGGTACATTTGGGGTCTTTCTAACTGCTGCAGGTGTAAGGTAAGGTACATCCGAACTGGGGCATTGTTGTCACATATGGGCCTGATAAGGGAAGAGTATGGGGGCACAGTAACCTCTCTTGCTCTACATGTGCATCCTTTCATATTAAGGTGGGCAATATAGCAGGTCTTCCTGGCCACCTTGGCAATGTGAGTGTCACATGACAGGTTACCGTCCACTTGTGTCCCTAGGTCCCTGATTACTTCTTCCATACATAATGGATTGCCACCTATGTCATACTTTGTGTGTGCCTTGTTTGGTATTTGTTGAGACATTCATACTCTGCAGTGTCTTCAGGAAGGCTGGCTGGGGTACCTGGGTTTGTGAGTGTGGTCTGTAGCAGGCTTCAAACAGGGACACAGTTTGAGCCAGTGTTACTTGCCTGTGGATAGTCCATGCTGCTTCTTGCTGTGGTACCAACCTGGGAGTGTGGTTATCCTTGATAATTACTGATAGCCACACTCCTATTGTCATGTGTTCCATGTTTTGGAGCTGTACAGCATGGTATGAGGCATAACCTGGTAGTATTAGGGTGCTCTTCTGGGCCTTGACCCAGGTTTCTGTTACAGAACACATATTACCATTCTCCATGCTGTGGTGGGTTTGGTCTGCATGCACCTTGCAGGTTAGACTTCTGGCGTTGGGTAGCATTATGTCCAGGTTGTTATCCCTTGTGCTACCTATGATGGTGGGTTTGTGTTTCCAGCCTTACCTATTCAAGGCACAGTGGGGGTGACAACAGCCTTTGCCAGTATCCACACAGCCAGGTGTGCTGGGTGCGTTCCATCCCTAGCAGGTGGGGCATCATGTCTTGCTCGGCATGTCAGCCCAAGCTGTCAGCCATGTGTTCCCCCTTGCTAACAGCAATACCTCAGCCAATTATTGTACTTGATCTTGTTGTCTTCATAGTGTGGCATCATGCTTGGTGAGGGTGAGATGTTAGGCAGGGTCTTCATGTTTGCATATACTAGATGGTGTTACATCGCTTAACACATGGCAATCATGCCTCAGGTGGTGCTGCAGGGCTGCCTCTGTTGGATGCACATATTACACTCCCTGTACATGTTTGAGAGCAGGTTGTGTCATGTTAGGCGTCCCTGTTACTATATGAGTGAGTCAGAGAGAGGTATCATTCCCAGGGTTCCTACTGAGCCAGTGTATGTGCTATGCGTTGCCTCTTTGCCAAGGCCAGGGCATACTGGGCATGCCTCCTTCTGCCTACTGGGGCAGGCTCAGGTTGTTTCTCCTCCGAGTCATGCTCTGCCTGTGATGGCCTTGGCAATGGTGGGGGGCTGTTTGTCCCGGCCCTATGCTGGTCCTACTGCAGCTGTTTTCGCAGAATCATATTATGTAGCATAGCACATACCATGACAATTTGGGAACATGTAGTTGGTGAGTACTGCAAGGCTCCACCAGATGTGTCCAGGCACTGGAACCGTGACTTGAGCAGCCCAAACACATGCTCTATTACATTACGTGTTTGTGCGTGTGCCTCATTATTGCGTTCCTGTTCAGGTGTGTGTGCGTTTCTGATGGGTGTCATCAGCCACGGCTCCAGTGCATATCCTGCATCCCCCACTAGGTGACCATGTGGGATGTCCCCATTGGCAAATGTCTGGTACAGCTGCGTCAAATGCCAGATATGGGAATCATGGTAGCTCCCAGGGCAGCCAGCACACACATTCATTATTATGCCCTGGGCATCACACATGACCTGGCAGTTGATGGAGGGGAAGCCCTTGCTGTTAATGTAGGCCCTAGCCCGCTCACCGGCTTGGTGCTTTGATGCGTATGTGCGTGCAGTCTATTGCACCCACTACCTCAGGGTATTCTGCTATTTGCTGGAAGAGACGCATATTGCTGGCCAATACCTCACGGGCATTGGGGAAATATACATGTTCACCGACATGTGCTGACATGGCATCCAGGAACTGGTGCAGTACCCTGGAGGCTGATGCCTGTGATATCCCCATCATATCACCAGTTGGTCTCTAGAAGGTACCTGTTGCTAGTATTCTTAGGCCAACACATACCTTGGTTTCCACTGGGATGGGTTCCCCTCTGTTGGTTCTGTGTGTGAGGTGTGGCCTGCGCAGCTCAACAATTTGCTGCAGGAGGTCTCTGTCCACTCTATAGTGCTCCACTATCTCCAGCTCATGTAACCCCTGGTAGGTGACCCTGGGCCTGCACATTCTTCTCCGTCTCCTCACTGTGGGTTGTCTGGCAGCAGTTGCATTGTCACCACCCTCAGCAAGTCTCCTATGTCTCCATATTACAGCTATGGCAGCCCCTAGCATGTTTGGTCTGAGTGCAGCTTTTTCAGTTTTCACTTCTACTAGCTTACTCCTGTCTTGCAATGTCTCTTGAGAGAAACATACTGCAATGCTGTTTGCAGTGTTTTAAGTGCTGGGCTGGGCTAGTATTCTGCCTGTGTAATTGCCTGCTTCTAATTGTTTTCACCTGCTAGCTCTACCAGTATTCCCTGCTAGTTTCCTACTATTTCTTCTGCTTCCTTTTTCCTCTCTGTTTCCTCAGGGGGGAGCAGCATGCATACCAGCGAAAACACGCTCACAGTAGCTACCACACGCGCACACATGCTTACACGGACTAGAATCTGCTTATTCGGGTTAAAACGCGTGCACACCAGCGCAAACAGGTTTACAGATCTTTAAACAGGCTCCTACATGCTTACTCTGCCTTACAGCGCACTCTGTCTTACTCGGCTCCCAGTGCGCTGCAGCATGACGCACAGCAAGAAACTTTGGTGTTGGCCACAGTATACACCTTCCATTTCTTGACTTTCCCATGCTTATCTGTTGACACTCCTCTTTTTATGCTGTGTGATTGACATCTTTCACATACCACTTTCCTCCAATGAGCTTGATTTCTTCCTGACATTCCCCCCTGTGATGTCACCTATCTCCTACTCTGTTACTCCCCCTTATCTAACTCTTACACTACACGGAATGTGCTCATTTGCTATGTGACAGTGTGATTCACTATCCTACCACTCATTTACATAGGATTGCCTATTAATGCTTAGTTACATGTCTTACACTCAGCTTCCCCCCTTAGCAACCACTAGATGGTGGCCATGTTGTTTTTGGTCTGCTAGTCCCTGCATTGCAAATCCATGCATTACATAAAACCCACATTTGTGGGTTTCAAACATTTATTTTTGTTTTATATAGCGCAGCCCGTTTGTGCGGGGCTGCGCTGCGTTTAAACATCGCCGATCGCAGAAAAAAAAAAGTATTTTATTTCATGTTTGCATCAGGTTACCATGCCAATGGGCACATATTTGGCCATTGGCATGCTGACTGCAACATTTGCACACTTTATTTGGAGCTGTCATGGCTCCATTGTGTTATTTGCAGTAACGTACTCAGTTGTCAACTGAGTACATTTCTGCACCTAACACGACTCTTACACGGGCTGGTTTCAGCTTCGTGGATCACTAATCTAACTAATTTGCATGCCTTTCGGCTGCAAGTGAGGTGATTAGCATATCCACGCCCTGCCCGTGTAAGAGTCGTTTTAGCTGGTTTCTTACACGGGATTTCGGGCTGTTCCTGGATCGCGATGGCTGCATGGAGTCTTACACGACTCTTAGACTCCGTGCAAGCCATCGTGAATCCTGCCCATAGTTTTTAAATGACTGTAATGCAACCACACTGTTTTGAAAGCCTTACTCCTGGCGATAAGTTAGAGCTTGTCCTGCAAAATGTAGGATTTCCATAAAGAAGTGCTGCTTTCCACATGTCAGAGGTAGGAGTACATCTGAGTCCATGTGAAACAGTGAGAAGCGTATATGCTTATTTGGGGTTTATAGCTGTCAGTGTCATTGTGGTGGAGTCAGAGTTTTTCTTTTCCAAAATGACAGCTTACATGTGTTACTGACAGTGAAGCTTTTTTTTAGCCATCCTGCCTTGTGCCAGAAAACCACACATTTTATGCAGAGAACAGCACCCACAGGCGCACACACACACAAAAAAATAAAATAAGATATGACACAAAAATCTGGCTAGTCTGGGAAAAGCTGGAGAGTTGACACTCCTGTCTTACTTGTAATGTGGTAGTACTTAACAGTTTTAAAACATATTGTGTACCTCCACTGATTTTCACATTGTTTTGGACCACTTGTGTGCATTAAAAGCAACATTTTGTGTTCCTACATGTTTCTATCAATCTTGTCGCTATTTATATATATTATGAGTATTTTTTTAAGTACATTGGCTTGGAAAATAGCCGTTTCTTAGCCTCCAAATGTGGTTGTGATAATACGTAAGTATCGTATTTTTCATATTTTATCTGAAAAGCTCTGAACTTATTCTAAATGTAACAGTTATTTTGTATCTTTTTGAATAATTGATTTTGATTATATGGTTTGCTTTTATTCTGTGTTGGCAATTCTTATATTTTATACCTAGCAAACACTCTTTTTCTTTACCAGGATAGTCTGTTTTAATAGCAAATATGACTTCAAACCCTACTTATTGATTTATTCTGTGAATGGTCATTTTATGTAGTTTAATATTTTATTTTCCTGTATGGCTTTATATACTGTGCAGTAGATAGTGCATATATTTTGTTTGTTTTATACCTTTTCTTATATGACTTTATATACTGTGCAGAAGATAATTGCATATCTGTTTTTCTTCTGTACCATTCAACTGAACCTCTGATATTGAAATACTCTGCCATAATCCAAGTCGTTTTGAGATTAAATTCCCTTAAGGCTTTCGTCATTCATTTAGTGGACAACAATGTTTAATTTGTTTTCCTTTGCCACTCTATCAAAAAACAAATAGTTCTTCATAAACAGTCTCATCATTGTATAACACATGACTAGCATTTCAGCAATTCTTCAGTACATATGGTTCATATTGTGTGTTCTCTTGATACAAACAATGTGGTGAGCTTCGTCACAGTGTCATGATGTTTGTATATGTTGCATAAATGTCACATACTGTCTTTCCAGTATAATGCAATACCAGTGTTTTTAATCTATCGAATCACACACAGGCATTGCTATTACACAATTCTCAGATCATTGTATTCACTTGTGTTACTTTAGCCAATGATCAGTTTCTGTGCCAGATATTGAAAGGGCTTGTCTGTTGCATTGACATCATGACAATTAAGGATACATATCCTACTGTCTTTAATAATTCCCCGCTCTTTACATCTTTCAACTGCAGCTGCATATTTGTTTCACTTCACTGTTTTAAACTTATTATGTTACAGGTTTGGATACAATGTGTACCTTCTTGATACTATCTTTTGTAAATGAATGAAATATGTATTATAGTGAAAGAGTATTTGCACAAGGGAAATGAATAAAGGTGTCCCATGTCTTTTAAAAATAATTTGGTTTAGCAGGTGCAGTTTTTTCCTAGCGATCATCTGTCTTGTAGATGACAGATGACATGCATGTAAATGAGCTGTAGGCTTGAATGAAGAAGTTTACTGACTCACAGAAGACTTCAGAATTAGACAGGCTCTTTTTAGTGGAATCTCTTTTGAATTAAGAAATCTTTAAATATCAGTAAAGTCTTGACCTTATCACCAAATGTGGCTGTCATGTCTTTCCCTTTATTATTAACTTCTTTAATCTAATGAGATAGCTGAGATAAAGAGTTGCAAAAAAACTGGATAGGGTGTATTGCTGAAATGGCTATAACAATAAAACTATACATCAGATATCCATGGTTGATGTCAAAAATAAAAGACAGCACTCATATTATTTAAAATATAGATTACTGTGATTCAGGAAGTACAATTCAATAGACTTTCATTTTTAACTCCTCTCTTTACTTGTATTCATTGAAACAAATGGAAACAATAATTAGTCTGCCAACATTCATGCTTCTAAGGCACAGAACGAATCTTTACTGTTGAATATAAGTCTCACTTAATTTGTTCATTACCAAATTGTGTTGCTATTACAAATTGCAGGTTCATGTCACAAATGTCTGACCAGTTGTAAGTCTCATTTGTCATGTAGATGTCTACAGGGGAAGTACTGGGCAACAACTGAATACCTCCATGGCTTGAGATGGTTGGCCTACCCATCAAGAACTATGCAGAGATCTGTGGCCATTTTCATTGTTAATTGTTAATGAAGAGCTTAATGTTTTGTCAATACTAGAACTGGATCTTGGTCAGATGGGTCCTAGGCAGGAAAAAGGACCAGCCCCCACCCCCTGCAGGCATTTTGGTGTCCCATTACTTTTCTCTCTCTCTCTCCCCCCCAGCTACCATAAACACTGCTCAAAACTGTCAGCATGCATACTAAGTCATGTAGTAAAGCACCCCCTCCCAACCCACAGCGGTGCCTACTCTACCGGCTAACTCAGATTGAAGGGTGGTAATGAGACACAACCAGTAAAAGCTATTCAGTGATGTTCTTTTAACATGATAATCGCATTTTACTGACTGGATAAATGCATGAGGTTAATTCAAATACTTCTAATGCTTAGTAATGTTGTGGTAAACTGATTCTGTCTGTTAAAACAAAAATTAAGTATTATGTTTTCAGTTGGCATATAAGTCTGCAATGTAATAAACTATATGGGGAAAAGGGGTCTATATTATAACTGCAAAGCCTCACATACGCGAATATGGAAACGTCGACACATATTGAGCGAACCTCAAAAACACTGAATGTCCTGAACTGTGAAATTCAAAATGTCAAATCAGCATAGTTGGCCAACCTCACTGCCCGCTATGTACTACGTACCCAAACAAAAATAAATAATCCACATACACATACTTAACAGAACCCTACTTCTAACCCTAAACTAAAGCTTACATATATTACTATGTATGCACTTACCTTAACCCGCACCCTAACCCTAAGGTCCGTAACTATTGCCCAACTACATTAAGGAGCTATACCCAAACAAAATAAATAATCCATATACATGCACTTAACAAAACCCTACTTCTAACCCTAAACTAAAGCTTACATATATTACTATGTATGCACTTACCTTAACCCGCACCCTAACCCTAAAGTCTGTAACTATTGCACATTTACCGTAAGGAGCTATACCGGAGAAGGACCAACTATGACTATTCGAAATTTCGAATTTCACGTTTCAGGAGGTTTGGTGTTTTCTCAGTTCACTCAATATGTGTCGACGTTTCTGTATTCGTGCAACTGCTGTTTCATGGTTGTAATAGGTAACCGGGGAAAATAATAGACACAATAATATTTATAGTTCTAACAATATGTGTATTTATTATTTTACTCAAACTAATTGATAATCTAAAAATTACATGCACGCATAATAACATATTTTACTGATTCTGCATGTCTGCATCTTCTGGAAGATCCATGCAGTCACACACATGGTATAGAATTATATATAACCCCCCCCTTTATATATATATATATATATATATATATATATATATATATATATACAACAAATAGTAAGAAGCTATAATAAAAGAAAAACATAGTGTCCAATACATGAGTAAATAACAAGATAGGACAACGTTCATAACTTTAGAGAAAGTTCTTTTTTGTTTCTTATAACTCTTATATAATGTTCTCAGTAAAAGTTCATTTAACAAATCCTTGTTAACATGTCATTCTCATTGTTTTCTTCTGAACCGTGTGTTAAATATTGGCAAGATTAAAGATAGGAGATTGTATTCCTTTTTACATTCTGTTCTAAGGTCTTACTACCAATTGTAAAATATAAAGGACTTTATGCAAAGATGACATTAAGTTACTCTAAACCCTTATAAGACAAGTGTAAATCTTTTTGTTTACTTCATTATTTTATTAACAAATGTTTTATTTAGCAATCACAAGGTACTTATCACTTGAAATAGAATAGTTTGTGACATAGCTGTTTGAAACTATATCTTATGTTCATAGTTGTTGATTAAGGCAGTCAATTCACAGTCTAATGATACCCTAAAATGACTCTTTAGAAATCTTACATAGGTCAGGAGAGTTGCCACATCCTAAAATACATTGTACAATTCAGAAATTATACACTGAAGCATTAGACTAACAATGGCTATCGATTGTAGGATGGTAGAAGGTGGTCTCAACGACTTGTTCATTGAACCAGGAATTTTAAATTCAGTGTTTGGTACTGTATATAGTTCTGATTATATGTTAGATATGTGTAAAGTTAAAATTTTGTCCATAATAGAATACACAATGCAAGAATGTGTTTTCAAATATGTCTATATATAAATGTGTTTCGCTTAATGTCAATGGCCTTAATAACAACATAAAAAGGGGAAGTTTATGTAAATACCTTAGAACAAATAGTGTGGCTATTGCATTTATACAGGAAACCCACCTAATAGAAAAAAGATGCGAATATATTGTTATTGCATTTATACAGGAAACCCACCTAACATAAAAAAAGATATGAATATATTGTTTTTTAATGGTTATTCAACACTTTTTGTATCTCATTATCAGACCAAGAGGAGGGGCACTATTTTGGGGGAAAAATCCTTACCAGTACTTAAAAGTATTGATTCATATTTGGACAAAAATGGTATGTTAAGTATGGTAACTTTGGAAATAAATAAAGAAATACATCACCTTAGTTAATGCATACTGGATACCTGGTATCGGAGCAGGAACAGCTAACAAGTGCTTAGAACTAATCTAATTTAAAGCTAAATGAGATATTATATGTGCAAAAGATTTCAACTGCATTCTTTCCAAGAATGACACTACTAAGAATGTTAACTTTAAAATGTCAGCTGCAGCAAAAAAATTAAATAATTTTATCACCATTTCAAATTTGAAGGATATTTATACCATAAGAGAATCAGAATCCCTACAATATACACATTACTCTTTTAGGTTTGGCACCCAAACAGCTATTGATAAGATATTTGTTACTCATAATTTATTATCTAAGATACAGAAAGTCAAGATCAGTCCATGCCTGTTGTCCCACCACAATGTTATTTGTTCTAAAATCCACATAACACCCAGAGACCTGATATACTGGCAAAGATTACCTGCGTATATTACCAAATTAAAAGATTTCAGAGAATGGCTGTAAAAGAAAAAAAAACTTTCTAGATTTTAATGATAATAATGATACCTCTAGAAATATACTTTGGGATACATTTAAATCATACTTATATGGTAAAATCAAAAGTTGGTAATTAAGCAAAAAGATGGAATGAGATAAGGAACTAATACACATACAGTCAAAAACTGACACATTGAAAAAGAACTTGGATAAAAAAGATGTTGCAAAAATTTCTGAAATAAAGCAACTGAGTGGATCATACACAGACATTTTAAATCACAAAGTAGCAATAAACTTAGAAAAAATAAAGCTACAAACCTATTCTATTAATCCCAAGAATGTGCATAGACTTGCACTTAAATCTAAATGCCTGACAAAAGCTAATCATATTAAGGAAATTATAGACAATTCCATGAAGAAACCTAAACTTGTTACAGATTTAAAAGAAATACTAGAGGCCCTTAGAACACATCATGAAACACTAAATAACACCAACCAACATAATACTGATAATAGTATGAGAGACAAGTTTTTGAAAGACAATATTGATAAAAGATTAACAAAAGAACAAAACTCTAGACTTCTTAAGTCTATATCATTAAGGGAACTTAAGGGAAAAATAAAAGACATTAAAAATAATAAGGCCCCTGGCCTTGACAGGCTAATAGGGGAATATATAATACTTCCGGATGAGACCTTAGAAATTCTAACAGATGCTTTTGAAGAAGTCACAAAGAATGATGGCATTTTTCCTTCCTGGAAATATGCTATGATTTCACCCATTTTGAAACATGACAAGGACTCTAATTTTATAACATCTTACCGCCCTATTTCACTTCTGAATGTGGACTACAAAATTTTTACATCTATTCTAGCAGATAGATTAAATCAGTTTTTACCAAAAATAAAAGATGATCAAACAGGGTTTATTTCACACAGGAAGGTCCAAGACAATTTAATCAGATTATTAACATTAATGGACTATGCAAACAAAAAAGAGAGAATTAATTATTAGCCTGGACTTGGACAAAGCGTTTGATTCTTTGAGTTGGCCCTATTTATTTAAAGTTATAGAAATGTATAACTTTTCCTCAGATTTTTTTTAAATTGCTGAAGAAATTATACACTACTTCTATATCATACATTAAAATTGGAGCTTTCTTGTCAGGACCACTTAAAATAATGAAAGGCACCAAGCAAGGGTGCCCTTTATCACTCCTATTATTTGCTCTATCAGTGGAGCCATTAACTAATTACATAAGAAATAATGATAAAATAAGCAGCTTCTATGTCAATGCAAAGTACAATTCCAAAATCCAGCTTTTCGCTGATGATATCTTATTAACAATTGGGAACATAGATACTTCAATTGAACATCTTATAGAATAGCTTCAAAACTTTGAAATGCTATCAGGCCTAAGTTTTAATCAAAATAAAATTGAAACTATTTTGTTAAACAAACAATAAACCCCATTCTGGACAGACATAGTGACTTTAATTGGGCTAGCACTACAATTAAATATCTAGGTATAACCATTAAAGCAAGTTGGAAAGACACTAGGCAGCCAAATTTCATAATGTTAATAGACACCATTAAAAATTACTTAAACAAATGGAATAAAATGTTATTCACCATGGAAGAAAGGCTATCATTACTTAAAATGATCATACTACCCAAAATTCGGTATGTCTTTCAAGCCATCTTAGCACCCCCTTCCAAAAAAACTAATGAGACAACTTAACTCTCTATTAATAAAATTTTTATGGTTTCCAAAAAAAAACAAGGATTAGTTATTCATGGCATTACAGAAGTTGGGAAGAGGGTGGAATCTAATTTCCACATCTAGAACTATATACTGAATCAATTATCTTTAACATTATACGTCATTGGCTAAATAGCAAATATACTTCTAACTGGAAAAATCTACATAAAGCAATATTACTAGACAATTGTGAGGAAACAATAAACTATGATATGTCTTCTGTAGAAGAAAAAGGTTACCTTGTCATAAAAAACATTTGCTTTAATACAAGTAAAAAAAATCTCTCCATTTGGGAATTACATAGTAAACAATTTCAAACAGCTAATGTTCAAAGATTATAAGATGAGAAATCTTTTATTTATTATGTTTCCCATACCATTAACAAATAAATGCTTGGACTCTTATAACATGAAAAAATAGAAGAAATGAAAGTAAATGGGCTAGTTTTCTGGTATCAGATTCTTGATCACAATTATATACAGGAGGCAACCTCTCTCATAGCAAGATATAACATAAATCAAAACAACTGGCTAAACATGCACACCTTTAGAGAGCATATAGTTAATGAGTTTAAAATAAATTAAATAGTGAAATTCACACCTAGACCGAAAATTCTAGCACTTTTTGTGAAACCAACACACTGTGCACAAATGATGGATTATCAGTATCAAGGTTATATAGGACATTGTGAAAGGATTTACCAACTCCAGATGAGTCCCTATGGAACTATGCAGAAAATAATAATAAATCTAGATTTTCAGAAAAAGAGAAATCAGTAATACTTAAATCAGTTAGTAATACTACATCATCTTCTTTTTGGAAAATTTACACATAGAAATTTATTCACAGAAGTTTTTCACTCCCCAAAAAAATAGCATTAATATCCGGTAATGAGACATCTTTATGTTGGAGATGTGAAGAAGCAGTATATGCAGACTGGGTACATATGTTTATAAAATGTAATACTGTAATTCCCTTTTGGTCAGAATTCAAATCCTTTATTAAAGCGTTGTGGTTGGATAAATGTGAAGTCACTGACTCATTGTTATTATTTAATGCTCCGATTCCAGTGTATGTTCCAAGTACACAAGTGCACCTCCTCTGGTCCCTCCTTGCAATAGCAAGAAAAAACATTACCTCAGACTAGAAAAGTAAGAAATTACACCTTTTGTGGAATTTATATCACTGGCCTAAATAGTTTGTAACAGAGATTTAATGACGATAACTTTAAGAACTGCAAGAATGACACATAAAAAACTAGCTTGGTTAAAACTTAAAAAAATTGTTAGATAAAATGTGAATATAGTGACAAAGTTACTTATATTAAGGACATTGCATATAGTTAGATTTGTTTATATTGTTTAACATTTTTGTTGCATTTGTATTTATGAAAAATCAATAAAAATTATGTGAAAAAAAAGAATGAGAACTGATGGTGAATTTGTTTATCAACACCTTATAACATTACATTGATCTTTTAAAGAGATAAGGATGTGGAAAAACATGGATGACCTATCATTTCAGCACAGCAACAAATGACATCATAAAGTCTGATGGCACTATATTTTATACTTGTGTTTTGCATATATTTTTTCTCAATGCATTCTGACTGGATCTTTTAATTTTAGACTATCTGCATTGTCTTACCATTATGTTCTAGATATTGTTATATACTAATTTTGTATTTAATATTGTTGATTGAAAGACTGTGATGTGTTTTCTGCTCTTTGAGCTTGGGTTGTAGCTGAAAATGTCAATAGACCAGTCCACTTACCTGATGAACAAATAGTAAGTAAGTAAATAAATAAATACTTACAGTGGATATAAAAAGTTTATACACCCCTGTTAAAATGCCAGGTTTTTGTGATATAAAAAAATGAGACCACAATAAATAATTTCAAAACCTATAACCTGTATGGTTCAATTGAAAAACAAACAAATCTGTTAGGGGAAAAATATAAAAAATAAAAAACGTACAATAAACTGGTTGCATAAGTCTGCACAATCCTAAAGTAATACTTTGTTGAAGTACCTTTTGATTTAATTACATCATTCAGTCTTCTTGGGTAGGAGTCTATCAGCATGGCACATCTTGACTTGGCAATATTTGTCCACTCTTCCTTGCAAAAGTGCTCCAAATCTATCAGATTGTGAGGACATCTCTTGTGCACAGCCCGCTCTTCAGGTCATCCCACAGATTTTCTATTGGATTTAGGTTTGGGCTCTGGCTGGGCCATTCCAAAACTTTAATTTTCTTCTGGTGAAGCCATTCTTTTGTTGATTTGGATGTATGCTTAGGGTCATTGTCATGTTGAAAGGTGAAATTCCTCTTCACCTTCAGCTTTCTAGCAGATGCCTGAAAGTTTTGGGCCAAACGTGACTGGTATTTGGAACTGTTCATAATTCCCTCCACCTTGACTAAAGCCCCAGTTCTAGCTGAAGAAAAGCAACCCCAAAGCATGATACTGCCACCACCATGCTTCACCATGAGAATGATGTTCTTTTGGTGATACTAAGTGTCTCATCAGACCATAAAACTCATTTTCCTACATGCTTTTGGGAGGCAATGGTTTTGCAAATTTTGGCCAGTCTGGATGTTTTTCTGTGTAAGAAAAGTCTTCCATCTTGCAACCCTACCCATAGCCCAGACATATGGAGAATATGGGAGATTGTTGTCACATGTAATACACAACCAGTACTTGCCAGAAATTCCTGCAGCTTTTTTGGTGTTGCTGTAGGTCTCTTGGCAGCCTCCCTGACCAGTTTTCATCTTGTCCTTTCATCAGTTTTGGAGGGATGCCCAGTTCTTTACAATGTCACTATTGTCCCATATTTTCTCCACTTTTTGATGACTGTCTTCACTGTGTTCCATGGTATATCCAGTGCTGTGGAAATTTTTTGTACCCTCCTCCTGACTGATACCTTTCAACAATTAGATCCCCTTTGATGTTTTGTAATCTCTACAAACCTTAACTTTTGCTGTAGCAGGCAACTGAGTAAATGTCAGGAAAATCCTACTAGGACAGCTGAACTTTATTTGGAGTTAATCAGAGTCTCTTTCATTGAGGGCAGGTGTGTACCCAAGAAGACTGAATGGTGTAATTAAATCAAAAAGTTATTCAACAAAGTATTAGTTTAAGGGTGTACACACTTATGCAACCAGCTTATTGTACATTTTTTATTTTTTATATTTTTCCCCTAACAGATTTGTTTGTTTTTCAATTGAATTGCACAGGTTATAGGTCACATTAAAGGTGGGAAAAGTTTTGAAATGATTTATTGTGGTCTCATTTTTTATATCACAAAAACCTGGCATTTTTACAGGGATGTGTAAACTTTTTATATCCACTGTAATTCATACTGGTCCCAAAAAAAGAAGTGCTATAGATAAACATGGCAGTCCTGTGGCTAGTCACATGGTGAGGGAACAGCTTTGCTGAGGTGCTGAAGAGTTATTATTGGCCTCTTGAGTCTTGAACATGTTCCTCCTTGCTTCTATTCTTCTACTGAATGCTAAGAAAGACATATCTCCTGGGTATTTAAATAGCCAGGTACTTCTGGTGCTCTTTACTTAGACTGTTTTACCATTTTAGAGACCTGAATTGGATATGGTGAGCCCTTTAAACAAAAGTAGAATTGGTTCCTCAATTCCTGCTGGTAAGGATACAGTTGTGCCACAGCCAGTCAGTATTCAGAGACACTTATAGTAGATGAGGCTGATAAATGGAGCAGCACAGCTTGGTAACATGCCTAGCAGCTTGGGCATGACAAAACAGATTAGTACAGATTACAGTTATAATTAAAGTGCATCCTAATGAAAGATGTGCCCTGATTATTATTAGAGATCTCTAGCATAAGACGCTTCAAGCATAACCCCTCAGGCATTTAGTTTTTACTTGGTATTTTTGTGAAATCAAAAATGTGTTTAAATGGTTTTCTAAAGAAAAAAATGCCCAATTACAACACTTACAGGATCTGTGTTTTGCACAGGCAGCAGGATGTGAGTTAGTGCCAGCTATGAAAGAGAGAGTGGGGCATTGCATGTGTAACATATGCCAGCATAACTAGCTGGGTTTCTGAAAATAATTTTATGTCTTTTGAAGATCAAAATGATTTGTACAAATGCTTGTGTTAAAAATGCATTTGTAAAGTTGCTTGTGTTAAAAATGTATCAACAGTGGGTCCATATATAGACTGTATTGTAACTGATGCTGGAAGGAAAGGGGTTAAGCTCAGCTCAGCTAACCTTAAAATCAATAGCCTGAAATTAAATGACTTGGTTTAGGCCATAAGGATTTTATCCCACAGGCCTGAATGCAGCTAGAGAAGCAATGTCAGGTCTGAGATCCTGCTCTTAATGTCCTTAGTGGTGAACTAATTGCTACCATGATGTGTCAGAGAATGGATGCTTAGTCTCTGCAGGAAGGATGAAAGGGTTGGAATTGTTTTACAGTCTCCAGATGCTGGAATAAGTCTTAGTAAAGTTCTAGGTTTGTATTGTGACACATCTCTGCCAGATCCTGGCTCAAGTTTCTAGTGAGGTGGTGGTGTGGGAACCACAGAGTCAGGTGGCCAGATGTGATGTCATTCTGTAGCCAGCACTGAAATTGTTTTTAGATACTAGTGAGAGAAATGATAGACACTCAGCACTCTGTTTTGGAACTGCCAAGACCACTTACTCACTTCCTCTTGCTTTTCTTTAGTAAGTAACTTAACTAAGGGAAAAGTGATTCTTCAGTCAGTTAGGAAAATAGTGAGATTAGCTAAAAGTATTGTTTTTCTGTACCTGTCTGAGTCTTTCCGTCTGTGTTTTTTTATATTTCCTGTGAAATGATACTCTGGTGTTTGTTGTAAATAGATACTCAGTATTCTCTTGTTTCTTTTTTATTATTTATTATTAATTATATCTAAACCTTTCATTGTGGTCAGCCTTTTAGAAACTATTTTAACCCTTGAGAGTACTTGCATTTACTTGGTGGCACTGTGATATCATGCTCCTGAAAGTCTTGCTGATTGGTTAACACTACCATTTGCATAAACATTAATTTTACTAAGAGTAATTGGGTACCCTGGTAAGAGCTTTAAAGTAGCTGGGTGGTGGCAGTAAATCTACATTATAGTCTGGGTTGAGGTGGCATAGCAGGTAACTCTTTGGCATCCTTTCCTAGGTGTGTGTGTGTGTGTGTGTGTGTGTGTGTGTGTGTGTGTGTGTGTGTGTGTGTGTGTGTATGTGTGTGTCAGCTACTTAGAACAGGGATACAGACCACTGATTTCTGCAGAGAGAAAGGTGATGTCTTTTGGTACCTGGAAAGGAAGTTCAGCCTCAGGACTGGAGTGTGGTCCCTGTGTTCTCTTAGTGGAAATCATGCTTTGTGCAGAGAGTTGCATCTGAAATTACTGTGTACATCTAATTTTGCTCTAACTGAATGTTCCTCACTGGTGTCAGTGGTGAGGATTGAGGCTCCTTGATTACTGGCCAAGAAGAAGGACGTCACAGCTTGGGCATGACAGAACAGATTAGTACAGATTACGGTTATAATTAAAGTGCACTCTAATGAAAGATTATTAGAGATCTCTAACATAGAAAGCTTCAAGCATAACCCCTAAGACATTCGGTCTTGCTATTTGGTATTTTTGTGAAACCAAAAACATGTTTAAATGGTCTTCAAAAGAAAGAAAAAAATTCACAACATTTACAGGATCTGTGTTTTACACAGGCAGCAGAACTGCAGAGCACAGTAAGTTTTAAGTTTGTAACAGCTTTGATTTTTAACATAAATGTAATAAAATAAAGATGAGATGCTAACACTTTGTGAAAGAATATCTTATCCATAGGATGTGCACACAGTAGACAAAAACAATGAAAGTCTAAAAGAACCTTACGAAATCAAGCACATATTAAAAATCAACACATTAAGTGGGAAAAATCCTCAGAGCTAGATAAGCAAGTGTTTGTTCCCTTATCAATTTAAATATATCAGAAAAATATCAAGGTTCTTATTAAAAAGGAAGTCTGACTGAGAACTGGTTGACATAGTTGGGGCTTACACACAAAGTTTAAGTATTTGTCAGAAGATGCCGCTTTAGTGGTGTCTTAGTATTTATGTGATTAATTAATTGGGGATGGAAATCCATGGAATGTAACACATAACTGTTGGAAAATTGTACTGGTTAGTCACTTATCTAAAACTAGCTGGGAGTTCTCAGGCAGTTAGGGAAAACAGATCCCTCATAAAGTGTTGCATCATGAATAAATAGCAGACATGCAATATGTGACTTAGAATTATACTAATGCATTTCATGATAGTCTCCTCTAGATTAAGGTCAGAAAACCAGTGCAAGCTACTTTTTTCAGCTATAACAGAAGCTGATAAGATGGCTGCTAATGCATCTTATGACAAAGTGGAACAAACTATAACAGCTGATACCGCATAACTTGGTAAAACAAAAATCAGCATTCTCATCACAATTATCAGTCAAAGCAGAAGTGTGGATCATGTAATTGTGGCAATAAACACGCACTTTGGTAAACAAAAGACAAGGATATTGTAGGACTAGCTGCAGAAGATAAGGCTAAAGGTTATGTAGAGTAAAAGGCAGCCGAGTCTAACAAGAACAAAAAATGCTTGCTCATCTTCATTTGGGGGTGTGCAAATAACAGAATGCCAGATAACAATTGGCAAACTGCTTATTTAGAGATGTATTTCCTTAACACATGCCTGTATTATATCAGTACAAAATATTTTACATATTCTATGTTATTTCTGGATTACAATAAAAAGCGGATGCAAACATGTAAAGTACATCAACACAACTGATAGTATTATATTGTAGTTTATTTATCCATTTTCTAAGGTGCTTGTTTTGCTGAGATATAATCCCTGCATTGCATCCTTGCTCTACCTTGAAGGCTTCCCCACTGGATCATGGCTAGTACACCTTCCATGGGAGATAGGCAACATACATCCTCACAAAACCACCTCACCTGACTACTACCAATACAGAAAAGCAGTGGTGTTCAGAGACTGACAAGTTCTTCATGTAATCAGGAAAGTAAACTCAGCTATCCTGTAAAAGAACCTCCTTTTTGCTACTTGTGGCCTTGATTTTATCCTTTCAGCTAATGCCCTAAAGTTTATGACCATAGGTGAAGATGGGGACAAAGGTTGACTGGCAAAGTGATACCTTCATAGTCATCCCGTGACTCAGTTCTCAGGTCACCACTACAGTGTATTACAACACCTGCAGCACTGCTGTCCTTGCTCCCTACCTGTGCTCATCTGTTTTCCTTTAAATGTGAACAAGACTCCAAAGTACATACTCCTCTAGCAGAATTAACTGCTCTCAACTCACCAGCTGACATCATTCTACTCTTTTCTGGGATATAATTCTTGTAGGAGCATGACCGTATCACAAGTGAAGAGTTTCTATTCTTCTGTGATCCTTAGAGTTATGTTGTCTGGAGCATTATGCACCTGGTGGTAGGGCTGTCCTTCATAACATGGTCTTAGAGCAGGGTCCATCCAACTGGTGAAACATAATGCCCCCCTCCAAGATGGTTCAGTTAAAGAATAAATGAACCTTGCCAAGAACAGGGATAACATGACTCACAGTAAGAAACATGCTTGGGGTGTTATTTGTCAGTGAATGACTGGTAGCTGATGACTCATGTAGCTTGACCAGGTTCAGCTCGCTGACAACAAAGGAAGTGCCAGGGTTGGGTGCAATGCCAATCAACTGGCAGAATGTTGGACAGATTAAAGATGGACAAACTAATTTATGTATTATAAAATAAAAGATAAGCACACACATATACAGGTAGGTGTCTGCAACGAAGAATCTAACCTATTAAAAAAACATAAGTGTCTAATGTAAATATCATCACCTGCTGCAGGTAAATAATTTAATGAGTAGATTTGTAAGTAACAATACCCTTGTTGACACCACATGATACTGGCAATATCCTTTTAAAACATTTTGGAGATTAAAGTACCTTTTGCTCAGACAGTTTACCATCCTATCACCTGAGTTTTGCTAAGCACCCATCCATCCTTTGATGTTTACCCAATATTTAGTTATAATGGTCTTATTGTGACAAATAGAATTTTACTAAAAATATGAGACACAAATTTTCTGACTCCTCAGACTAGTTGATAGGGAGCTACTAGGCTTGCAGTCTAGTGAACTATTGAGGAGACTAGCCCAAATTCCCATTTGCCCACAAGCATGGTCTGGTTACATGACTTCCTCAAGTTGACACAGTTGGAAAATGAGGGATGAGAGATTCAGACCATGTACTACAGGAACTACAGCACACAGCCTCACTTAACCCCCTGTGATAACTGGTAATTATTATTATACTGTTTATCATGAAAAACATCCGGAAAAGAAAAAGCCACCTGGAACATCCACAAAATGGTAGCCTATATTTTAAAAGATGATCTGACAATTAATTTTTCAATATGTACATTTGGCATACCCTCTGGGCTCATATGTTGTCTGTACTGTGAAGTAACCACAGTACAGTTACAGGACTCACAGGCAAGTAGTCCACAAACAGAATTCTACATTTTTCAGCCAGTACTCAGTGTGCATCACATGGAATAAGTGGTACACAGAATAGTAGCACTGAGCACCAAAGGCATTACGTGTTGCTACAATGGGATGCTAGAAGTCAGTGCAGAGATTGTCATATTGGCACTTTGAAACCAACATCCTACCTGCATGTTAGGTACCTGATGGGAAGGACATCTTTGTTAAGTGGTGTATAATAGGACTTGTGTCCCACTACCTAACAGCACACTATCCACTCAAGGGAAGAAAGGCAGAGCAGATTATACCCCCCATCTAACTTTAATCAACACAGTTGTTGGGAACTTTACAAAACAGAGGTTATACTGTACCATACTTATAGGAAATAGCATTACAGTACAGTATAACCTCTGTTTTGTAAAGTCACAAGGGATTGGGGGTTTCAGAAATCAAATATGGTGCACATTGCAGTTGTACTGTATACCTTAAATATATGACTAGTATGCAAGGCATACCCATATGAACAGATGAGTGCATAGCTGCACTGTGCAGATACATTGGACAGCAGTATGCTGTCTGAATCACTGAGCCTATGCTAGTACACAGGTAGAGACAGTTCTGAACTGCTTTGGACTTGACACCCATTCATATGCTCTAGTGTGCATGAGCTACAATAGCAGCATCTCTTACATGGCTCCATGCTGGTGCCATATTACACCAGGCTTTTATTTCTGTGCCCAATAGCAGGAGCTCTACGTAGCTCGATGCTGGTATCATATTACACCAGCATTCTATTATGTGCCATCTTGCATTTAAACCACAAAGACATGCACACGGAAACGCACAAATGGAGAGAACTGTATATGAAAAACTCTGTTATTCTGGAAACAGTGTTGTACAGCAGAATAGTGATGTGAAATGTTGAAAGTCAGCTGGTGTTAACATGGAAAGCAGTGTAACTGAACAAGTACATCTGTAAATGGTGGGTCAGTGTACACTCAGATTTGTCTTTCACAGAAGGCCGTGTTAAAACTTTAACATAAGAATATTACATGATTAGGGCACATTAAATTACATGCATATGCTATATTTATTCTGCTTTACATTTTGGAAATGCCACTGACCTTGTGTGTGTGTGTGTGTGTGTGTGTGTGTGTGTGTGTGTGTGTGTGTGTGTGTGTGTGTGTGTGTGTGTGTGTGAAAATCCTAATCTCAAAGAGAATGTGTGTGACAGATAGCTAATCTCACAATATTTTTCTGACTGAAGAATTACTGTTCTCTAGTTACTTACTAAAGCAAGGCAAGATGAAGGTGGATGAGTGCCTCTTGTCACATCCTAAAACAGAGTGCACTTATGACCTCTCCCACTAGTATTCAAATACAATTTCAGTGCTGGCTACAGAATGAAATCACATCTGGTCACATGACTTTGTGGTTCCCAAACTATCCCCTCGCTAGAAATTGAGCCAGAATCTGGCACTGATGTGTCACAATACATACACAGAACTTTAGCTAAGGTTTATTACAGCATCTGGAAACTGTAAAACAATTCCAACACTTCCACCCTTCCTGCAAAAACTAACAAGCTATTATCTGGCAGCATTCAGACCAGTGAGATAAAATCTTTATGGCCTAAACCAAGTTATTTAATTTCAGGCCATTTTTCTTAAAGTTAGCTATGCAGAGCTTAACTCCCATCCCTTCCAGTATCGTCTGTTAAAATATATACATTTCCTCAGTTACAACAATACAGTTTGACATATGTGCATATTTGTTTTCTGTCCACCAGGACCCACTGTTAATTCACTTTTTTAACACCCACAACTTTTCAAACACATTTTTAACACAAGCATCAGTTTGATATTCTTGTCAAATCTCCAGATGGTTATGTTAGCATATGTTAAACATGCACTGCCCTACTCTCTCTGGCACAGTTAGGACTAACTCACATCATCACACCCCCATTTAATTTGGCTTTTGCTAGAAAACTTGATTAAAGAGGATGAGAGCTATACCATCTTTTGCATTACCTACACATCATGTTATTATGTTCTAGGTGTCTGTTATAGGCTCATTTTGGAAGGAAGGTTAGCTGGGGTACAATGTGGGGGTATAGTGATTTGCTGGGCAATGAGACATTGTAGTTAAGTACAAGTCCTTATGCTATGCAGAATGGTACTTAAAATTAGAGCAGCACCATTATAATGGAGAGTTTTTAACAACTATATGATGGGTAGACTAGTGGATAGATGTATGGATGGCTGTATGTATGGATGGATGGATGGCTAAATTGATGGATGGATGGCTGTCTTGTATTAGGTGCAGATTACCTTTATAAATACATTTCATTTTTCATATATAAAAAGAAAGCAAAATAGGCTCAGCCCATTTATTGGGTTATAGGTACATAAGTTTAGGTCAGTGACCACCTTTGCCTTTATAAGCCTAGGTATGCAATCCAACCCAGTTGTATCTCTGTGTATCATTGGCATTTATTATGAAGAGGTATGCTAGTTAGGAATTGTCTAGAGGTTATGTGTGTGTGTGTGTGGGGGGGGGGGGGCTTAAGTTAGTCTGTCCTTGTCTATCAGAGACATTGGAGGCCAGACCCAGGGTGAATTTATGATTTCCCATCCACTGGTCAAGTTTACACTTAAATAGGGTTAGGGATGAACTCTGCTTCACATGGATGAGGAGCCTGTTCCAGATCATGGGGACCCTCTGAGACATACATATGTATTGCCAACATGTCTTATTTACGTCACAAGGAAAATTTAAATTCTTGGCTCTAGTGGTTTTGACATTGCTTGTTTTGTGGATGTGCAAAAAGTCCATCAAAACTGAAGCCAATGATGCCTTGTATGCCAGCCATAGATCACCTCTCAGTAACCAGTAGGAGATAGAGTATGGAGATAGAGCTTTAAGAAGATCCATATAGGACAATGTGTTTTTAAATTGGATTATTTTGGTAAGGAAGCTTTGTAGGTGTTTCAGTAGCTGCATATGTCTGGTCAAGTATTTGTTGAAGGGGGCATTATACTGAATGATGGGTCTGATAAGGGCTGAATAAAGTGTCAGTATGACTTCCTTGAACCTGGATGCCATACCCTTACTTAGAAGTTGGGTGACATAGAATGATTTTCTTGCTACCTTGCCCATATGTTGGTCAAAGGCCAGACTACTCTCCACAAATGTTCCCAGATCCCTGACCACCAGGTCAACTCTTCGTGTCTTATTGAAGGAGTAATTAACCTGGCTGGCAGTTTTCCTACAAGGCACTATAATGCATTTCTAAGCATTGAGTTTTAATCTATGACTTTGACATCAGTCATATGTCTATGTTAGATCATTCTATAAGATGTTAGGGTTAGGATTCCAGCAGTGTGGTCTGTTTTTAGAGTTTGTTTTGGGCTTAGTTCTAGCAGGTACAGCAGCCTGTATACAGCCATTTCCATGGTTGTGCAGGCACTCTGTGAATATTTCTGCATAGGTTGCTGTGAACCTTGGATTGGGAGGGGGGAATTAATTTTTGCAAACTATCACTTAATAGGATGTAATTTGATTTGGAATAGTTCCTAATTATTATAAGGTTTTCTTGGGATTGCTGAGTTGATTTTTATTTTGAAAGAGGCAGCTTTGTGTTCCAACCTCACCAGTGCAGATGTCACTAGGGGATGGGGGAACTCTCCCAAATTGGTTAGTCCCCATTTTATTATGTTTGATTCTCTGGTGGGTGTAACTACTATCTAGTCAAAGGTATTTGTGTTAATAAAGCCCGGAATTACTTGGTCTGCGAGTATGAGACAGTATATGTTTCCAAGTCTATAGAGGTGTAGTTAAAGTCTTTCATGAATAGGGTATTTGGTTTAATGGTGAGTGTCTCAAGTAGGTGGAGGTACGAACTATGGGATTCTAGGATACAGAGGATGACTTATAGCATGCTAGGATATGGTATGGGATTTTGTCTATGGTGATTTGCACATGGATAAATTCCAGGGCATCATTCTGTTTAACCAACCTAGAGTTATGCTTGTTGTTAATATAGATTGAGATTTCTCCACCTTTTGTCCCTGTCTGTAGAGCTGACGTTCTAAATGTATGAAGGCACTGAAGCCTCGCACTGCTGGAGTACTTTCTGTGGATTTAAACCATGCCTCAGTAATGGCACAAATGTCTGTATTCTCCAAAGTGAGGAGAGCTAGTAGGGTGTGGAGTGTGACTAAGCTCCTGGTATTCATCAGTAATATCTTTAGGTTTCTTTGGGTTTTATTTGCTATGCTGGTAGGTTTGTCAATTTGTCATTGCCTAAAAAAGGTTCTAGAGGGTGGATAAAGTTTTAACTAACATTTTAATTGGCACAGTTACCTAACAGCCCCAAAGCTCTGCTGTAGAACAAAAGTTTCTCAAAAACACAGTTATTGTTGAATATCTGAAGTACAGAATTGGGGGGGAAAGTGGGAGACTGCAGAATTGCCATCCAGTAATCAGATATTCTACGGGGTTATAGAGGTGGTGGCGGATGTGAGAAGATTCCATCAGTGGCCAAGGTAAAGCAGTCAAAGTTCTGGTCAAATAGGTATGCATGTAGAAGTGTGTGTGTGTGTGTGTGTGTGTGTGTGTGTGTGTGTGTGTGTGTGTGTGTGTGTGTGTGTGTATGTGTGTGTGTGTGTGTGTGTGTGTGTGTGTGTGTGTGTGTGTGTGTGTGTGTGTGTGTGTGGCTGATGTTGTAGTGGCATCCCCTTGGAGATCTAGAGTTTATTTGGAAGAATGGAAGCTGAAGTATTGTTATAAGTTCATACGCAGTTACCAGGCATGTAGTCCTGGAGACCATTGAGGAGTCTAGTCCACATTCCCAATTGCTGCATAGCTTTGTCTCATTAAGTGACTTGCTTGAGGTCACAGTAGGCAAATGGAAGCTGTGGGACTCATACCCTATACCACATGAAGCAATGTACTGACAACTCATAGCCCTAAACCTCTGAGCAAACTGCCAGATTGGTGCATTCATCAAGGAATACCCAGGAATAAGTTTGTAAATATTATATCAGTGTTAAGATGATTTATAGCATCCAAGTGAGAGGAAATGCTTATTTTGCATGCCAACACACCAGCAGATGGGTTACCTATTTAACATTTGTAACTGGAAGAAGGTAATGATGTTTTAAGCTAAGATATTAAACAAGTAGAAATGGAGGTTTTTATCAAAGTGGTGGTGGTGGTCACTCAAGCTGAGCCTGAAAACAGTGCAGCTGGATCAGTGCTCTATTCTGGTTAACAAAGAATGAGTAAATAAATATGTACATGAATAAAAATATAAATATAAGCAGGTAATATGCAATGGCTAACTTTGCCATTTAAATATGCACAGCAGAATTGAAAAATCTATAATTTTGAAAATATATAGCTAAATTAACAACCTCTTATTATTTTGATCTATATATAATATTATATAAATTATTTGTAAGTCATGGTCGCTTTTAGCTAGTTTTTTGATGAATTTTTAGGTGTTGCTAGGTAGAGTGATAGTATAGTAGTTTGACTATTCAATAGACAAACTAGGAACTTTGGTATCCATAGTAGGTTGTGTTTTATTAGCATTATACACAGTTATAGTTGTAGATTTGTCTTTGTTTTTGTTAGTTTTGAATTTTAGTAGTTTAATTTATAGAGCAGGAGAATCCCAAAAATCTGGAATGTTAAGACAGCGTCAGATGAATGCATTAGTCTCTTACTGTATATATAATTAAATTAATATGGTGGATAAATGTGTCATATTATCTTTTAAAATAAATCTTTATAAATCCACAGTATGGATAGTTTTAATATATTATCTATTAATGCAAATGAACTAAATAATGCCAACAAAAGGAAATTATTAATAAGGTATCTAAAACTGAATAGAGGAGACATTATATTCTTGCAAGAGACTCACTTGATAGATAACGATATACATTATTTAAATAACTTAGGTTATGAAGTATTATCATCTGCTTCTTTTAACCAAAAGAGAAGAGGAACTGCCATACTTTGGAGAAAATCCACTGTAATGCCTATGGTCATGGACTCCTTTAATGATGATCATATAGGAGTGTATACATTTGTAATAATTAAATATAATGGCAAACTCCATACATTAGCTATTTTTACTGGATCCCTGCAATGGGTGCAAGAGTGGCTAAAGATCACTCTAACTTACTACAAAGTCATTGGAATGGTAGTTTAATTTTAGCAGGTGATTTTAACTGCATATCTAGTATAGAGGATACAAGTGAACAGAGGAAAGCTAAAATGCTGGCATCAGCTAAAACATAGATTAGTAATAATTTAGTCGATTTGCTAGTACAGCAGAAGTCATTGTTCTTCACTCATTATTCTTATGTGCATGGGACACAAACTAGAATCAACAGGATTTATACCTCTATAAATTTTACTTAATAAAGTGAATTATTTTAAAACTATTCCTTGTCCTTTATCTGATCATAATGCACCAAGTATTAATATAGTAATGGATATAAGGAAATTTCAGATTATTTATAGAATCCAGGTATATATGATAAAATTAAAAGAGTTTAAGAATTACCTTAAGGAACCAATCAAGGATTTTTTTATCTTTGAATGGTAATGGTCAAGTTAGAAAGGTCATACTATGGGAATCCTTAAAAATGCATATTAAAGTTGGAATGGGAAGATGGGCTAGTAATAAAATGAAAGAATGGGATAAAGAGTTGTTAGAAATACAAGATGAAATACACAAATCTAGGTTTGAACAACAAAGAAATTAGATAATATTGAAATCATTAAAAAATTTATGACAAAATATCAGTTTCAACTCATAAAGTAGTTTAGAAAAAGTAGAACTGCACAGTTAGGTGATGACTTCAAAAAATCTACGTAGATCAGCTATTAAAAGTAAGATGTTAAGCAAAAAGGCACAAATCAATAATATCTGAAATCCCCACACTAATAAGCTTACTTCAGATATAGAGGAAATGTTAATATTTTTAAAAAATTCAATTCTATGAGGATCTTAATAAAGATAAAAATAACAATCCCAATGATTACAAAATTAACAATTATTTAAAGAAAAATGTTACTAGTAAACTTAATGACCAACAAATATCACAGTTGAATAAGCCTATTACTCTGATAGAAGTTGAAGAAGCTAGATGGTTTAAATATGGAATTGTATAATCTGTTTTCATTAAATATATTAGCATTACTGAGCAATGTTTTCAGGATAATTCAAGGTAACAAAATCATTCCTCCCTCTTGGAAATTTTCTGTAATGTCACCTAAACTTAAACAAGGAAAGGATAATAAGTTAGTCTCCTCATATAGACATATTTCATTATTAAATGTAGGCTAAAATATTTACTTCCATTTTGCCTAGAAGATTAAGAGATTTGCTAGCTAAATTAATTAATGAAGATCAAACAGGATTTATAGTCAATAGATTAATGTACGATAATATAAAAAAGGGTAGTAACTATCTTAGATTTAGCAAAAGGAATTAACAAGAAATTGCACCTAATTAGCTTTGATATCGAAAGGGCTTTTAATTGCTTAGATTAGAACTACTTGTTTAAAACTTTAGATGTGTTTGCATTTCCAAAACAGTTTAATGGAATATTAAAAATCTGTATAGAGACTTCAAAGCATATGTTAAAATTGTATCTCACATTTCTCGTGGAGTCACTTTAAACAAAGGCACAAAACAAGGGTGTCCCTTGTCCCCTTTACTGTTTGCATTATTTATCGAACCCTTAGCTAATAGTAATGCAATGGAAAAATTGATGAATTCTCAATTAACAGAGTTTGTCAATCAAAAATACAGCTTTTTGCAGATGATATTTTATTAATTGTAGGAGATTTAAATTATTTGATTGAAGAAACAGATGAGGAAATTGAAAAGTTTCAAGATGTATCGCTGCTGAAATTTAATATCAATGAAACTGAAATTTTAGTGTTAACTTTTGAGGATAGGTGAGTGCTTATGATTACAATATCCAATATATATTGGGTATTGTAATAATTTTAATAAGCACTCACCTATCCTGAAAAGTAAAAAAATCCATTTTAATAAGATGTACCAATTCTTCAATTACTTTTTCAAAACTATTATTAATAATCTTATTCACATCTGGATACATTTTTATTCCTAAATATTTTAGTTCTTTTCCTTCCCAACTAAATGTATATTTGTCCTTAAATTTACTATCTATTAATTGATTTAACATTTTCTTTAAAAAACATGCCCTTCCATTTAGATTATTGTAATCTGAGCTCCAGTCATAGAAACATGCAAGAGAAAAAAAACACCAGAATGCTAAGAGAATGTCAGGTAAGGAATTGTGAGACCAATATACCACTTCACAACAACATGGACCTACAGCAGCTGCTAACATCTGCAACATTTAGCACAGTGGATTTGGTATTATGGCCAAGTTCAGCAGACAACTGAATCATTTAATGTTCAAAAGCCAGGGATACAAGCCAAACCAAATGCCAACAAGTTTTATGGCTGTTTATTAAAAAATAAATAAAAAACACTTTCTTGTAAAGTGAGCTGATTACAGTGAAAGTAATTGCCAAACTTTTGGAATGTGTAAGCTACTACACCTCTGATCTTGACATATTCTAATCAAAAACAAGGACAATATAGCTCAGAAAGATGGCAGACTTTTACTCCAGCCTCTTCATTTGATGAGTACATAATCAAGTAGTTGCCATTGTGCAACTGTTTATCTCTCATTAAGGGCAACTTTACAGCAAAATGCAAGACTGCTTTTAATTAAAAATCCCTGACTTGTGTTACCTAATCAATATTTAAAACACTGAGTGAGAAGGTCACTGAAAAAACAATCAGTAAAAACAAAATGAAAAGTCCAGCAAAGCTGGAACTTCCACTGAGTGACCTCCCAAACCTCTTGTATCAGAGGCACAGGGGATATATGCAAATGATCCTTATGAACATCAGGTATTTAAGCTAATTGGCGATTCTGAGTGCCCATAACTTGTTTCTTCATTTTAATGGACAATTTAGGCCAATATAGCCAAACCCCACTAGCTGTAAATATGCATTTTTCAGCCTTGTTATGACCTCATTAACACAGCACAAGCAGACTGTTTGACTAAATATTAGAAACACAGGGCTGTTATACACAGCTGATGTCCATTATAATTAGGGTCACTGCAAAAATATCCCAAACAACAAACTAAAACAGTGAGTGAGAAGGTCACTGAAAAACCATTCAGTAAAAACAAAAGGAAAACTCCAGCAAAGCTAAAACTTCCCCTGAGTGACCTCCCAAACCTTTTGTATCAGAGGCACATGGGATATATGCAAATGAGCCTTAAGAACATCAAGTGTTTCAGATGACTGGCGATTCTGAGTGAAGTGGAGATGCACAAGGCAGACAGCAATCATATTTATTTGTTTATGCTTTGTTGACTAGGTTACTTCCACAAGACCAGTGATTTCTTTTCAGGGCAGATCTAATGTGATATTCATAAGGAGTAGGGGAAATTTAGCAAAGGTACCAGGGACATTCTCTTGTCTTTTTGATAAGTGTTATGGAATCTTTTACAAGTATCTGAGCTACCATCAACTTAGACAAGTGAAACCTTGACTTAACATCTCATCTGAAGGATGTAGGCAACCCCATTTTAGTTAATTTCAAAATATTTGCCATTCATTAAACAGTCAAATGTTTGAAGCAATTGTTTTTTGGAAGATCAGCACTTCTGTAAAACAGATAATTACAGGAAGGACTTATACAATCCATTAAGTTTACCAAAACAAGCAATTATAATAATTCAAGAATATATATAGTCATGAAATATTCAACAAATAATGACTTTCTCAGATATTTTTAATTATCATTATAAAATGTAAGAACAACTATAGTTGGATGCCGACTGACGTAATATCTGTAGTCCCAAAGTTTAAAGTCAGTCCTAATGCAACCAAGCAGGAGAGAATGTGTAACGGTGATGTGTTTACTTCATTCAGCATGTTTGTTACATGTGTGTGATTATTCCCTCTTATCCAAATTAAATTGATATCCTAAAGCAGGATTTGGATGATGGCTGTTCGCAATATCATAACTACTCTTGGATGTAGGAGACCATTCTAGAAACCTAAATAGCAGTCCCACTTGAAAACCAGAGTCTGGGGGATGGCAAAGCTATTGCAAATGTCCATGCTTTTGCTCTTGTAAGGAGCTTCATCAGATCCAGGAAATAGTTCATAGTCAAACAACAATTACCCTGTATTAAAAAACAAACAGTCCGATATTAAATGAAACAATACAGACCTATGTCTTCTGACCAGTCACAGCAAACATGTTATCATTACATTAAAATGTAGAAAACTCACTTTGGAACTATAATTTCATCTGGTCTAAGGTAAAACAGTGTAACACGTGAAACAAAACAAAAGAAAAAAAATAATAGAAATGTAGTGGCTGTGTGGAGGGAGGGGAAAGTAGATGAACAAAGGACAGTTTCTGAAGATGAAAAAAAAAACAAAACCCATTCAGTCAAAATGCTGTACTTTACAATAGCTCAAAGACAGACTAAGTGAAAACTGATTCATGTCTGCAGGGAAACCATATTTGGCATGGGCAAACTACACGAACTACCAATAATTATCCTAAAAGGAGTTCTGCCTGCATGCACTACACAACTATATACAGCATCACTCCTACAAAGAATCACCATCCTATGAGTAGCCAGACCAGTCTAGGTCATAAACTCTAGACATAGAGTGTAAAAAGTAGGCCAACCAAGACCCTCCCCACTCAAAAAAGTAGAGAAAAACATCTAGGTGCTTGGATATATATGGAGGTAGCTGTTTTCAGACTAGCTGCTCAGTGGGTAATCTGATTGTTGTTAAAAAGTTAACTAATCAGTTCTACATACTTTGTAAGCCTGGTTTTGTGCTTGCTACATTGTAGTCCTCGAAAAACATGCCTATCCTGCTGGATGCAAAAAGAGCAAGAGTGCAGTCAGGGAATAACTTGTTCACCCTAGCAACATTGTACAGAACATCTCTCAATACAAATTGTACTAAGCTCAACAGGAAAAACTGCAATGAGGAATTCCCCCTTCACTCACTGTGACTCTTGGTGCTGGTTGCGAACAGTTTAGACCTTTTATTTCCAGGTCTCCTTTGTATTAACTGCTCCTCCACACAGGAATAAACTGCATACTATTAAGCTACTGTGGTAGGACTTTCTCATCTTCAGAAAACAATGCAAGGACGCAGGCTTATAGTGCACTCAGCCAATACCTCACTAGAGCCACATATTATACTCCATGGTAAAATATATTGCATGTTGTTTCTGTGATTTCCTCACTCAATTTTACTTAACTTTTTAATCGTTTTAATTTCTTTGAAACCTGTTATCACTGATTTTGATTTTTTTTTTAATTCTTTGTTTGTATTGAAGAATAATTCTTTAAATGAGTATGCCATTAAAAAATTGCTGAAGTGCAAGTATCTTGCTTTGTGTTTTAAGTGCTGTGTACATACAGAGGTAATATAAAAAGATAATACCTGATAACACATTCCAGACTTGTGTTACTTATGTCAAAAGATGATGGTTGCTTACTATTATTAATAGTAAATCTTGACTTACTGTAGGTGATTGCACTTGTGCAATTGGCACAGCTTGGAAAACTGCTATTACATAAATTATTGACTAGGCTGATAAGATAATTAATATTAGACAAAGTGCAAATAAAATACATTTAGGGAAAGTGTCTTATGCCAATAACAATCATTTGACCCCTATTAAACATGATGGTACTGATAACTACTTTGGAATTCAAGACAGAAGTATTCAATAATCTTCTAAAAGAGAAATAAAGGGAGAAGTTCCCAACTTGTAACTAGGAAGAAAAATAAATTGATTAATTTCTATAATGCAGAGTCAGTACATGCTTAGAAATAGACACTGCTTTGTTATGTAACACATAGATTACATAGGATGATAACATTGTTCAGTCATAAAATGTTCATTCTGCAGAAAATGACATGATTTTGTTCCAGCAGAGAAGTAGAAAAAAGGAAGCAAGGCATGGTCTAAAAGGAAGAAATCTAAATCGAACTTGGAAGGATTAAACAACATTACTGTAAGAAAAAAAAAAGAGGAGAACGACTGAAGT
The DNA here is from genome assembly GCF_019279795.1 of Protopterus annectens. NCBI lineage: Eukaryota > Metazoa > Chordata > Ceratodontiformes > Protopteridae > Protopterus > Protopterus annectens. Next base: position 1,185,461,475 of record NC_056744.1, read on the forward strand.
TGAGACCTTGGCTCAGACTGTACAGCCAGCTAGATGATAACTGTATGCTTACAAATTAAAATCACAATGGAAACAGTGAGATTAATAATACTAATGGTGATTAAGATCATTTTTTTGTAACAATTGATAGAGCAGACATTACTACATAGAAGTGGGAGATTCTTCAGATCTGGTCAGAAATCATTTACTAGTAATCGGAGATTCCATTATTAGAGGAACTATTATTAACATTTACAGAAAGGATAAAGAACATTGAATAGTATTATGCTTGCCAGGAGTTAAGAGAGAGACCAGTTGGCATAATGGTTAACGTTTTTGCTTCCCTGGCACAAGGTTCGATCTTGACCTCTGGCCCACACCTGTTTGGAGTTTGCTTTTTCTGTGTCTCTGTGGAGTTCCTTGCATCTCCAAAAGTCATGCTGAGAGTTTCCATCTCAAACTCCCTCAAGACTGGAGCTGTGGACAGCAACAGCACAGACTACAGATGGTGACCTTTAAGGGGAAGAGTTGTACAGACCATCTGCTTTGGACATATACTGTAGTGCATAGTAACCTCAAGATAAAAGGATATGGATCCCGGACTGCATGCTATGGTAGGTCTATCCACTCAACAGTGTAAAAATATCTCTCTAGGTGATATGGCTGTGGTGTCTAATGTCACCAAATAGCATGGGTATTTGCCAGTGATAAGTGGGTTGAGGAATCGGCCTACTCTGACATATGCCAGAAACCCATGTTAATGGCGGGAGGGATATATGTGCTCCTATTTGACAATGTATGCCCACTATAATGCCCAGCGGCCCTGAATCAATAAGCTACTGGCCAGCTGGTGTTCAGCTGTCCATTTTGAGTTACCTGTGATAGCTCTGTTGAGCAAAAACTGGATATAAAGTCAATCAACCTGCCAAACATGCTACACTCAATGTAGATTCAGTTTACTATTATTTCCCGAACTGCACAATGGCGAATAGCAGTTATTCCAAAACAAAACTGCAAAATACAAAATAGCAAACAGAAAAAAGCTTAAAGTGTGGTTACTGTAAATGGCGACTTTGACATTTTTGAATGGTCACCACACTTCTGGGAACAGCATCACTGTGCATTGCACAGTAAACAACGTGTTTGCAGGAGGGCTGCTCCCCCCACACCCCCTGCTACTTCTATATACAAACTTTAGGATCACACTACAGTGAGGGAAAGGGTACATTTCCTGATCCCCACTATAGTGCGATCTGCATCACACTGTTGAAACTCACAGCAGCGAATGCTGTTTTGCATTTGCTATTGCAGGTTTTGACATTGTGGCATTCGTTTTTTCATAGTGCGAAACTCCCGTTTTGCACTAGTGAAAATTGACTGAAGTCACATTGGTGAAATGGTAGTAAACCACAGATTCACTGACAAAATGGAGCTTGAAAGTGGATGACATGATGGTAAGTAGGTGGCTGAACAATATGTATCCAGGATCCAAGATGGAAGGGCAGTGCAGCAAAGTAACGTGTCTTGTGATTCAGAGTCTACTACTCAGAAGGAGAACAGGCTAGAAATGGTATCGGAAATGAAGTAAGGGAGAAGCTTAAGAAGGCAGTGAGGGATATCATCTGTCATCAGAATTAGTGACAGACTCATGGCAGTTAGACTCCAACCCAATTTATTTTTCTATTTTATTTTTCATTTGTTAACCGGGCTGGTCCAACTGGATATTGAGTCCATTTTCAGTGGAGGCCCGGGGAGAAAAGCTCCAAAAATACTTTCATTTATAAACATAATTACAGAGAGTAACATTTTAGTTAAAGAGCATTTAAAGTGTCAAATTCTGTCAGGAGCAAAAGTTAGGACATTAACATACTAACAGTCAATTTGCTTGTGGACTAAAAAAAAATGTTGTAGGAAGAAAAGGTGGAAGTGGTAGAAATAGATGGAAATGTTAGTCAGGGTTTATGCAGGGGCAGAGCCAGTGGGTTCTAAGAAAGGATTTGAGCTGGGTTTTAAAGCAGTGAGGAGAGGAGATGGAAGAGAGATTGTCCGGAAGAGAGTTCCAGGATTTTCCAATAGTGTTAGAGAACAAGGAGTTACCTGCCAAGTTGTTGGCTTTACAAGTTGCTATGAGGTGTTTGTTAGAGGAACGTAGGCTTTTGAGGTTGCAGTATGGAGTTATAAGGGAAGTGAGTATAGGGGTATTAGTGGGCTTGTACAGAATTTTGTGGGCTAAGGAGAGTTGATAGCACAAGATCAGATTTTGCAATTCTAGCCATCCTAATTCCTTTAAGTTTTTGCAATGGTGAGTTCTGTAACTAGAACCAGAGGCAAATCTGGCGATACTATTATAGGCAGTAGACAGTTTCTTGAGGTTAGATTTGGAGAGGTTAGTATAAATAGGTGAGGCATAAAGGAGGGTTGAAACTAGATGGGAGTGAGCAATGGAGGTTCTGGCCAGTGGAGTGAGGAATGGTTTGATTCTATAAAGTGAGCCTAGTTTTCTGTTGACTTGTTTAATAGTGTTATTTATGTGAGAATCAAAGGATAGGTTGTTATTTATTTCAACTCCCAGGAGCCTAGTGGAGGGGTCTAGAGATATACTGGTGCCATTATTAGAGAGGATTGAGAAGTTGAGAGGAGGGGACTTGCGGGTGGGGGAGTAGAGTAACAATTTGTTTTTTTTAGGGTTTAAGATTAGACATCATTTAGGGAACCAAGTTTCTACGGTTAGAAAAGTCTGCTGGGTGATCAAATGTAATTCAGAGGCTGATGAGGCAGAACAGATTAGAGTAGAATCATCAGTGTATTGTATACAGGTAGCTAAGGGAATATTAATTTGCAGATCATTAATAAAAATAGAAAACAGAAGGGGCCAAGAATAGAGCCTTGGGGAACTCCTAGGGAAATGGGGAGGTGGTTGGATAAGTTATTATGCCAGAGTACTGCCTGTTGTCTATTTTGAAGGTAGGAGTGGAACCAATTAATGGCACTAGAGTCTAAGGCTAATGTTTTCAGTAAATTTATTAGAATCTGGTGATTGACCATATCGAAGGCTTTGGATAGTAAATGAAGAGAGCAGAGGTGAGGATATTATTATTCCGATTTTTGTTGATGCAGTCAGTGAAGGGAAGGAGGGCAGAAGTGGTGCTATGGAAGGGTCTGAAACCATGCTGACAATTGGATAGAAGGTTGTTATTTAACAGGTGTATAAGAAGCTGTTTTTGGATACATTTTTCAATTATTTTAGCAAGGGGGAGAGAAGGGCTATGGGTCGGTAGTTAGAAAGCTGTATTGAGTCACCACCTGTATGCAGAGGAATGATATGTGAGGTTTTCCAGATTGAGGGAATGTAGCCTTCAGTAATGGTTCTGCTACTTAGAATGGAAATAAGATAGGCCAGTGGTTTGGCAGCAATTTGTAGATATTGGGGGGGGGTAGAAGGTCAGCAGATGGGGAGGAGGGTTTAAGTTTGCGGAGAAGAGAGCAGATAAGGGATGTGGGTACAGGTTGAAGTTGTAGTTGGGGAATAGAAGTGGGAGGGGAGGTGGGCTGAAAAGCTATATCAGGGGATAGTTGTTTAGATAGTGACTGGACAGTTTCAGTGAAGAATGTATTAAAGGCATCAGCTGTTTGTTTCAGGTTGTTATGGGAAGAGTTTAAGGGGTGTGGGGTGTCAGAGTGGCCAGGTTTTAGGCTTCTATTAATCCCTGCCCAAAACTTTTGTGGGTTTAGCTGGTTAGTTTGTTGTAGGTGGCAGTAGTAATTTCTTTTGTCTAGAAGTACGGCTTTTTTTGTAATGTTTCTTATTTGTCTAAATTTAAGATGGTCGCCGGGATCTTTGGTGCTATGGTATTTGGTCCAAAGCTTATTTTTCATAATTATTTTATGCTCTATGTCTTTTGAGAGCCAAGGGGCTTGTTTTGAGCGAATTCTGACAGATCTTAGAGGGGCATGAGAGTCTAGTATAGATAGGAATTTTGAGTTGAAGTATGCAACAGCGTCATCTAGTGGCAGAAGTTTAAGAGGAGACCAATTTGTAGTTTGTAATTTAGCAAGGAAAGATTCAGGGTTGAAGTTTCTATTTGTTCTGATTTGTTTATATTTAGTAAGGAGAGGAGTAGTACTTTTATGTCTTATTAAATAGGTGAGGGCATGGTTACTTATGTCATCAGGTAGAGTTCCTACTATGTAATTTTGGTTGTGACTGTTAATTAGAATCCAATCCAATACGCTTTCTTTATTGCTAGATTTGTTTGTTCTGGTTGGGGTGTTAATGGTTTGTGAGAAGCCATTGAGATTTAGGAGGGAGGGTGAGACTCCTGAGGAGCAGGTTTTCCAGTCTATATTGACATCACCAAGTAGTATGGTTTCTTGTGGGTATGTAATAGATAGCCAATTAAGAATTTCTTCTAGTGTGTTAATATTATTTCCAGGGGGAAGGTAGGTGCAAATAATATTAATGGATTTGTGGGTATTAAGGTGTAGTTTAGTGATAAGGATTTCAGCGTTGCTAACAGAGGGAGGTTTTTCATGGATAACAGTAATTTGCATGCCCATTTTATATAGAATTGCTATACCACCGCCTCTTTTGGATTTACGGTCTAGTCTTAAAATGTTGTACCCTGGGGGAGTAATTTCACTGTCTTGGGTTGTTGGTTTTAGCCAAGTTTCAGTTATGCAAAGTATGTCAAATGAGTGGATATCAAGCAGAGCATGGAGCTGGGCAATTTTATTATTAATACTGCAGATGTTTAGGTGAGCTATAGAGAGAGAGTTTGGGGGTTTGGATGGAAAGGTAGAGCAGGAGGGTGGAGAGAGTAGGGGATTAATAGTAGGAGTGTTGTTTGGGCCAGGGTTGGGATGAATGTCACCTGCTATGAGAGAGAGAAGTAGTCTAATTTTGGTGTCAGAGGGTTTGGAGTAGAAGTAAGATGCTTTTTTATCTAGGTGGTTATTGTAGGTAATATGGAATTTTCTATGAAATCTTGGTAGAAGGTAGCTAGGAGAAGAGATGTAGTTTGAGAATGGCTGGAATGTGATTTGGTAAGGTTGGCTAGTGTATTGGGTGACAGAGTGTGTGTCTTTTAGACAAAGTTGTTCATATGATGTTAGAAGGTAAGATAGTATAAGGAATGGAAGAAGTGAGGAAAGGAGTATATGGTTTACATTATTAGAGCTTAGTAGTGGAAGCATGGTGTTAGGGATGTGAATGAAGGTAGTAAAAAGGATAGAAAAGAAAATTGTGGGAAGGAAGAGAGGGAGTGATGAAGAAGAGAGAGAGGGTAAGTGTTTTAGTAGACTAGGATAGGTTATGGATTGGTAGACGGGTGAGGTACTGTGTGATAGGTGAGGTAAGAAGGGGGAGTGGCTAGAGAAGTATAAGGGTAGGACCCGTGGGGGTGAGTGGGAATTGGGGGTAGGGATAGGAGTGGAGTGAGCCCGCAGGGCGAACGGAGTGGGTTAGAGCAAGTAAAGGATGAGAATCAAGAGACAATCAGTAAGCTTCAGAGTTTAGAGAAGCTCTTGGACAGTTGTAGGTGAAAGGGTAATGATTCTACAAGAATCTGTTTACAGGGGAAAAGAGATGAGGGGAAAGGGAGATAGGGTGATTAGGGGTAGGTACAAGATCAGTTAGAAATTGGACAGGGAGAGTAGGAAAAGAGACTTCAGAATTAAGCAGTAGTGAGGGGTTGGAGACTAGAGAGGGGAAGATTAGACCAGCGAGTAAAGGGTGCCACCTAGTGGACACAGTAAGAAATTAGGGTTGGCAGGGAAGGTACAAAGTTAAGAAATGGGTAAGGTAGTGTTAGTAACAACAGAGTGGAGGGGTTTATCTATAGGGGAGAGCAGGGCCTGGCTGCTGGAAGCCTAGCTTGGGAGAGGGCCTTTTGTGCACAAACCAGAACAGGTGATAAAGCAGTTCATTACACTGAGGATTGTGAATTCATGTATTTCCTTGAGTCCTTTTGTAAGAGGGATTTGGAGAGTTAGACAGGATTATCCCCAGAGAGCAGCTTAGATAGCTGGGTTTAATAGCAGGGTGTCCCTTTTGACCAGGCAGGTAGGTTCATGGTCATAAATGAAGGAGGGAGGTTGACAGCTATGTAGGGTGGAGAGAGAAAAAAAATACAATTTAGTGAGAGTCCAGTTGGGTGTCAGTGTAGAGCTTAACACAGTTAGGTAAGAGCATAGAGTAAGCCAAAGATGAATTGCACTAAGAACAAGCACTTACACAAGGTTATATACTACCTCATAAAATGACTATTGCTAAGGCTAAACAAGGATGCAGGTTCTGGTTAAATGTTGGTAACATAAGCCAGGTAGAAACAAAAACAATTATACATGCAGAAACAGGTAGGGAGCCTTGTAAATCCTTACAGTACATTGCAATTTTCAGTACAAAACATTCTCAATATGCAGTTCAAATGAATGCCAGGCAGGAGTATCTAGGCTACTACAGCTGATAACAGATATTAGTTAAATACAAAAGAGGTAAGCAATTAACATTGAGATATGAGCCAGAAACAATGACAAGTAACAGCTATCACATTACTTTCCCAAGGTACATTTTTAAGTAATGCTAGGCAGGAGTTAACTAGAAAAAAAACCAGATGTATAGGAGATAGCAGTCAATACAAGTGAAGCAACCATAAGCAACACATATAAGTGCCTGATGCAGCCACAGGACACAACTGTCACGTCAACAAATTACTTTCCAATGCCAAAAGGAAGACAACTAATTGAGTAACCTTGAGCAATGGGTGCTAGCTATAGAGTGCTCTTCAGTATGTCCGACAAAAAGAAAAAAAAAGAACTACTTGGCCGTAGCCAATAACAATTAGAGCAGAGGCTCTCTGGCCTGTCTGTGCTTGGAGGAAAAAAATAATAATAGCCTCCCCAAAAATGCGCTAGAGAAAGCGCTTCAGCAACTTATGATATTTGAGCTCGGAGACTGCCTTCTTCCTAAATAGTGTTGAGTGTAAGCGCTTAGGAGTACAATGCAGTCTTTATATTTGTGAGTCCTATGCTTCTTATTTACCCATAAATACCCTCAAATATGCACTAGAGAAAGCGCTTTAGCAACTTATGATATTTGAGCTTGGAGACTGCCTTCCTCCTAAATAGCGTTGAGTGTAAGCGCTTAGGAGTACAATGCAGACTTTATATATGTGAGTCCTATGCTTCTTATTTACCCATTAATGCCTTTACTATACTCGGAGACCAGAGTCCTCGATTACACACAAGTGTAAGTGCTTAGGCTATCTGCATCTTCAATATTCTCTGATTTATTTCTTTCAATATGCGCTATATGTACGCCTAGTAAAGGATTAAGAGTAGTAGCCAAAAAACAGAAGCTCATCTGTATTAGGAAGGGCAACTCAGGAAGAATCAACTTTAATTAAGAAGGCACTATTGGGGGTTCAGCGATGTAGCAAACAGCAAAAGCACTTAACTACATGCCGACCAGCACTTTAAAACAGTGTGTGCTTCTTATGAGGATGAAAACTGCAAATGGTACAACGTATTGGATGCAGAGCACACACTAAAATAATGGTGAGCTCTCTGGATATTAACCCTGATGAAATAGTAAATGGGTTAGTAGATAGACCTGTGCAAGCTTTGCGAGCTGACGAGCACTCTTTACATGTTGTACCAGAAATACAATAGTATATAAGAGCAGCTAAACACGTCTATGTGCCTGGAAAGAATCTAAGCAGAGGTAAACATAGTGTAGGTCACAAAATTAAGGTAGACCTTCACCATAAGCACAGAGTTGCAATGGGATTATATGAGGATCAAAGAAAAAAATAAAACTAAGTCAATGGCTTAGGGACTCCCTCGCACACTTTGAGATGGAAATGGTGTGGTAAAGAAACCACTTGGAGTCACTACTTACAAATCGGGAGTTCTAGATGCACAGCAATGGTAAACAATTTAATACAGGTAAGTAAGCAGTACAAAAAATAAACCAGCCTATGTAAGTCCACCTTGGAAGGTACATATAGAACAAAAAGAAGTTAAACATTGCCGTTACAATCAGTAAACAAACTTACATTGCAATCACCCAGTGGGCAGGGACAACACAGCAGCCAGGGAGAGATGCAGGATATCAAAGATGGCACCAGGCCAAGTTACCTGACTATAAGCCTTTCGGGAAAGGAAGTGAGGAGGTGAGGGGAGGGAATAAGCAAGAAAAGTGGGAGGGAGGACAGGAATCTAGGGAGGAGGAACAGGGATAGTCAGTGAGTTAGGATACGTGATGATGTCGTAGCTAATCTAGGACACTTTAGGGGAGAGAAGGAGGGCAAGAGAAGAGAACAGAAGTGGAAGATCGTGGAGCAGGTAAAGGATGAGAATCAAGAGACAATCAGTAAGCTTCAGAGTTTAGAGGAGCTCTTGGACTGTTGCAGGTGAAAGGGTAGTGATTCTACAAGAATCTGTTTACAGGGGAAAAGAGGTGAGGGGAAAGGGAGATAGGGTGATTAGGGGTAGATACAAGATCAGTTAGAAATTGGACAGGGAGAGTAGGAAAAGAGACTTAAGAATTAAGCAGTAGTGAGTGGTTGGGACCAGAGAGGAGAAGATTAGACCAGCGAGTAAAGGGCGCCACCTAGTGGACACAGTAAGAAATTAGAGTTGGCAGGGAAGGTAAAAGGTAAGAAATGGGTAAGGTAGTGTTAGTAACAATGGAGTGGAGGGTTTATCTATAGGGGAGAGCAGGGCCTGGCTGCTGGAAGCCTAGCTTGGGAGAGGGCCTTTTGTGCACAAACCAGAACAGGCGATAAAGCAGTTCATTACACTGAGGATTGTGAATTCACGTACTTCCTTGAGTCCTTTTGTAAGAGGGACTTGGAGAGTTAGACAGGATTATCCCCAGAGAGCAGCTCAGATAGCTGGGTTTAATAGCAGGGGGTCCCTTTTGACCAGGCAGGTAGGGTCACGGTCATAAATGAAGGAGGGAGGTTGATAGATTGCGATCACCCAGTGGGCCAGGGACAACACAGCAGCCAGGGAGAGATCCAGGATATCAAAGATGATAATGATAGTACAATAGTTATAATTTCAACCTATGCCCACAGCAGAGTTGTGATAGTGAGTATAGGAGTTCCTTCAGACCACATTTGTAGTATCCACTAGATAAACCAGGATAATAGGAAATGATGTTGATAATGGCTGACCTGCATGCACATGTTGTGACAGACAGAACAGGACTGGAGGACTGCCTGGGTATACATGAATGGGATAACAGGAATAAAGAAGGAGAGGCCATTCTAGACTTCTCTCTGAAAAATGATTTGAAAGTAGCTAACACATGGTTCTGAAAGAGAGACAGAAACAAGATTACATACAAGAATGGCCAACATGCAACTTAGGTAGACTTCCTCCTAGTAAGGTAAGGGAACTGGGGTACAATCCGATATTGCAAAATTGTCCCAAATGAAACAGTTGGCCCACAGTATAAACTGCTAGCTGCCACAATCAACTGCAAGCAATGGTCAGAGAAAGCTCTAAAGTCAACAGACACCAGGCTGAAGACTTGGAAATTGACTAGAGAGAAAGCAAAATAGTTTAAGGAATTACCCAGGGGTCTAGCAACTCAAGAAGAAGAGAAAATAGGTGGAGGTGAAAAAGAATGTCAGTGCCTCAAAACAGCAGTTATGAGAGATACAGAACAGATATGTGGCCAAGGTATGTATGTAAATAAAGTACATAAAGAAAGCTGGTGGTGAAATGCAGAACTCCAGGAAGTCATCAAAAGAAAGAAGTGCAGGAAAAAGTGGGAACTAGAAAAGATGGACCAGACTAGAAAGGAATACTGGTTGGCTAACAAAGAGCCTAAGAAAGGCATTCAATAGCAAAGGACAAGGCATCAGAGGCACTCTATCAGCTTCTGGAAAGTGACTCAGTAGATAGGACAAGGAAACTATATCAGGTTGCAAGGCAAAGACAGAAAATAGTCAGACACCCTTCATAAGGCATGCCAGCAACAACCTGCTCACCAATCCGCAGAACATCAAAGGTAGATGGAAGGAGAACCTCCAGCAGATTGCAAATGAAGAAAACCTCACAGAAGCTGTACCGCCCCAGACACAACCTATGATGAAAGAAGAAAAGGAAGGCACCACAGAAGAAGTAAGAAAAGCACTAAGGAAATTGAAGTCAGGGAACTCAGCAGGCTCAGATGGGGTTACAGCACTATGATAACGATGTTGGATGAATTAGCGAGAAATGGCTCCTAAGGATACTCATAGCAGTATGTAGAGAAAGGCATATCCCAGATGACTGGAGAATAAGCGTACTAGTGCAGTGTTCAAGAACAAAGGGGACACTCACAACTGTTGGCAGTACAGAGGTATCAAACTCCTGTCACATTGCATGAAAGTTCTGGAGAAGGAGATTAATAAATGGATACACAGAGCAGTAGAAAGTAAGATACGAGATGAGCAGGATGGATTCAGATCAGGATGAAGCACAGCTGACTCAATGTTTGCAGTGAGACAAATACTTGAGAAGAAACTAGAAATGAGGAAAGAGTCCAACTGGGCATTCCTAGCCTCGGAAAAAGCAAACAACAAGGTCTAAAGACATCTAATTTGAGTAGTCCTGCAGTGGTTCAAAGTCCCAGAAATATTGGTAGATTTAGTGCAAGCTATGTACAAGGACTGATGACTCAAGTACGAACAGTGTTTGGTCTAACAGAATGTTTCCTAGTGGGAGTGAGTGTGCATGAGGGTTCAGCTCTTAGCCCACTGATATTCATATTGGTGATGGACTACATCAACAAACAGGTCAGAGGGAACAAACCAACAAAGCTGTTGTATGAAAATGATCTGGCACTATAGACAGACTCTGAGCAAGGACTTCAGCAAAGGATAGGGGAATGGAATGCAAAACTGAAGGCACGTAGGATGAAACTGAGTACAGATAAGACAGCATTAATGGCAGCAAATGGGTGAATCAGAAGACGTTGAGATTTCAGATAGAAGGGAACTAGTGAAACAGGTTAACACATTCAAGTATCTGGGAGAGGTGCTTTAGGATAAGTGAAGTCTGAATGAGGAGGTCAAAGCTAGAATCAGAGGGGCTGCAGCCAACTGGAACAGAGTGTTAGGGGTAGTATATGACAGATGAATGCCAAAGAAGCTTAAAAGTATGATGCACAAAACAGTGTGTAACATCTACTACTGTATGGTACAGAAACCTGGGCAGTGAAGGCAGAAGAGTTGAGGAAGCTAGAGGTGATAGAGATGAAGTGCCTTAGATGTGTGGTGGGATGCACACAGTGGGACAGATGAAGAAATTAGGACATAAGAGCAGAAGCCAAAGTATCTCCAACTGCAGAAAACATCCAAGATGACAGATTACAGTGGTTCAAGCACATGTGCAGAAAAGCAGAAGATAATATAAAGAAGAAGATTTGGGATAGGCAGGAAGAAGGCAAGAGGAAACAAGGGCCTCCAGCAAAGAAGTGGGTGGATTGTGGACGAGAAGACCTGCAACCGTCAGGCATGAGTGCCAAAGAAAGTAGGTGAGTAGCAGTAAATAAAGATAGATGGTGACATTTGGCACACCCCCCTGACCCCATGTAGAAAATGAAAAAATGGGGCTGATGATGATGATGGTGCTTGCTAGGAGCAAAATCACAGGATGTGTGTAGGGCCTTAGTATGCTTTAATGTAAGGAAGTATAGAGCTGTTTTCATTCATGCTGGTTAAAATGATCTCATCTTCAAGGAATCACTGACTTAGTAAGGAATGTACATCTCCCTTAGATAATACTAAGTTATACAACTTGTACAGGTGTTAGGACATATTTTTCACAAACTACATATAGGAAAGGTAGGGCCAGTGTGAATGTAAAGACATGGGGGTAAATATTTACAAGAAATATTGGCCCATTTAAAAAAATTAGAAATCTGTAGAACATCCCTTTTGGGCACACATGTATTTACACAGGATGTAGTCCACCTGTCAAGACAAGGGAAGAGACTTTTTGTAGCAAATGTATTGCAATATTTGACTAACACAAGACATGACTTTTACAAGGTCAGAAATGTAACAGTTCACAGATAACAAAATTTGGTTTCTCTCTGCTGGTGATTTTTTTATAACACCTTTTTTGAATTATCACTTAAGACACTGGCAAGCATACATTTATGTAAAAGAAAAACATATTGATATATTTCTAGTTACAAGCATTATACATTGTATATGTTTTTGTACAGCTACCATCAATCCAGCATTACATATATTGCTCATTTCCTGCCTTCCCTTAAATCTCACTCCTACTCCAAAACATTATTCTGCATGTATTGTTCCCAGTTTCCAGTTTTTCTATGTAATTTGTTCCTACCCTTTTCTAAAGACCCTACTTCCAGTTATTTTATCTCCATTACAATACTCAATAGTTGGAATACAGCTGGTTAAGACTTTGATTTCCATTTTCTAGCAATTTCCTTTTTTGAAGCCACCAGAATTAAACTTCGCAAGGCCTAACTATGTCTAGGCAATTCAGATTTTGTATCCCTGCTCAAAAACTCATTTTCTTAGTTAAGTCCATTTGCTCAACTAGTATTTCTGACAGAGTACCCTGGACAGAATTAATGAAGTCTGCCAACTCATTACACTCCTAAAACATATTCTTCCCCTTTACACCTCCAACATTTACCATCTACCTAAGGAAAATTATTTGGAGTCTGATTGGGGAATAAAAATCCCCGTGCAAACACTTCCAAGCAAAAATCCTAAATCTTGTCTAAATTGTCACATACTTAGGAGCCATATATATGTCATTCAAAGGGGATCCAGTATGTCATTCAAAGGGGATCCAGTATCAGTCTGCCTGGGATGACATGATCGACAGATCATGATGCTTTGCCAGAGATGGTCTGCACCTGTCGCCCCTGGGATTTAGGTTACTGGCTAAAGTGCCTTTTTTAGGCAAGGCTCAAAGAACAAAACCACCACCATAACAGATATAAGCATGCAAAATCTGAAGGTAATGCTACTCAATGCTAGAAGTCTAAACCTCAAAATGCACTCTCTCAAGGCACTTCTAAAAATGGAGTACATTGATATCTGTGCAGTAACTGAGACCTGGTTCAAGGCTCCAGAGAGCACCCCTGCAATACCAGGCTACAACTCTTACCACACTTTTCGGCCACCAAACCAGGACCTAAACGCTAAAGGCGGAGGAGTGTTCATATTCACCAAGGATATTCACACCTCCACGCTAGTTGCCCAACACAATGCATCTAAAATTCTACAGGTACAACTAATACTAGGTAAGACTGCAATACAAACTGTAGTTTGCTACACGTCCCCTACAATGCCCCAAGATTCTCACTACACCTTTCTAAACATACTGGAAAATATTAAGATACAACCAAACACCCTAATACTTGGTGATTTCAACTACCCTGTCATTAATTGGGAAAACTATTCCGGCACCAACACCTTAGCCCAATGGTTCTTGGAATTCATAAATTCCAGTGCCCTGGATCAACTAATCCATAGTCCCACCAGGGGCTCAAATATCCCAGACCTGGTCATTACCAACATGGGAGATCGATGCTCCATGCCAGTGGTCACCCCCTTGTTGGTCAGGTCTGACCATAAGCTAATCACCCTTGACGTCCACATTCCACCCCCACCCCCCAGTAGGGAAACCTCCATAAAAAACTTCTCCAAAGCTAACTTCATGCTACTCAAGTCAGAAGTGGCAAACTTCATGACACCAGTGCAGACGGGAACTGAAAGTTCGACTGCTTAATTCTACACTAAGGCACTGTACGAGCACATCCACTCATGCATGAATTGTGCCATTCCAAATAGAACCAAGATGCTCACCTCCAAAAAAAAAAGAAGCCAATCTGGTGGTCCCCTGCCATAAACAAACTATACAACAGAAGGAAGAAACTGTTGCAGAAAAGAGGAAAATCCCAGGATGCAAAATACTCCCTTACCAGTCTCAGTAAGAAGCTGAGATCCCTCATAAAATCCTCCAAAGCTAGTTACGAAAATAAAATTGCCAAAGATTCAAAGGACAACCACAAGGCATTCTATAGTTATGTCAGGAATCTAAATGGCAATTCTCAGATTTGTTCTGAGCTACAACAGAATGGCATTAAATATACTGATCACAAGGATATTGCCAATATCCTGGCAGATCAATTCAGTGCCAACTTCACCCCCCTCTCACCCCTTAAAGGGCCCAGCTCAATACCAAAAGATTGCAAAATTCCGGTAATCACGACCACACAGGTAAAAAATGCACTCTCCAGAGCTAAGAATACAGCATCCATGGGACCAGATGACATCCTGTGTTCTGTACTACATGAACTACAAAATGAACTGGCACCTCACCTAAGTGTCATGTTTAATCATAGCCTCACCTCAGGCTTCATGCCCAATGAGTGGCATACAGCTACAGTTATCCCACTCCACAAGGGAGGATCCATCTTGGATCCTGGGAACTATCATCCCATCAGTCTGATGAGCCTGATCTGCAAAGCCATGGAACGTATTATCATGGAACTTATAAACAAAGACATTGGCAACCTTCAAACACTGGACCCCACCCAGTTTGGTTTTGTAAAGGGCCGATCTTGTCTCCTCAACCTGATTGACTTCTTTGAATCAGTATCCAGAGCCGTGGATGAGGGCAAGGTGGTCCACACAGCCTATCTGGACCTTGCCAAGGCCTTTGACATCATACCCCACTCTGGAATCATAGATAAACTTACTAAGCTGGGCATTAATCCCTACATCACTCGGGTTGCCAACTGGCTTACTGACAGAACCCACACTGTAAAAGTAGTCAACTCAAAATCCATCTCTAGACAAGTGACAAGTGGAGTACCTCAGGGTTCAGTCCTGGGACCGCTCTTGTTTGGCATCTACTTCTCTGAAGTACAGGCCAGCACTAAGGGACTCTGGCTAACAAAGTTCGCAGATGACTGCAAACTGGGAGCCATTATTAAATCCCCAAATTATGTGGATATTCTATAAAAGGGCCTTACAGAAACAAATGCTTGGTGCCAGAGCCATGGGCTTAAGCTCAATGGCAAGAAATGTATAGTTATACCCTTTGGGAAAAAACATGTACCCATGAATTACCACATAAGTGGCAGTACACCAAACACCGAAAGTGTGATAAGGTACTTAGGGACACAAGTGGACAGTGGTCTCACCTTCGATAACCACATCACCACAACAGTCAGGAAATCCTTCTATGTGGCACACCTCATCATTAAGGGTTTTTCATCCAGAAAAAAGGAGGTCATTGTCCCACTGTACTCATCCCTCATTAGACCCATTACAGAGTACAACGCCCCATTTGGTATGTACCTCACAAGACATCTGCAACAACTGGAAATGCCACAGAAATACCTCACTAAAAGAATCACAAGTCTAAAGCAGATGTGTTATGCTGACCATCTAAAAAAACTCCAGCTATACTCTGTTGCATATCGCCTGCTCAGAGGCGATCTCTGCTTAACATACAAGGCCATGTCAAACCCAGAGCTGTTGGACATGCTACACTTAAGAAATCCCAATCCCTCAGAGCCACATGCTCCAGAGATCTAAAGCTGGTCGTCACAATGAAAAAGGCATGCTGGAGGGATAGTTTCCTGACTCAGAGACTCCCCATACTCTGGAAGAGACTGCCCATACATGTCAAGCTGAGCGCCTCTTTGGCCCTCTTCAAAAATAACCTTGATGATTGGATGGGAGATAGGAAATTCACCCCAGGGATCATGTCAATCACCCTGTTAGACAGGGGACCAGGGAAGTAATAGCCAGGGAATTGTTGTGGCTAGGCTTGTATAGGCCCTAGGGCCGATAGCCTAATACCAACCTATGAACCTATGAACCTATTGTTTCCTTGTGAATTATTATCCAGTCTGTCCTCCCAATCTTTTCTAATCTTGTCTGATTTATTCCAATAGTTATCATACAATATTTTATATGTCCTAATAAGTGTCCATTCTTTAACAGCAGCTTCTGTTTTAGATTCAAATAAAAACTCTACCAGAGCAAGTCATTCACTTAGGAACCCCCTATTCCTTTCTCTTCACCTGTACTCTGATATAAATCCTTGATAGGGAAGGCAGTCTCTAGAATGCAGTCCAAATGTCTTCTTTGAGCTCTACCCATTCCACAACCTTTCCCTGTCTAGTTATCTGCTACCAATATCTTATTCCTTTGCTAGTTTTCTCCAATAAATTCCAGCCCTCTCCTATCTCTTCTCTGTACTCATTATTGCAGTCATCCCTACTGACAAAAATCTCCTTTCTCCATTCTTGTGTTAGTTTAGTTCTTGAAATACTTTCTGTTACTTTATAAATATAATATTCTGAATGGCTGTTGTTATTCTCCTTATGGATCTGCATTCAAATTCCCACTCCCTCCTTATTTCTTAAATTTCCCCTGGTTCATCATTATCCTTTTCCACTTCAAATTATAGCTTTCTGCTTGTGCTATGTATATGAGTATTAAGTGTGTAGCTCAAAAATATCCATTTAAATCAAGTAATCCCAAACCAACTTGTTCTGTTGAAGTAATCAGTTTATCCCACTTGCTCTCTTCCCTTCCCAGATAAAATCCTTCCACTCTTTATTAATTATTATTCACAACTTCTCCTCTAGTCGACAAAATATGTCTGACCTGTATATAAAAATAAGGTCGACTAAAGACAATTTTACTGCTTTTAGCTTGCTGTCCATATCAATAAAAAAGAACTTCCAACTTCTCAGATTTTGTATTATCTTTTCTTTAGTCTCTTCCCACATATCCTTATCTGCCATAACAGAATCCTTTTACTTCATTTTATCATGTCCCCATAAATACAGGTATTGCTGGACCAAGTCACACGTGGGCCAGTAGTTTACACCTATAGGCTTTATCCTCGTTAATTTTATATCACAAAAATATTTGAAACTATCTCAAGATGTTCCACAACACTGAGATGTCCTATTCTGGTTTTCACAGCCTTTCTTCTGTTTTTATTTATTTACTGACATTTGTTTACCAGGAAAGTCCATTGGGCCGAGAAGACCCCATTTTCAGAGGAGACCCAGGAAGAAAAGCTCCATGAAGTCAGTTAGTATAATAGTGCATAAAATTTGGAACAATTTGTATTAAGAAGAAGCATGGTCATAACAAGCAGTATAAACACAATAACATACTTTTTTAAAACATAGGTGGTACAGAGAAATAATATAAAACACAGGCAGTTCAGAGAAATAGATAAAAGGTACGTATTATGGTTTGAGCAGTATGAGGTATAATTACAGGTATATTTGAAGAAAGGCTAGTGAAATACTAATATTGATACTATGCACATAAAAATTGAGTGATATTAGATAGAATTAGAATACATTTCTAATGGTATATATATTAGAAGTAGGGAGAGATTAGTAGGGGGAGTGAAGAGTATGAAAAGGAGATATGATTTTAGTAAAAGGAGTCAAGTTTTTAGGAAGATGGAAGTAGAGAATAAAAGGTGATATGATGTAAGTAAGAGGAGATGAGTTTTAGGAAGATGGAGGTTAGAGAATCTACAGTGCTAGAGAGTGGAGAGATGTTGCTTCAGAGATATTTTGAAGGAGGAGATGTTACTGGTAATCCTAATAGGTAATGGGAGTGCTTTCCATAGTTTGGCAATCAAAAAGGAGTAAAGCATTTTATATTGTAATGCCTACATTTCTTAAAACTGAAAATGAAAAAAGGCACTTGTTTACTCTATCATTATTATATACAACAATAACTGGGAATGCTTTACTATATAACATAAATTTATATCATGAAATGTTTTATACAAAATAAAAATTGTTTTGCTTAGAGTTACTTTTTCCATTTCATTTTAGTGTCTTTCGAAACATTAATGGCATAAAGTGGGATGTATGCTGTTCAGCCCCCACATGTTTAACAAAGTCAACAAAAGTCCAGTCTTTTCACTTTTTCTTCTACAGCCATATATAACAACTATGATTTATGCTTTATAATCTCACATTTATTCATAAATTTTAGTGTTGCTGGTTTCCTTTTTTTCATCTCCATATCCCAAATCCGGACTCTGATTCATATCTAAGGTACTCCCAATGTTTCTAGTTATCTTCATTGTTATTTTCTGTCTCTCAAGCATTTTCTTTTTGAACACTGGAAATCATTTTACTGTTAAAGGCTCTCTTTGAGCTTTATTATCAGAAGAATGAGAAGCAGACTCCCTTCTGTTTGATGGCTGGCTATTTATTGGACAAACTTCTGTTTCCTCCTTAGCTTGTTCTCCATTACAATTACTTTGATCCTCCAGAAACAAATATTCTGAAGACAGTAGGATACAGCAGCTTGAGTCTCACATCTGCCTCTCACCATTCTGTGATTGCTAGGATATATTTGCTTCTCATCTGCCTGGTGTACAGTGAATAATCATTTTCCACAAATATTCAACTGCCTCCAATTTTTAATACTTTCCCTTTCTTCCACAGTTTTGTCAGGACCAACTCTTTCTGCTGGTATGATTGCAACTTTACTAATATAGGTCTTGGCTGCTTTCTCATGGCCAGGTTTGGAGCATGCACACAATGTGTCCTTTCAATTAAGAGATCCAGCTGTGGAATACCAGTCTAGTTGCTTGTGATTTCATACATTTAATATAGGCTGTTCCTTCCAGTTTCTTTGGCACAGCAGAAAATCTCAGGTTTTCCCTGTGTACTCTGTCCTCTAACTCTACCATTTTTTTAAATAGGTCTTCTTGAGTAGTTTCATACCCACCTAGCCTTTTGTTAATTTTGGCCTCTGATTTTTGCAGTTTTATCAGTTCAGTTTTCATCTGAATAGCAGTTTAAAGCCATCCAGACTTTTGTTACTTGAGTTGATATACTCCAGTGTTCTATTTATCAGCTCAGAGCACATTTGTTTTATTTTTTCTTCTAGATTATTGGTAGCCTTGTCTTGTGCCAAAGCTTGAGCTTGAACTACTGTTTTGCTAAAGAGCTGTAGGTTTTTTCCCAGTCAATATTTTCTCTTCACCTTTTCTGTCTGATTTTCTTTCAGGCTCTCTAACTTATTTCACTGACATATAGGCAGTGTACTTACTAGTCAGTAAATAAATTTACTAAAATTGGTAGAGTTACTGCCTTATATCTCTCAGTTTCATTTTTCACACTATAAGGCCTGAAATTAAGCTGTTGATCAGTGTGCAGACACATAGGAAGTCTACCTGTGCTGGTTATTAATGCTAGGAACATTAGTAATACAATTTTATCAGAAAAATGGCTACATTTGCATAATGACTGGAAACCAGTTCTTTTAGGGCATACACACTTTTAATGTGACAGGCATTCTAACAAAAAATTAGGTTGGAAGTGTTATGAAAGGGATTAAATGCTGTTATGAGACCTGTGATTATTAAACACTTGATGATAACACCAATACTGTAGATTGTGTAACTGTGACAATGCAGACAACCCTGGAAGAGGTTTCAATTGTTGGAGTGTATAGACCAGCAAAGTCAAGTGATGATGACCTAGGGGAATTCATACATTTATTGCATGAAAAACAGGATGGAAAATAATAGTAGCTAGTAACTTAAATTTACCAGAAACAAGCTGAAATAATATTGATTCTATACCATTAGTAAAGAGATTGATTACAACAACTGTTAAGGAACAACATCATCAATAGATTGTAGACAAACCTGCCATGGAATGGAAAATACTGGACATTGTTTGTGTTCCTAAGGAAATGTTTGTTACTTTGTGTAAAGTTTTTGATGTGAAGTGATCACGGGGTTATAATGCTTACATTACTGCTAGGTAATTCTTCTGAGCTGAAACCTAAACAAATGCAAAAAAAAGATTAATAACAGACTATATGGAAACAAGACAGTTATTATTTAAAACTAATTCTAATTCAGTGGAAATACTGCAGAATGTTCATAGGTACCAACCTATGAACCTATGAATGTGCAAAATATCTAAGATGAGAGATAAAAATGCCAGAAATGAAAATGAGGTCCAACCATTTTTAGAAAACTAATATAAACAAACTAGACAGATTAAATATAGTGCGATATAATATCTGAAAAATAAAACAAAGAAAGTTTATGTAAAGATATAGATCATGAGAGGAAACCATTTTGTAGATGCATAAGATGTGATAGGAGTAAAAATGTACACATCGATAAAAGTGGGTGTAGATTTTAAAACTTTTCTCAAAATACAAAAGATTATAGATATATTTACAAAATCTTATGCAAAATAGTTTGGTTCCAGAGAAGGGGTGATAAATTGTGCTAGTAGTATCCAGGTAACTTCAGATACTGAAATTAAATTAGATTATTTTGAAAACTGTGCCAAAAACACACATACAGGGAGGAGATGAAATTAATAATAATAATGACCGGAGAGCATTTCATTATGTATATATTGTATCATTATACCTGCTATTCCCTAGGTCATTTAAGTACGGGGAGATTCTTCAAGACTGGATACATGCAGTTGTTATGCTCATCTTTAAGGGAGAGGGGAACAGGATAAACCCAGAGTCATATTAACCCATAAGTTTGCTTTCTTGTTGTGAAAACAAATAATAGATAAAGTCACTTTGGATAAATTATTGTCAGAATCTGAAAGGTTGGGACATGTGTAAATCTGTTTATAGATAGATCTTACATTCATACTGAGAAAAAGTCTTTTAGAGTCAGGGCAGACTTACACTGAAGCAAGTCACTTACACTGAGAGCAAGTCAAGGGTCTGAATGGAGAAATTAAAAGTCAGCAAGCAAAGGAGAGTAGTAGCGTTGAAACTTGAATTCATCCTCAAGTCTTGGTGAGTACCTTCATGAGGTGGACCCTGTTTTCTACAAAATTTCACCAAGGCAACACTGATATATAGACTGTATTTATATAGCATATATCATGGACAGAAGTAGGTCAAAAATTAAAGAGATAGCTGGGTGCACAAGATCCAGGATAAAAAAGTGCCCAATCCTGGTAGGCACACTGGTGTCAGGACTGATAAAAATGACAGTGTAGAATCCTCAAAATATGGAAACATTCCTACATTGGGGCCAGGCTCAGAGGGAGGGCAGCTTCCCTGTTGTAGAAGGAAGTAGCAGTCCACAAAAATCACAAAAAACTGATAGGCCAAAGAAGAGACATAAAGACAATCGAGTGGACTATTGAGGATAAGAAAGAAATTATGTATTGTTACTATTAAGCAAAAAGCCCAGAATTTCTAGACACAAGATATAGAAAATGATTAGGAGAGAAATTAGAGGAAAGAAAAATACTTCCACAAGAAAAACTGTCAGAAGCTTCAAATGAAAATGTGCGTCTATTAATACAACAGATTTGTGAAAAACAGTATATAGATCAAGAAACTTTGATTTATTTGGAAAAAGAAGCATCTGAGGAAGTGCAAAAATATAAACAACAAAACAAAGAGATATTTGAAAAGTATAAAAAAGAAATATGGACATGGAAAAGAAAGAGAGATTTGATATGGTGCAATATTTATACAAAGGAGAAAGCCAAATTAATCAATATTAAAGAAGGTAGCCCTAAAGATATTCAAAGAGAAATACAGGCAAAGGCATTCGGACATGGAAAATTTCCCAATAAAAAAATAATATCACAAAGATGGAATGTAGAAAAGAAGATCAGTAAAGTAGAAGTTAAAAAATAGAAGTTGAAGTTATGGAGTGCCTGTGAAGTGAAGGATTCAGTGTAGAAAATCTAATTCAGAAAGCACCAAAACAGGATAGAGCAATGGATATTCAAATTAAGGGGAAACCAGTGGAACAAGAAGCAATTAGTCAGGTGCCATATGAAGATAATTTGGAGACTTCCACAGAAAACCAGTATAAATGTTCACCGGAAGCTAGACAGCAAGGGAAGGAACAGGAAACTGTGAAAACTCTGATGCAGTCAATGTTGAGGAGTGATAGGCCAGTGAGTTCTCATATAACAGAGCAACGGATGGCACAGGATGAAATTGAAGAGAATGTGCGACAGGAAAATGCTATAAAACCTTCTATAGAAGGCTTGCAGGAAATGGAAAACAAGGGATGTGCCCTCAGTTTGGAAGAAAATGAGCTAAGAGATGGCATTGACAGATATATCAAGAGCAATGAAAGAAATAGACTGCAGAAGGTTAATAAAACCCCAAAAGTCAGAAGTCTGATAAAACAAATGAACACAGTAATTAGGAATATTCATAGAGATCCATGCAATATAACAGAAGTAAACAGGATATATACAGTGCAGCTAAATTAATAACAGATAAAGTTCTACCACAAGTACACAGGGTAGTGACGAAAAGGAAGGGGAGAAACTGAATACCATCATGGAAATATAGAATAGAGAAAACTATAAAGCAGTAAAGAAAAAAAGGTGAAAGGAATTGAAAGACCACCAAAAAAAGAACAAATAGACACATTTTGGAGAAGTATCTATGAAGATCCTGTGGAACATAACAATGATGCTAAATGGATAGAAGAAGTAAAAGAAAGAATAAGAAGTTTAAAGGTACAGGATATGAAATGAGATGAAGTAACAGCCAGAGAGACTGAAATAAAGTTAAGAAAAACCTAAAATTGGAACAGCCCAGGCCCAGATGCAGTACCTAACTTCTGGTTAAAAGTATCAACATATTTGCATGAAGATTTAGCCATGAGTAAGAACTATTTATATGCGCACCTCAAACAGACACCAACCTGGGTGACAACAGGAAAAACAATGCTCTTACTTAAGAGTGAACCTGCAAGCTACCCAAAAATTTATGGACCAATAACTTGCCTTCCGACGACTTATAAACTATACATTGGAATTGGTACCAACAGAGTCTATAGTCATTTAGAAGAAAACTCAATTATGGGAGTAGAAGAAAAGGGCAATAAAAGAAAGTCCTATGGAACAAAGTATTATTTGCTGTTAAATAAAGTCATAGTGGAGAACTGTAAAAAGGGGAAGAATTTAAGTACGGCATGGACTGACTACTAAAAAGCATTTGATAGTATCCTTGCAATTAAGCCATGATAAAAGACAAATTATTATTCCAGGGATAAAAATTCAAAGGGGGATATTCCAGGGTGACTCTCTGTCACCGTGGCTATTCTACCTTGCCCTTAACCCATTAAGCTGTCTACTTAACAGCTTAGGCTATGGCTATAATTTGGCTCCTAGAAAACAACAAAGTGTAAAGACTTCTCATCTTCTCTTTGTCGATGATATGAAACTGTATGGCTCATCAGATGAGGAACTGAAAGTACAACTGCAAGCTGTCAATGATATAAGAATGTCATTTGATCTTGATAAATGTGCAAAAGCAACCTTTAAAGAAGGAAAACAGCAGTAGGAAGAAAATCAGTTTGGGACAAGAATGTGATATAAAAGAACTTGAGCAAGAGGGATTGTATAAATATTTGGGAATTGATGAAGGACCAACAATAAAACATGAACAAATGTGAATAAAATTTAGTAAGGAGTACTTTAGAAGACTTAAATTAATCCTGAAAACAGTGTTGACATCTAGGAACAATATCCAAGCTATAAATCAGTTTGCTTTTCCTGTCCTAACTTACAATTTTGCAGTGATTGACTGGCCCTAAAATGTGTTGGATTAGATAAGAAAACAAGGATGCTTCATGCTCACCAAATGATTTATAAAAATCAGTGCATACCAAGATTATATATTCCCCATTCCGAAAGAGGGAATAGCCCTCCTTGAAACTGATTACATGTACAGATCTGCAGTTGTAGGACTCTACACATATCTGCTGACCGCACAAGACCCAAATGTAGTGAAACTTTTGAAACATGAGGAGAATAAGTCTAAGATGACTTGCCTGCTTAATCTAGCAGAAGCATATCCCGTGTCACGCAGGAATGAAAATCAAACCACAAATGAATAAAAAACAGGCAGCAAATGAATATGTCAAAAAAGAAAAGAAAGGCTATAAGGTGAAGGACCAGATGAGAAGGCAAGGAATGTGGAAAAATGCATAGATATAGTTGCAAGTATAGAAAATTTCTGGAAGAGCCTCATGTTGATCAGGAATGAATGCAGGAATGATTAAGGAGAGGTGAATTCAAACCAAGAGATAAAAGGTTAATATTGGCGGCAGAAGATATTGGGCTATGTACACGTTGGTTTACAAAGTCCATTGAACATGTGAAAAAAACAGACAAATGTAGGTTTTGCAAAATAGAATTGGAAACAGTTGCACACCTCATTGTTGGATGTGACATACTAGTGGCAGAAGGATTGTATACTGAAAGGCATAATAATGTGCGAAACTGTTGCACTGGGGATTGTGCAAACATTATGGTATTGAAGTGGCTGAAAAACACTGGAAACATGAGCCACAAAGCGTCACAGAAAATGATGGTCTATATCACATGGGATCATCCATTACCAACAGTTCAAAAGATAGATGCTAGAAAACTGGATATAGTGATAAAAGAAAAGAAGACAAATGTAGCATTGATCATTGAAATTGCTACACCCAGTGACTACAGTGTCCTGCATACAGAGAGACACAAAGTTATAAAAATGTCAGGATTTGCAAGCAGAAATGAGAGTAATGTGGAAGAAAGATACCCAGCTAGTTTCAATAGTAGTAGTTGCAACAGGTCTTATAAAAAAGAGTCTACATCATACATACGCTACCAGTACATGTAACTTTGTACAAATTGCAGAAGCAGTCATTACCGGGCACATTGAGAGTGCTGCAAAGAGCACTTTTAGCTGACAGCAAAGAGAGAAACAATACTAATTTCATGAACTTTAATCGTACTTTGACATAGGAATGGGGTCCATTCTTGTCATGGTATTAGAAACCCAAAAGATTTGGAGAAATTAAAAAGAGCAAGTCTTCTGGAATTGGGTCCATGTTCTATAATAATATAATAACAGCTAGCCTTGAAAAGTATGCTGTTATGTAATTTATATAGTAATGTAATTTATATACAGTTAATTTCAGCCTTTGATAGGGTTATACATAAACACACTGATCACTCCATTAGTACAGCTAGGTATTAATGTAATCTTGATAAGATGGATACCTGCATGGCTTACAAACAAGACGTGACAAGTATCATACAGCAATTGAACAGGTGAAATTCATGGTTACAGTCAGGGTGTCCCAAAGGGCTCTGTCCTAGGTCCCTACTTGCATCTTTTAGATCTATCTGTTTCATTTGAGGTGCTCTATAGTCTATATGCAAATGAAAATGGGTAAACTGATTGCATAGGTTCATAGGTTCATACTAGGCTATCTGCCCTAGGGCATTTATAAGCCTAGCCAGAGTGTGTTTGGCTTTCGCCACCCATTTTAAATTAATTTTGCTATGCCCTTTTTTGAGGTTAGTATACTGTGCCTCTGTCTAACAGTGACACAGAAGTTATACCCGGGGTAAACCTACGATCTCCCTTCCACTCATCAAGATTCCTCTTGGAGAGAGTCAATGAGGGACTCTGCTTAACCTGGACTGGCATGAGTTATAGATGGGTAATGTCTACAAAATAACTTGACTAAATTGAGCATTTGGACACACAGAATAATATGTTGGCTAATATATCAAAAACTAAGTATTTGAGATTTGGGAGAAACAGATTAAACGGTAAATATTTAATACGGCACATAATGACTGAAACTGTAGCTTCATTTAAATACCTGGGTATATGGGTAGATCCAGCTTTGAGTTGTTCTGATCATGTCAATTAATTAATTACTGATAGTTATAAAACTATAAACTGTATAAAAAGATTTATAAAGTGTAGTAAATCAGAAATAATGACATCATTGTTTTAAGTTACATCAGATCTAAACTAGAGTTAAAATCCTTATGAGAAAACTAGCATGAGTAAATTGGAAAGAGCACAGCAGAAACTTACTTAGGGCATCAATGGATGTGAAAATTTAAGTTTTGAAACTTTGACATATTTGAAATTTTACTGTTTCATATAGATATTTAAGAGGAGACCTTATTGAGTTATATAGGTCATTAAATACAGCTACCTCTGGAGATGTTCAGGGTTATCAAAGAGTAGTAGAGAATTATCAGACAATCTGTGTAGGAGATTATATAGCAATGAGAGAGAGTATGTAATACATGGACAAGACTACTGGTTGTATTTCAGTAAGAAGTAGTTTAGATATTTTAAGAACAATCTGGACGTTTATTGAGGGAATGATTGGTATATTGGTAAGTTAGAAGGGCATTATTCCCTATGCCTGAAATATTTGTATGTATAGTGATTTTTTTATTCTATAAATGCACTAGGCAGTATCTCAACACTCTTAGTCAAAGGGCAGTCCTACACTGAATGAGAAGGCACAGAGGTCAGCCCAGGGAAGAGGCCTGAAAAGCGAAATGCAACATTTAAATATCTTGTATGAATAGGCACAGAGGTCAGCCCAAGCAGTGAGCCTACACTCAAAGATTATGCAGCTCAGCCCAGCTGACCTGGGTTTGATTAGCAGGTCAGGGGTGTTCATTAAAATACTCTCTAGAGGGAGGCATGGTCCAAAGAGTGGAATTGCCACAGATATGATCAATGAACATGGAGGGTGGTGAAAGGGAGTAAGTAGGGCATAAACAAACTCACCCAGGCATAGGTCCATAGGTTTACAGGTGTATACTAGCATAATAACTACTAAGGGTTTTTTAAGTCTAGCTGAGCAACCCTATTATTATCATTTTATCTTGGGCATTTCTATTATGTGAGTATATTAGTTAGGAAGTTGCTAGAGATTATATGGAGGGGCTAAGTTGGTTTGTGCATAGTTTACTGTTTGCTTCTGTCCAACAGAGATGTGGGAGCCAGACTAGGGGTGAACTTCTGACTTCTCATTCTTTAGTCAAAGTTATACTTGAATAGGGTTAGGGAGGGACTCTGCTTCACATGGATGGGGAACCTGTTCCAGAGAATGGGGATCCTCTGAGACCTATATCAGTCTTGCTAGCATGTCCTATTAATGTTGTAAGCAAAATGCAAAATTTAAATCCTTAGATCTAATAGTTCTGATGCTATTCATTTTGCTGATGTGCAAAAGCTCCATCAGAGCTGGATCCAGGAATGCCTTGTACACCAAGCATAAATTGCCTCTCAGTAATCAGTATGAGACCAAGTAAAGAGACAGGGCTTTAAGATTATCCAGATAGGATGATGTGTTTATGCCCAAGATTCTTTAGGTAAGGAGCCTTTGTGGGCATTCTAACTGCTGCATATTTCTGGTCAGGTACATGCCAAAGGGAGCATTATACTCCATGGTGGATCTGATGGTGGCTGAATAAAGTGCATGTATGACTTTCTTGCACCTGAATATTATGCCCTTATTTATAAGAGATAGAATGATTTTCTTACTACCTTGACCTTGTGTTGGTCAAAAGCCAGATTACTATCAACATATGTTCCCAGACCCTGAATAACTTGTCATCTCTTAGGGGTATCTTACCAGTTGCATAATTTACCTGGGAGGCTGATTTGCCAAAAGGTGTTATGATGCATTTCTTGGCATTGATTTTTAAGCTGTGACCATTTTGCAAGATGTTTGTGTCTTAGAGAACATCTTTGATAGCTCCTAATTTGCAGTCATCAGTGAACTTGGTCAGCCAAAGGCCCTTGACATTTCCCTTGACCTCAGAAAACTTGATGCCAAAGAGGAGTGGGTCCAGCAAGGAGCTCTGAAATACCTTGCTCATGACCAGTCTCTTTGTGGAGGTGAGCTCACCAGTCCTGACTTTCTGGGTCCTGTTTGTTTGACAGCTGGTAATCCATTGAGTTATGCAGAGATTTATGACCAATTTGGTGAGTTTGTCAACAATACCCAAGTGGGGTATTGTATTGAAAGCCTTAGTCAGGTCCAGGTAGGTAGTAGCCTCAGTTTACGCCTTATCTATTGCCTTTGTCACCTTCTCAAAGTAGTCCACCAGGTTTAATAGACATGACCTTCCCTTAACAAGCCATACTGGGTTAGGACCAGTATCTGAAGGTTGCCTATGTCTTTGTTAACCGTTTCCATGATAATTATTTCCATAGATTTGCATATAAGACTAGTCAGACTAATGGGCAGGTAGTTTCCAGGTCAGTTAATGGTCCACCCTTGTGGAGAAGGATAACCATTGCAGTCCTCCATTATCCTGGTTCAAAGCCTATTTTGATGCTATGGTTAAAACAATGACTCAAGTGGTCCTGATCGATCATGTTGCAGGCTATTTAGGAGGCATCCAGGGATGTTGTCAAGACTAATGAGGTTGTATCTTTGGGTTTAGCAAGTGTTGCCAAGACATGTTTCCTGCTAATAGTTGGGGGGGGGGGTTATGCTAGTAGGTATTTAATGGTGGGGTGAAAGGGGGAGTGGGGGTGAAATTTGTTCTGAATTTGTCAGACAGGAGGTTCACTATGTCACTCTGCTCAGTGAAAGTGGCACCACTGACTATCAGTTTGGCACAATGCTGTGTGCTGCTTTTGAGATTTTAGACTTAGTTGTAGAAGGCCTTGTGACTGTCTTTTGCCTGGGAGGCTATCTGGGCTTCATAATTGGCCTTATTGGAGTTAATAAGTCCTCTTAGTTTCCTGTTTAGTTTAATGAGAGAGCTCTTATCATTATCAGAGTTGCTTTTCCTGATTTTAGCCATTACTTTTTTCTTTTTGTTATATCACCTGTTTAGGATAGGATTCTGCCAGTGCGGTTTGCTTTTAGAGTTAGTTTTTTGCTTACTTCTGGTAGGTACAGCCTCTATGCAGCTATTTACATGATTGTACAGAGTCTCTGTGAACAACTCTGTATAGGTTGTTGTGAGCTCGGGGTTATGAGGGACACTGAATTTTGACAAACTATTGCTTAACAGGATGTAGTTTGGTTTGGAATAATTCCTAACTGTTACATGGTTTGCTAGGGGTTACCAAGTTGATTTTTACTTCAAAGGAGACAGCTCTGTGAGGTGTAACGTTCAGTTGTGGGAGGGGTGCAGCACTCTCCCATGTTGGCGAATACCAGGTCTAGTGTGTTAAAACCTCTAGTGGGTGTGCGCACCATCTGATTAAGGGTGTTTGTGTTAATAAAGTCCAGAAGTCATTATTCCTGTGAATATGAGGCAGTGTATGTTTTCCAGTATGTATTGTGGTAGTTAAAGTCTCCCATGAGCAGCATATTTGATTCAGTGGTGAGTATCTCCAGTAGGTCTAGTTATGAGCTATGAGTTTCTAGGGACACAGAGGCTGACCTGAAGCTTGCAAGGATATAGTATGGACTTTAAGGTGATTTGTATGTGGATAAACTCAAGGACATCATTCTGTTTAACCAACCTAGAGGTATAGTTGTAGGTAATGTAGATCGTGAATCCTCTGATTTAATTCCTGTCTATGTAGTTGATGGTCTAAATGTGTGGAAGGCACTGAAACCATGCATTGCCAGAATACTTTCTGCAGCTATAAACCCTGTCTTAGTAACAGTACAGACTTCTACATTCTCCAGAGCAAATGGAGCTTGTAGGGTGTGGAGTTTCTTGCTTAAGCTCCTAGAATTGAGCAGTAGTACCCCAAAGTTTATTTGGGTTTTATTTTCTCTGTTTACAGGTTTGTCAATTTGGCATTCCTAAAAAAGTCTGCAAGGGGGAGGATAAAGTTTTAGCCAAATTTCAGAAGTATAGAGGAGGCAGGTGCAGACAATCCTTTGCTCAGGCAACAGAGACCTCCAAAGCAGAAATGCAAGCAACCTCCACCCCCCAACACAACCCAAATGACAAATAGCCCACAGACTCAGTGTGCCAATAAACCACAGCCCATAAGGCAAACCAACGTAGTCAACACACTAGTCATAGGTGACTCTATAGTCAGGCACACTAATGTCCCACTCACCAGACTAAACAAAGAGAAGGTTACTGTCAGCTGCCTGTCAGGTGCCAGGATCCACCACATAACCCACACACTCAGGTCACTCCACAACAAGTACAAATATGACTCTGTCATTGTCTATGTTGGTGTGAATGACCTGAGACGTACACATGAAAAGAGACACGGAAGAGCTCTCCGATCTTGTAGCCCAGGCAGGTATGACCCTAGCCCTGAGTAGCATCCTGCCATCACCCAGAATGATACCACAGTACAAGGACAAAATGATTGACTTCAACAATTGGCTAAGCTTCTGGTGTCATTCTAAGGGGATCCAGTATCTGTCTGCCTGGGACGACATGCTTGACAGACCACAATGCTTTGCCAGAGATGGCCTGCACCTGTTGCCCTTGGGATTCCGGATACTGGCTAAGACTCCTGCCACCCCTATAGTGCCTTTTTTAGGCAAGGTTCAAATGACAAATTCACCACTGTAACAGGAACAGGCAAGCAAAAACTAAGAGTAATGCTACTCAATGCTAGAAGTCTAAATCTCAAAATGCACTCACTTGAGGCACTCCTTAAAATGGAGAACATCGATATCTGTGCAGTGACTGAGACCTGGTTCAAGGCTGTAAACAGCACCCCTGCATTACCAGGCTATAACTCATATCACACTTTCCGGCCATCTAACCTGGACCAGAACACCAAAGGTGGAGGTGTGTCCATATTCAGTAAGGATATCCACACCTCCAGGCTAGTTGCACAGCATAATGCATCCAAGGTTAACCAAGTGCAACTAAATCTGGGCAAAACTGCAATCCAAATAGTAGCTTGTTACAGATCCCCCACCATGCCCCAGGATTCCCACTCCTCTTTTCTTGATATACTGGAAAATATTAGGGTTCAACCAAACACCCTAATAATGGGTGATTTCAACTACCCCACCATTAACTGGGAAAACTACTCATGTACCAACTCCTTCGCTCCACCATTTCTGGAATTCATAAATTCCAATGCCCTGGATTGACTTATCCACACCCCCACCAGGGGCAACAATATCCTAGACCTAGTCATTACCAATGTGAGTGACCGGTGTTCCACACCTGAAGTCAACTCCTCATTGGTCAGATCTGACCATAAGCTAATCATCCTAGATATCCGCATCCTGCCCCCACCCACCATTAAGGAAAACATGGTAAAAATTTCTCCAAAGCCAACTTCATGCTTCTTAAGACAGAAGTGGCGAATTTTATGACACCCATGCAGATGGACAATACAGTTACGACTGCTGAATCCTACACAAATGCACTCTATAAGCACTTACACAAGTGCATGGATCGTTTTATCTCAAACAGAACCAAGACACTATCCTCCAAAAAAGGGAAGTCAATCTGATGGTTCCCTGCCATAAACAAACTCTACAACAGAAGGAAGAAACTGTTGCAAAAGAGAGTAAAATCCCATGAGTGGTGGAGCTCCCTGGTCAGCCTCAGTAAGAAGCTGAGATCCCTTATAAGATCCTCCAAAGCTAGCTACAAAAACAAAATCACCACTGATTCTAAGGGCAACCACAAAGCATTCTATAGCTATGTCAAGAATCTCAATGGCAGCACCCAGATCTGCTCTGAGTTACAGCACAAGGGCACGAAAATTACAGAACCAACTGATATTGCCAATGTCCTGGCAGATAGGTTCAGTGCTAACTTTACCCCCCTCTCACTTCCTAAAGGGCCCATATCTATACAGGAATAATGCAGAGTCCCTGTAATTACATATATGCAGGTAAAAGCTGCATTCTCTAAAACCAAAAACACAGCATCCGTGGGACCGGACAACATCCCAGGCTGCATTTTACATGAACTTCAGAATGAACTGGCTCCTCACCTAAGCACCATGTTCAATCATAGTCTCATGTTAGGCTTTGTGCCCACTGAATGGCACACAGCAACAGTTATCCCACAACACAAAGGGGGAGCCACCTCAGTCTGAGGAAGTCTGGTGAATCGACCAGATGAAAAGCACTTTACATTATCGTTTGTGCTGTTTGGAGTTTATTAAAACTTTCATTGGATTCTTTACCTCTGGGTGTGTTCTTATCCAGTTTGTAAACTATCGCCCTATTAGCCTGATGAGCCTGGTCTGCAAGGCCATGGAACATATCATCCTGGAACTCATAAACAAAGACAGATCATGCCTTCTGAACCTGATCGACTTCTTTGGGGCAGTCACCAAAGCCGTAGACAATGGTAAGGTGGTTCACACAGCCTATCTTGACCTTGCCAAGGCTTTCGACACCATCTCTCATTCTGAAATTATAGCTAAACTCATTAAACAAGGTATAAATCCCTATGTCACAAGATGGGTTGCCAACTGGCTCGCTGACAGAACCCACACTGTAAAAGCTGCAGATTCCAAATCTGACTTCAAACCAGTGCAAGTGGAGTCCCACAGGGTTCAGTCCTGGGACCTCTCCTGTTTGGTATCTACTTCTCTGAAGTACAGGCTAACACAGAAGGCCTCTGGCTAATGAAGTTCACAGATGACTGCAAACTAGGAGCCATAGTCGAGTCCCCAAATGATGTGGACATCCTACAGAAGGGCTTCACTGAGACAGATGTCTGGTGTCAGAGGCATGGCCTCAAGCTCAATGCCAAAAAGTGCACTGTCATCCCTTTGGTAAAAACTCTGTACCTATAAACTACCACATAAACTGCAGTCTACTTAATGCCGAATGTGTGATAAGAGACCTAGGGACCCAGGCGGACAGTAGTTTCTCCTTTGATAATCACATCACCACAGTAGTCAGGAAATCCTTCAATGTGGCACACCTCATCACAAAAGGGTTCTCATCCAGGAAAAAAGAGGTCATTGTTCCCCTCTACTCAGTAGTGATTAGACCCATTATAGAGTACAATGACCCTTTTGGAATGTACCTCACAAGACATCTGCAGGAGCTGGAAAGGCCACAGAAGTACCTCACAAAGAGAATTATTGGCCTCAAACAGATGCCCTACACTGACCGTCTCAAAAAACTCCAGCTTTACTCTGTAGCATATCGCCTACTCTGAGGAGGTCTCTGCCTAACATATAAAGCTATGTTAAACCCAGAGCTGTTGGACATGCTACACCTAAAGAAATCCCAATCCCTCCAAGCTACACGCTCTAGGGACCTAAACCTTGTCACCACAATAAACAGGACATGCAGCAGGGATAGATTCCTGTCCAAGAGACTTCTTATACTATGGTACAAGCTACCCATCTTTGTCAAGCAAAGTTCCTCATTAGCACTCTTCAAGAAAGATCTTGATGAGTGGATGGGAAATAGGAAATACACCCCGGGATCACTTCTGTGGCTCTGCAAAACAGGGGCACAGGAAATTAACTTTCTTGGGTGGTGTAAGCCAGGGAACCTTGTTGGCTAGGCTAACTTAGGCCCTTGGGCCGATAGCCTAGTACCTACCTATGAACCTATGCCCTCCCACACTGACAAATATTGTATACTCAGTGGAATGACACAGGAAATTAAGCCAATTATTGAAGTCAAATATCTTTTGTTTGTACTGTGGCATCCATCTTGGGGAAGGTAAAATGCTGCTCAGTTCAAGGCTCATACCTGCTCGAGACACATATTCAGTGAGATTAATAATGTCTCTCTCCCCATATAGTCCAGGGAAGTATGTCTGAGATCATTTACTCCCACATGGACTATGATACAATCATATTGATAGCTATGGTGGCAATACTTGAGCATGCGTAGCTTTGTGGATCCCTGCTCTAGATAAACACTAAGTGTTATCTTCTCCTTGTTCAGTCTTGTGAGGGGGGCACATGTGTGTTGTACAATGGAGTCCCCTATGACTACAGACCTGGGTAATGTGTTGGCTTGCCTTATGAGCTTTGTTTTTCCTGGCTTCACTGGTATAGGCATTTCTATTTATAAGTTTAGGTGTTTTTTTG
Organism: Protopterus annectens; assembly: GCF_019279795.1. Lineage (NCBI taxonomy): Eukaryota > Metazoa > Chordata > Ceratodontiformes > Protopteridae > Protopterus > Protopterus annectens. The sequence continues at coordinate 1,185,495,263 of NC_056744.1, forward strand.
AGGTTTGGGAAGATTGCTTTTTAGTGCCTCAGCATAAGTTGGCCTATGTGTGTAGTGGGCACTATGTGTAGTGAATGTAGTGTGTATCCATTCTTGTCAAGTCAACAGTGAAATTCTATTTATACATCTCTTGCATGCTGTGTTTATTTCTTTAAGGAATAAATGGTTGTGAGCATGAGACAATTGCTGCATTGTCTCAGGATGCCCATACCTACCAAGCTTGCTGCAAGAAACATTTTTGCATATCCATGTTGTTCAGACCTGTATTTGGGTTGGCTACTGTAGGATGTGGACTGAGTTTTACAAAGGTCTGTTAGGGTTGCCTCAGGTTTGGTACTAGACTAGGTTAGATTCTGCTAAGATTTAATAATGTAGTGCTGCTCAATGCACAAACTGCTGCTTTAAGCTTGACTCTGCACAATGGCATAATTTTAGACTCACTAACATACATGTTACAGTTCTAAGGTTGGTTTTATAGATGAACTTTAATCTCAAGACATTTGAATCTGTATAGGGCACTGTTAACTGCTGCTACATGGTGAGCAGCTCTGTGCAAATGTGCCCAAATTAAACTAGCAGATAAAAAGAAAACTAACTACTGATCCCTCTAGCCAATAAAATAACTATACTTTTGAGCCCTTTATTGTGTTTTCTAACTCAGACAGACCAGGCAGACACTTCCTGCTACAAGATGAGTGGTCCCAGTCCTTTTTATCGAAGACACAGCAAATGAATTCCTCAAGTGCAATGCCACAGCAAAGAAAGACTAGAGTGCCCTACTATAAGAAGATATCAAGAAAAACAGTATAAGCAGTAAACAGTGAGAGGAAAAACACTTTTTGTAGGAAATTCATTTACATACTGGAATCAACACCGATCACTTAATGAAAAACAAGTGCAACTTATCAAGTAAAAGTACTTATCTTTGCCTGGACGGCATGGGATGCAAGCAAAACACTTCTGGAACTCGTGCTAGGACACACAGCTTTGCTGGGCTATACAGACATGCTGATTCATCAAGATGTCCCCACGATCCAAAACTGGCCCCAGCAATGCCATAGAAGGTCTGAGCGAAGGAGGATGGCTGGGAGGCCCAGCATGAATGTGTGGATGTGGAGCACTGGGGTCAGGCCAGCATAGTTGAGGTCCAAGGACACACACACACACACACACACACACACACACACACACACACACACACACACACACACACACACACACACACACACACACACACACACACACACACAAAACTTTATTGACAGGATACCGAGCTCTCTGCATGTAGACCTAGCGTCCTCTTTCTCTCTTTGTTCAATGCCAAATGGCTTTACTCTTTCCAGGTCTCAGATGAAGACATACAGTACCTGACCACAGATAACTCCTTTTAGTCCTGGAACTTTATCAAGACTTAAACCTTCATCCTTCTAATTTTAATCCAGAAATTATATCATGATATAATGATAATTACCTGCTAGATGTACTGTCATGTAAGATTACATTCTGTTAGTCTCGAATCTAAGAGAAAACAAATATATACTAACCAGAACTCTTATCTCTGGGACACATAAGGCATGCCACCTTGTTATGATTTGACTGATGACTTGCATATGAAAAGTTTTTAATTGCAAATGAAAGGTTATTTTCCATTGGTTGTAGAAGTCACTTTTTAGTCCCTGAAGGCATAAAGTAGTACACGTATCTGACAATGGATCTTTTTCATAAGGATATCTTCAGCAGTACAGTTTGAATTTTCAGTTATTCTCCATTGGTGCCACTCTCCAGTCCCTCTATGAGGCCACAAAAAAAAAAAAAAAACAATAGCTATAGGGGTCACTTTCAGTGTATGTAAAGGATTGTAAAGGATGTATCTATCTATGTGTGTGTGTGTGTGTGTGTGTGTGTGTGTGTGTGTGTGTGTGTGTGTGTGTGTATATATATATATATATATATATATATATATATATATATATATATATATATATATATATCAATCAATAAATATTCGGGTCTGCTTATAATCTGGCCAAGGAACTTTAGGCATTATAGGCTTTTTCACTTTAGTCATAGCCAGATATTGTTGAGTGTGAGAGATGTCTGGTAAACTACTGTAGAGAATAATATTCCCTACGGCATAGTTGTTAGAACTAATGTAAAATTAGAAGGGTGGGAAAGTGTGTTAAAGAATTTTGGTATTTCTCTCCTCAAACAAAGTTGGGTAGCTACATGAATGCTAGGGGTGGCGAGTTAAATAATGTAATAACTAATATATTTATTTATTGCATTTGTTAACCGGGAAAGTCCACTAGAATGAACCCATTTTCAGTGGAGGACCGGGGAGAAAAGCTCCACAATAATTACATACAACTGATATGTATAAAATATTAATACATTAAGAATAACAAGCAGTAGAATTACAATCATGGTAAAATAGACTGAACAGGTGTACATACTAACACACATTAGTGTAAAATATATCTGCAAGGATCATAGCAGAGGAACGTTAAATTCAGTGCAAGAATAGAGGGCTAAGGAGGGGAAGAAGTAATGCTAATGAGCCAACAAGTAATAGGTAGGCAGAGAGAAGAGAAAGGAAATGATAGTAACAGAACAATTAAAGGTGAAGCACAGGAAAGATAAGTCAAGTGCTGGGGGTTGTATTTGGGTACAGGAGCATAACCAATGAGAGTATAGATGTAGTTTGAGTGATTTTTTAAAGAGGGCAGGATTATAGATACTCCTGAGTGCAGGGGGAAGATTGTTCCATGCCTTAGAGACAGTATAGGAATACAACATTTGGCCGGCTGATAACCTGGGTTTCTCAATAGAGAGTAACATTTTGTTTTCTGACCTGAGGAGTCGGTTAGGATGGTACATGGTCAGTATGGAGGAGAGGGAAGGACAGGTTTTGGGGAGAAAGATGAATTTGTGAGCTGTAGTTAATTGTACAAAAGAGTGATAGTGTGAGAGTTCTAGCCAATTTAGTTGAAGCAGAGATGAACAATGATGGGTAGAAAATTTTGCATAAGTAGCAAATTTGGGGACTTTGTTGTAGCAAGTGTCAAGTTTTGTTCTCAAGGAGGATTGAAGATTGGTCAAGATGGGACCACTGTATAGCAAAGTAGGGAGAAGGAAGAGGCCAGGGCGTTTTCAGTAGAGAGGCTAAGAAAATAGTTGTGTCTATATAGGGCACCCAGTTTTTGGTAGGTTTTTTGATATTGCTGTCGTTGTGACAGTCAAAAGTTAAATTGTCATCAATGATAACACCTAGCAATTTGGTACTAGGGACAACTTCAATGGTAGTGTTGGTCTAGGAGTGAATGGAGACTTGTCAACTGGGTTAGATTTAGTTGGGGTAAATATTAAAAGTTTTGTTTTACTATGGTTGAGGATGAGATGGTTCTGGGATATCCAGGTTTCTGTGCAAGAAAAAGCTTCTTGGGTGAGATGCTGTAGTGCAGTGGCAGATTTAGAAGAGCAGATGATAGTGGAGTCATTAGCATATTGGATAACAGTACTATTGGTAAGAGTGGTATGAAAGGTTTGGTTCTGGGATATCCAGGTTTCTGTGCAAGAAAAAGCTTCTTGGGTGAGATGCTGTAGTGCAGTGGCAGATTTAGAAGAGCAGATGATAGTGGAGTCATTAGCATATTGGATAACAGTACTATTGGTAAGAGTGGTATGAAAGTTATTAACAAATATGCTGAATAAGAGGGGACCCAGTATTGAACCTTGGGGAACACAGGTATTAGTATTTAGGAAAGAGGAAGAGGAGTGTTGCCATATAGTGGATTGCTGCCTATTACTGAGGTAATTAGTAAACCATTGAAGGGTAGAGGAAGAAGAAGGGAATAGGATATAGTGCCAGATGCCTTTGATAAATGAAGAAAGAGTGATGAAACTAAGGAGCCACCATCTCGAGCTCTATTTATGGTATCCAAAAAGGAAATGAGGGCAGTGTTGGTGCTATGTCCAGGTCTAAAGCCATGTTGAGTGGGGGAGTGGATTTGGTGTTTTACCAGATGAGAGACCAACTGAGAATGAATACATTTCTCTACTATTTTTGAGATGGGGGAGAAAATGGCAATTGGATGGAAGTTAGGGATGTCGGAATTATTGCCACCTTTATGGAGAGGAAGGACAAATGCTTTTTTCTGGATATCAGGTATGTAAGATTCCTTAATGGACCTATTGAGGGGGATTCTAATGGGATAGGCAATGGAGGAAGCTGAGAGTTGCAAGTATTCTGCAGGTAAGTTATCTGGGGCACTGGTACAGGGTTTGAGTTTGAGAAGAATTCTTTAATGGTAGAGGTGGCTATGGGTGAAAGTGTGAAAGGGAGAAGAGGATTAGAAGGGGAATATGCTAAAGTGTCCCTGGTGGGTCAGTGTTGATGGTTGGGAAGCTGGAATTAAGTTTAGTGATGGTGTCAATGAAGTATGTGTTAAAGAGGGAGGCTAGCTCAGAGGGTGTTTTTTTCTGGGTTAGGACATGGGTTATTATTAGTTCCTGGGTGAAGAAGGGAGTTGATAGCTCCCCAGAATTTTTTGGGGATTTAGTCTATGTCATTCTGGGATAGCTTGGAAATATTCTTTTTTGTTTTTGATAACTAAGTGTTTGGCCTGATTGCGAAGTTGTTTATAGTTTGTGAGATTAGAGAATGTTTTGTTTTTTGCCAGGCTTTCCAGGCTTTGTCCCTATCAAACATAACTTGCTTTATGGATTTTGTAAGGCAAGTAGCATAATTTGCCTTGATCCGCTTTAGGCAGATTGGGGCAAGACTGTTTAGTACCTTGAGAAATGTAGAATTAAAATATTCTACAGCTTCACTGAGCGGTAGAAATTTAAGACGGGTCCAGTTAGTGTTATGCAGGACATCACTGAATGTATTTAGGGAAAAATGGGATAGATCTCTTATGAGAAGATATTGGTGTATGTTTAGTATGGAGATGGGCTTGCGTATTATGAATGCTGGGGAGTGATCATTGATGTTATTTGGGAGATTCCTGGAAGAGGAGATTTTTTTCTCGGTCAGAAACCAAGATCCAATCCAAGACTGAGCCTTTGTTTTTCTTACTGTCAGGTCTGGAAATGTCAGAGATTAGCTGAGTATAAATGTGAAGGTTAATATCAGTAGAGGGGCTGTTATTAGAAATATCAAGCCAGTTAATGTTGACGTTGCCTAGGATGATGGTTTAATTGTTTATATTGTTAGTTGTCCAGGCAAGAATATCTTCAAGAATAGCAATACTATTGCCTGGGGGGATGTAGATAACTATAATGCAGAGGGTTTTGCAATCATTAAGTTTTAGGAAGGTAACAAGTAATTCTGCAGTGGAAAAAAGGGGAATTAGTTTAGAATATGGGGCAAAGGTAAAGGTGCTTGGGTATAATAAGGCAATGCCTCCACCTTTTTTATGTAGTCTATCAGTTCTGAGGCAGGAATACATAGCAGGTAGAAATGCAGAATCTTTGATGTATGGTTTTAGCCAGGTTTCACTAATGGCAGTAAAGTCTGGATTATGTTGGGGAATTTTGTTTCTAATGCTTTGGAGATTAATTGTAGAGAAGTGTATAGATTTTGTGGAACTAGGGAAGTTATGAGAGGTAGGACAAGGGCCAGGGTTAGGATGTATGTCACCACAGAGGAGTAGATTATTGAGGACAAGGAGTTTAGTAGGTAGAATCTTATTTTTTGGGATATGAAAACATGTCTGATTCTAATTGTAAGGAAGGCTGTGGTGTGAGGAGAGGTTGATGAGTTTCTTTTGCAAAATCAGGTCAGACTTATAAAGACTAGAACAGATTGTGGAGTAACTGGGAAGGGTGTGAATGCGAGATAATGTGGAAGGGGATGGATTAGGAAGTAGGTAGATTGTGTGAAATTATGAAAGTCTAAGTAGGAGCAGGAGGTAGATAGAAACTGTGAAAAGAAAGATGTTGAATACAAGAGACATTGCTAAGTAAAGTGTGATGAGAGAAGGTTTAGGATAAAAAAGAAAAGAAAAAAAGGAAATCAAATGAGAGAAAGAGGATATGGGAAGTATAGATGGATATAGTGAGTATAAAGGGAATGTAGGAAGTGCAAAGATGAGACTAGGATTATGGATTACTGGGATGATGAAGAAGGCTGTTCTAAGGGGAGGAGGTGAAATAAAAATAAAGGGTGTGAAGGGAGGATATGATAAGATTGGGTCTAAGAAAAGAGGAGGGTTATGATGTAATAAGGTAATGAAGATGACTATAGGTAGTATTATTGGTGAGAGTTGGGAGGAGTTTGGAGGGAGAGGTGTATGATTGGAGGATGGATGTGTAGGTGAAGTGAGCTCAAGTATAAATGTAATTGAAGTGGGGGTGGGTGGGAATGGGGGTAAGGGAGTGGAAAGAGCCAGAGTGTAGCAAGGATGAATGGAACGGGTTAGCCTGGTTGGAATATGTGATATGTGGGAGTGCTAGAAACAATGAGCCAGGCACAGCACTGGGAAAACTGGTTAGCAGGTTAAGTTTAGTGTAGGTTAGCAGTGTATATATATATATATATATATATATATATATATATATAACTTAAGTAGTGAGGGGAGGTCAGGTGGCTTAAATTGTTATGGTTTCACTTTCCTCAGGTAAAAATGAGAAGGTACATGAGGGCTAGGACTGGCTACTAAACTATCAAAGTAGCTAACAAATCTTGTAGTATAGGCAGGAGAGCTAAAGTTGTGGCCAGCTAAAGAGTTTCCCTGCAGTATAGTCAGATGGCTGTCTGGGTACTAAGGATGATTACTAAGCAAAGAGCTGGCTACATAAGCATAACTTTACTCAGCCTTGTTCTGAACTTCAGACTTTTGAACTAAAACAGATGTTTGTGCAGTGCAGCAGCCCTTTGTGATCTTTCCCAACTCACTGTTGTACCTGTTTAACTCCCTTATCCCAGCGATGGACACAGTTCCCTCCACCTCTTCTTTGCATGCACTAACTCTAGTATAATTGCACCTTGGCATGAGGTGCATTCTCCAAGTTACTGCAGACTATATATATTCTTTCACATTCACATTTTGGATTCAGTTATTCTAAGGTTTGCAATTATGATCCGTAGAATTTCAACAGTAATAGTATGCTATGGATTACCATTTCAGGGATGAAATCCCAAGCATCTAAACACAGGACTGTAGTAATATAGCCCATTTTTGTCATAAAAGAAGGTATGTGTACCTAGAACTATTTACGTGCTAATAGAAACACATGTCTGAAAATAATGGCAGGATATCTGCCTGTAGGTGAAAGATTTTGGATTAATTTTGGCTATTCTTTTGCTGTTCTGTGTATTACCTCTTAGTATTACTTCTGGATATTACTTTGCTGAGTGTAGAGTATGGAGTGAGAGTTTGTTTGCCGTGTTGAAATGTGCTGAAGACTTTGGACTGACCAGTTTTGGAGTGGATGCCATTGTAGTATGGGGAGGGGTTGGCATAAAGACTAAGGTCTTTTCCTCACAGGTACAAGGTACAGGCTTTGATTCTGACTTCTAGTTATTGGCTAAGTTTGTAACAGTCTGTATAGTGATAACCTTGTATTAACCTATCTGGATACCGTTTCTTAAAAGCGACTGTGAGTTTGGATTTAATTTTATTTGAGCATGGACTTTGTTATTGGGATGCGTTGCCTTCAGCTTCGATATTTTGCTACATTACAGCAGTTTTGTTTTATACTACTGTCTAGAGTTCCATTGTTTCCCAGGACTTTGACAAGGAATTTGTAAGTGTTATGAATTATCTGGTTTGGGAGTTTTTATAAACTTCTGTCTGTCTTGAGTCTTTGAAGGCTTTGTTTATGATATAAGGACATAATGCTACAGCTTATTTTAGCTAATAATTGAAGTCTGTTATTGTCTTTTTTATTTTAACAATATGGCATTTTATTTTAACTTTTGTAGATAGTTTTGCTTAGAGTATTTCCACTTTGAATAGTACTCTGTTTTACTAGTTCTTAATTTCCTGTTTCATTTTATTTTGTGCATACTTTGCTTCTTTTTTGTACAGAGCTTAGATTTTAAGCTCTATAAATAAAGATGACCTTGAAGATGAAATGTGCAGATTATTTGGTTTAGTTAGCCTACTGGCGGCCTTGGCTCACTGACAGAATTCTGTTGATGGTTGGCCATAATACTTTGGGGGGTGAGGGCACCTGCTCTTCACTCATGACAAGTAACAGGTCCTTACCTAGAGATGAATCCGTTCACCAGAGGCCATTTCAGTAGTATCTTTCTTTGCCTTCATATTAGTTATGAACCCACCATTTGTATGAAAGACCCTGAGAAGTGCTTTCTATAGTATGTAGATTATGATCTCTGTCAGTGACATTTATAAAGAATCCACAACAACTTTACTCATCTATTAAAACTCATTACACTGAGGCAGGACACATTTTAAGAGAACAATGCCTCCATCACAGTCACTTTTGAATCAATATTTACAAAACAGTATAGCTGATCTGACTGTCAATTAAAAAGTAGTGCCTACTTGCAATGGCAGCAGAGCTCTTTCAAGGACTGTAAGGGCATCTTACAAGCCATTTGTCATAGAATATGATCTATTCTAAAGGATGATGTTTATCACTGTTTAATGACCTGGTATAGATGACTCAGTTAGCATCAATATGTGGCTTGTTTGAACACAGGACGTATATCAACTATCATGGTACCAGTTTCTGACTCAAATAGAATAATTAATTGCATAATTTAGTCATGGGAATTTAAATTTTACATTATGTATGATTTCCACAAAATCACTAATGATCACACAGTGAATGATATTGCCTATTAACAACATGAATTGTCACTTCTGCTGCATGATGGGCTCCTTTTTTGCTCTTTTATTTTTCTTGGCTTTTCATAAATGATCAGGAATAAACAAACAACAACAAAAAATAAATAAAAAATCTACCACATATCAACAGAAAAAAAACACGTGAGAGAAATAGGTGCCCCTTAAAAGATTTATGAGGTGCTTTTAGTCAGTATTCATGTCCCTAGCACTACCCTGCTGTGATTTAACACCTGGCATGGGTAATGCCAAAGCAATCTTGTTCACACTTCTCAGATGATTAATGCATCGTCTCCTTACCTAACGAATAAGTTACAGGTCCTTGTTAACCTGTGACCTAATTCTTTCCATGTCAGAAAAATTAAATTATACTGGCCCATGCCTTCTTGAATTCTCTCATGTATGTTGACCTAATACAGCCCCTTTAGGAAGGTGACTGTATAACAATACACTTTATATAAAAAGAAAAAAAAAACTTGCACATGTTTCTGCAAGTCATATATTTTCAAATTAAAACTTCTTATTTATGCACATCTTTTCCTGAATGATACCGTAAGATTAATTGTCTTAATGCACTTTAAAAATGTAATTTGTTTCTGCTTCTCTCCTTGCACAGTCTCATATATATATATATATATATTTATATGCATAGTAATGTTTCCTGCTATCTGGAATTGTTTTATGGTGGCATCTGTGTAATAATACAATGGATGTGTATAAACATAAACATGCCTTTACATGTAGATTAATAGAGGAAAACTAAAATATGCCATTTTTATGAGAGGTTTTTACTTTCAGAAAATTAAAACACTTGAAGACGCATTAAATCTATCTGTAAAGGTTTGCAAAACTTTTTGTATGAAGTCTATTCATTACATGTGAAGAAGTTCTCAGAGTGAATTAATAAGTAGAACTGATTATACTCTAGTATTCTTTCTAAAAAAAACTTAGATGTTATATTTTTATTGATGAAAATGTAAAGATACGTGAATCATAGACAATTCTTTTTTTCAGCAACTCATAAACAGAAATTCTGCCAGATCATTTTTCACGTTTGTGTTGATGAAAAGTTAACTGGTCTTGGCTGGGTAACTTTCAACATAGACTCAATTGTTATTAACCGAATCAGAGTTTGAAATCAGCTTATAGCTGGTTAGGGCATGACTATGACAACAGTTGGCTTGTAAATCCCAGCTAACTAATCAGATTGCTCATCCTGTTGTGCTTACTCAATGTTCATGGACAGACTGATGAGGTATTTTCTTTTGACATTTAAAACACAGCAGGGGATAATGCTTATTTCAGTCACCTTCTAGGATATAATACTGACTGTGGCCAAAATAGATTTGTGACTAAGGAAGTGATTATTTTGAGCAGGGATATGAAATTGGAATTGCCTAGATATACTAAAGCCTTGAAAACAAACAAAGACCTTGAAAACAAATGTAAACATGTCAGTCAGACTAGTAATTTTATGATATATTGAAATTAAAATGTCTAATCTGCCCATGACAATACCAGAATGTAAAAAAACTTACAGATCAGTCTGCAACAAAGACTGTAATTTTAAGGTAAAGTGATACTACACCATAACATTGCCTAGCTTTTTAACACAAATGAAAACAGCAGCATGCATCTCTGTTTAGTTTGAAAAGCAAGTTCTCTTTAAGAGTGTAGTCATGTGACAGCCAGAGCTTATACTATATAAGCACCTTCACATGGTGATTTCAAAATGGATCTGAAGAAGTTTGAATGTTATATACTGCAAACAAAAGTGCTTATCTTTTGCATTTTTTTAACATTTTTTTATCAGAGTATTATTAAATTGCAGGCAGTTGTTGCCTTTATAAGGTTTTTATCATTAAAATGCTGAATTCTGCTGCAGTTTTGTTTGTGTATTTTGATATACAGGGTGGACATGTGCTATGGTTACCCAAGCCGGTGATGGTAACCTTTATTCCCTCATGTGAACAAGTGCTAATGTGTGGACTAAAGAGTGTTGATGGCCTCTGCTAAATTTGCACATCACCATCGGGGTAGGGCTAAATGTATTTAAATGTATATTGATCCAGTGTAATGTTTTCCTCACTCTTTACTGATTTACAAATATTTATATTCTTAGCAGTGGGCATTTTTTTGTACTTTATTCAATGTTACTTCATTTATTGCTATCTTACGTAGTCTATATGAGTAGTCACATTATTGACTATTATGGACACTGAAACTGGTCAGAATTAACCAGTGCTCTACCTCAGTTAACAAATTAAACAAACAAACAAACAAACAAACAAAGCAAACAAAGCAAACAAACACAAAGGAAATAACCCCCCATAGCTTGCATCATAGATGATATAAAACTTCTTGGAGTGGGGCATGCACCATGCAGATCCCTGCCCATGGGCAACCAAGGTACATTGCCATAGTAACCTGATTGGGGAAAATAAGTCAGACTTACCTGGTCAGGAGGATGAGGGTGCATACTCATAGGAGTCTGTATGGAATGACCAGATATGAAGAGAGGTACAAAGAACCCTTCCAACTGCCTGGGTGACAGCCACTGCTGGATGGCTCAGGAATGACCACGTTAAGTGTCAAGGGAGGAGTCTTGATGGCTGACAGGCACAGGAGCAAAAATCATGAAGATAAAAATAAGACAATCTGTTTAATGTGCAGGCTCATAACAAGTAACTTCCAAATAATTTTACACAATACTGGCATTTAAATCATTTCATATGATTAACTATTACAAAGTAGCTTTTTGAATACCTAATGCAAATGAAGATGTAAGAATCAAGTTGGAATTTAAATTGCCATCCAATAGAATAAAATGAACAAAAAATATTATATAAAAACTAAAAAGTGTTTTTGTTTTAATTACTACATGCAAACTTTACATGGAAGAAGTCTGAAGAATTTCAGTAATTTTTGCAATGGTCCATTTTATTTGGATAACCTACTGTAGGCAGAGCAAAAAAGTTATACAATGAAATATGGCATGCGGTCCAATGTCACTTGCAGTGGGAGGCTACATGTGGGTCTATTGTCACTTGCAGTGGGAGGCTGCATATGATTCAATATTGCTTGCAGTGGGAAGCTGCATATGATCCAATGATGCTTGCAGTGGGAGGCTTTATACCATCCAATGATGCTTGCATTGGGAGAATGCTGTTTATGCCACACTCGGTTATGTCATAGGTACCCTGTATAGGTTCTAATGTGAAGACTAATACATTCAGTGGCTGTGCCTCTGGTAAAAAAGCTGCACCCAAAACAAACAGGGAAGATTTCAAGGCAAACAATAAATAGTTCACTACTGAAAGAACCTAGAAAAATTGACATTTATTGACTTTCTTTTTTCCAAGGCTGCCAGGCAGTTCTGTCCAGTGAAAGGAAGTCATCATCATGGCTATCAGCTTCTGATGTTCTTGTTTCCAAATCTGAAGCAATGCCAGCATTCATTTCATGGCTTGCAGAATCAGAAACAAAGCCATCTCTCTGAGTGGCCATGCAAGATGTACTGCTTTTCTCCAAAATG